>NW_027211626.1:25777500-26125000 GCF_022749685.1 Semicossyphus pulcher
AATTTCCTGTATCTTTTAATATCGCAGAACAAACAAAAAGATATCGCTATGTATGTTTTTTTCCAATATCGTGCAGCCCTAGCGGGTAAAATAAAACGCTGCAAGTACTTGACCAATCATAAACGATCAGCACTGCAGGTCCCGCCCCGAAAGTTCATGGACCTTTGGAAAGTACTACCCCCCGAACAGGGACTTTTCAGGGGGTAAGTTAATTACCCTGGAACTTAATTTAGATCCTGGTTCCTGCTGTCGAAAAGCAGCTTAGGCGAATTAAACTTTATTAAGACAAATTAAACTTTATTAAGACAAATAAAAATGTAAATTTTATAAAAACACGTTATATTTAATATTCCTATTTTTAATGTGATCATTAACTGTGCTAAACTGTTTACTGTTGCAACAAACAAAATTAGGTTCAACATTACATTTGCTCCCTGTGATTTTAAATTAGCATCAAAACAGCTGTAAATGCCAAGAAATAAGATCAAAAGAAAGCAAAAACAAGTTAAAAAACGACGTGATGAAGCCATGTACCTCTTTAGATCGGCTTAATTTGTGGCAAAAACATATTCAGAGGGGGTATAATATTGAAGTCAGTTTGAGAACCTCTGATCCATCCCGCGCACTCATCCGGGGGTAGCCCAGTTGTGTCCGATAATGGATGCCGTGATCTGATGTGTTTACGGAGCGCGGCCCCTTTAAGACGGCGCCGTGTTTCCATTGGCACAGTGACGTCAGAGCTCAGCCTCTCCTCTCTAAACAGTGAAGGCAATGGTCCTGGCTCAGAGTCCTGCTGTCGGAGGGAGACTTTTACACTGCAACCAAAAGCCAGGGGAGACCCGGGTCGCTGAAATGAAACAGAGCTGTCGGACACTCGCCGTGGATTAAACCGGAAACTTTTGCGATGACTCTGACCGGGGAAAAGTAGCGCGAGAAGCAGCAGCAGCAGCAGCAGCACGCTAACCGCCGCCAACAACGGAGCTTCTACTGCAGAGCAACTCCTGGTTAGATGAACGGCCACTGCTGAAAAATATGCTCCAGCCGAGCCGCTCCAGCCCCGGCTTCAGTCGCACATTCCCACTCTTATAATCAGTCTCCCGACACGTTCTCCGGCTTCTTCTTCGTTTGTTTTCTTCGCTTCTTACCTGTAAAGTCCGCTGTAGCTGTAAGTCCCAGACCCACCTGCGAGGCAGAATCATGGCAGGGAAGCTGACAGCAGCGCAGGGCACAGGAATACTGCTGGTGACAGCCAACGTTGGATCTCTGTTCGAAGATGTGAGTTTGTCCACTGATACCTTTACTGTGTCTGTTCACGCTGATGTTTGCAAAGCTGTCTGCTCGTGTTGTGCTGAAACCTGGTCACGACTCGTGTGTGTGTGTGTGTGAAGTAAACACCTTTACTCTCTCTGCACACACACATGGGCCTCTCAGAACCGTGCACACCCATGCTAGCTGTGTGTACAAGGTTATGTCTTCTGCACACTCTCTTTCTCCTCACTGTCTGTATGAATGACATGTATTAGTCATAATCTATGTCGTTATTTGCTCAGATGCAACCTGTAACTTAGTAATCATGCAGCAGCAGTTTACCTCTGCAGAGAGCACCCTCCTCTCAGAAACTTATGAGAGTTAACTGAGGTTTTCTAGGAAGCACAAACTAATATTAAAAAAATAAGTTATTGACATGTGTTTCTGTTGATCTCTGCAGCACCAGAGTTTTCCTGCAGCATACAGTGTAGAATCCAACGCTTCAAATCATGCATGCTCAATCTACTCTTTTAGAAGTGCCAGATATGAAAGAAATAAAAGAGATTTAGGTTGTCATTTAACATATTTTTAATTCAGTTTTACCCTCCTTAATCCCTTAAATCTATTTAATACAATATGCAATTCTGTGCTTTGCAACAGACCTAACTAATACTTGATCTGACCGGCCCACAGACATAATTCTGATCTTATAATTAGCAAACACAGCACGGAAGAATGAACTGATGTTCAACACCCGCCGCTGTAAAAGCTTGGTGTGTATATTCTTATAATTATTAAAAGACTGGATTGAGGTAACTAAGCAGCCTGATTTGCTGCCAGTCGAACAGGTCTACACCTTCTAGTTATTAACTTCCATTCATGCTGCAGCATCTCACTGAGCAGGAGGAGGGTATTTCCTAGAGACAGTGTGAAGAATTACACTCACTAACATCCTTGTGAGAACAAGCAGCGTCCTAATGTTCACTCCAGATAAATCTCTTCGCTCACTTGGCTTATGGAAGCAAACTGCTGTGTGTAGCTGTAGGTGTGTCAGGCTCATAAGGAGTGTCTGTCTACAGGCTGTTCAATGATATCTCTGGCTGTTATCATGTGTTTGGACTCTGTGTTTCGGGCTCGAGCTGTCACAGTGACATGCTGCAAGTTCAAACGCTTTGTGTCACTTTCTGTGTTGTGTCAATAGAGACCCCCCCCCCCCCCTCCTCCCCTCCCTCTTCCTCCCTCCTCTCACCCGTGTGAAGAGCTGATCCCAAACATGAGGGAAGAGCCGTCTCCCTCGTTGGAGTAAGACTATAAATAGCCACTCACAAGCAGAACACCAGACTTCTGACAGACGGAGCCAAAATGCACATTAGAGCATGTTTCCTTCTGGTTGTATTTGAGGCTATCTATAGTCTGCAGCATTCAGGCTTCCCTTCTGCGACGTGTATGTGTTGAATGAAGTCTTTGTGGGCTGATTCTTAACTGTTAGCTCCGCTGTAGATGAGTAAATTATGTGCTATGGCTCCAACATACAATATGATCTGCTTCAGGCCTCCATATAACCTCAATAAGAAAAACATGCAAGCCTTTTGTTGCTAATTGCGTCTCAGATTACTCGACTGAAGGCTCCTGTATTTACAGCCATTACAAATGTAAACACGGACTCGTCCTGACGGCCTCAGCACGCAGGTAAAATGTGTTTGAACAAGTGTTCCTCTTTCACTTCAGGTGTTGATACAAGCGTTTGATGTAGGATGTTTTTAAATGAAGAGTAAAAGATGGCCGCGAATTTGAAGCATTGATCAATAAGTTTAGGACCGGCTGATGTTACAGGCTTTATCACTAATGCAGAGGACATGTAGTTTGTGCTCTTTTAGGGCTTGTTGCGTTGTTTGGAAATAAGACTGGGCGGTTTCACATCTTGATACAGGCTCATGATAAACTTTATGTCGATAACGATGATGAACTTTGGATACAATATATATATATATATATATATATATATATATATGAAATGGACAGATCACACACAAATAATCAGTCTGCACTTTCTAGTTTGCACCGTGGACGGTAAAAGACTTCCAGCCGACTTCCTTCTCAGTGTTTCAGGGCAACCGTCACTTTTTAGGTCCTGATTGTTGCTTACTATATTATTCAACCAGAGGAAGAATTTAAGTAATCGAACATCCAGAAGTTAAGAGAGAAAAGAGCTGAGTTTAGCAGCTCATCTCACAGCCCTTAAAGCATCCGAGAAAGACGGAGAAGAGGAGACCTCTGCTGATAATTCGCCTCTCTGTACAAACCTTGTAAACGACGAACACTGAAGGGTCTTTTTGAGACTTGGTGTGTGAAGTTAAATCCTGTCATGATGTTTCTCCTGCAGCTCTGTGAACAACGACAAAGCTCTAAAACAAAAGTGTAGACGGCTGAGGTGAAACAATTACGAGGTACTATCCAATAATGTTGCCGATTGTAGACCAAAACAGAAGTGTTCCAAGCGAGGCGAATTGAGCCGTACCACGCAGTGCTGTTTTCCTATGATGCTGCAATTAAATGTCTTCTTTAAATGCTTCTTGTAAAAGTATTTGTCTAAGCCATTCCCTCCCAGTGTTTATCATATGTCAACACAATCAGTCGAGTCAAGTTGCTTGTTTGATTAAACACCCACTTATTGATGGTAAATTGGCTTTTCTGTGGAGCTACAGTCAAACATTCATCCTCAAGCTGAAGACCTCTGAGGCATCCGTCGTCAGTCTCATCATGACGGCAGACTTGTTGTTCCAAATGTAAAACGAACATCACCTGTATTTGCGTTTGCAGTTTCACATGCTCACTCTGTGTTTGCACGACAAAGCCCCCCTCCAGCTGAGAGAGAGCTTGTTTGTTTGCTATTTTACTTTTCCAACAAGTTAACCAGCAAGTTGGAAAACAGCAGCCGCACACATGTACCTGTTTGACACAAGGAGAGACTGTGTTCACATGCGAGACACAACGCGTATGACTCTTTCTTTCTGGACCCAATTCATTAATTTCCATCCAAACTTTCCATCACTTTTGGTCAAGAGCTTCTAATCCTGTTTCAATTTTGTTGCTGTGTGTTTGTTAGACAGTCATATTGGTTTTTAAATATTCAAGAGATGTTGGGATGAAAAAACTTGCCATCCATGCTACAAATCTCTTAACCCTACGAAAACAGGCGTCCGTACCTCCGACAAAAGGCAAAAATACTGCTGTAGGCACTGGTGCACCATTTCTTCTGCAGAGTCTAAAGGTTAATTTATTTTAAACAAAGGACGTTACATGTTGACCCCGTGCTGGAACGGTTAAGATGATTAAGATGATAATGCTTCAACATACACTATCCTACATGATGCATTAAGTCCTTCCAAGCCTGAGAATATCCCCTGCCAGGCTTTGCCTTATTATCCGTTCCCATCCTGGAGACACAGTGGGAAGGCTGTGTGGGAATCCCATGGGTCCTGCAGGAATCCTGATCCAGAGTAGTAAACAGCTCAACGCAGATGAAAACAATTAACGATTTTACGAAACCGTGCACTGATTTATTTTTTCCTGCTAATGGACATTACAAGAAATAACATACAAAGTTTGATGGACTTGAGTCGTTCTGTAAATAAACTAGTTGAACTCCAGCAGGAAACTCGTGACAGTTTGTGGGCATGTTCGTATCTGATATGTTGGGAGAGCTCCGCAGTGTTTTCCTTTCAGTATTGGTTTTGTTTAAACAGGTGGACACCGTGCCCGCTGCTCTTGGGTGTCACCAAATAACAGAGCGATGACGCCTGAGGTGCAGGTTTTTAAATGGAAAGGTAATCCACCAACAAACCACATTCAGGAAACGACCTCTTAAAGGAACGTTTGGACTCTAAAATGAATGCTTGAAAAACAAACCAACTCCCACCTCTAATCCAGTTTTCCTTACAAGTCCATCATGCACCTCTTGAGTTGCCAGGACAGTAATCCTTAATATACTCATCAACACTTAAGCTGAGTTCACTTGGACTTTTGCATTGGACATTTCCATTGGCTAAAGTCTTGTATGGTACCAGTAGAACCGGTCCTTTCGGTCCCTTTTCCCGCTTGCCCTCCCCTGTGAGGCACCTTGCATACTCAACCAGGACTTCAAGGTGGAGCTAGAAACCCTACATTGTTGATTCGTCAACAGAATTGTCACTTCTTGCATCACAAAGGACTCAATGCACAAACTGGACATTTTTAAACAACCCTTTGATGTATTGGAGACTGAATACTCTCAAAATGTTGGCGTGTAACACCATTCCATGGACGATCAACGAGGTCTTCTGCATTGTTGTCCTTTGTTTACTTTGGTGGTTAGGTGTAAATTCCAGCTACCTCCATGTTTGAACCCCTGCCTTCATTTAGAAGTACTGTCTGCAATGGAAATGCAAAAGTGATCTCGGGTTTAGGTACATTTACGTACGGGTTTCAAGGTTACACAGAAAGTGGCCATGGTTCTTTGCCGGAAAAATGGTAGATTGCTCCCTCCAGGTCGGGCGCAAGTAACTTATAAATGTGTTCAAGAGTAAGGATAAAGGGGACAGATTGGTGTGGTGTCAGCGGTAATGCCGGACCGACCCTTTGTAGAGGGAGCTGACCCAGAAGACAAACCTTTTATTTACCAGTCGATCTACGTTCCAACGCTCACCTCTGGTCATGAGCTTTTGGTCGAGTCCTAAAGATTGGCTCAACCTCAAACACAGGTTATGAGCTCGGACAAATGGATGGAGCTCGGAGCAAAGCCGCTGCTCCTTTGCATCTAAAGGAGTTAGCTTAGGTTGTTTGGACATCTTAGGATCCTCCTGGGCATCTTCCTGTGGGGGTTTTCTGTTCACAGCTGACTGATATGGGAGTCAGGGCAGACCCAGAACTTGCTGGAAGGATGACATTTCTTATCTGGCCTGGGAATGCTACAGGATACCCTCAGAGGAGCTGGAAAATGCTGCGTGAAGGAAGATGTCTGGACTTACTTACTTAGCCTGCTGCCACAGTGACCCAGCCTTGGATAAGTGGACAAAAATGGATGGACAGAAAGTTTTTGTCAGTCCTGTTTGAAACTAACCAAAGAAATAATGTTCAGTCCAGAAAAGACAAACTATAGGTGCAATTTGTTTGTCCTCTCCAATGTGTGATCCCTGAGAAATAATATCATCATGACTTTTGGAGACGTTCCAGCAGAAAGCGCGGTTTGATTCATCCGAAAGATGAAAACCTGACGAACAGATGCCATCAGGATGTGAGTTGATGGGTTGCTCAGTGGACAGGCTCCTCTCTGCTCATATTATCCTAATGATGGCTCCTACATACTCCTCCAGTGCTCTCATTGCAGTAAACACCGGCCACTGCTGGCTGGTTCTCTTTTGATTACATATGGCTCTTGTTTGCCAAGCCAAGATGACCATATGGTGATGCAATGGATGGCTATGAATAGCCCCCCTTGTGAGTTTGGTCTTCCAACTTATTTCTCATCACGCCTCCCTCTTTCTTCCCCTCCTGCTCCCTCTGTTTCTTCCTCTCCTGACCACTGACAGCTCATTAGCTGTTTCACCGCCCAGACCCCACTGAGCTGCAATATTTACAACACCAAAGATAGAAACAGAGCAGGGAAAATGCTCTGCATATACTGCTCCAAGTATTTTGTCTTCAATGACAGTGTGTGAGTAGTTGGGAAGTCTTTCTCTCCACCAAACATAGAGCAGTGAGGTTAAAGGGTGAATCTGGGAATGTTTTAAACCTTGGACTGATTTTGACACATTTCAGGGTCTAAATGACAAATGGTTACAAAAAGTTTGGAATCGCTCTGGGACATAGCTTCAACCAGCAGCAGTGAAACAGGTTGTAATGGCTGCAACATAATCCTTGATGGATCAAAGTGCGTCCACTAAAAGTTCTTGTTGTTTCCACTGACAGGCTCAGATTGTTATTCTAAGTATGTGACAACGTTACAGAAAGGATCCCTACAGAGATAGACCTTTTTGCTACAGAGATGACATGATTTTTTTTAACCAGAAACAGACGTTACGTCGCTCTCTGCAAACACACCAAACTCCATTCAAAAAAGCAGTAATTTTACAACCCTTGGTGCATTGGACTTGTTGGTCTACCACTGCCCTATTGGTCAGTTTGTTTGTGTTGTAATGTGTTAAACAAATACTGTGTGCAAACCAACTGTTTAAAACACCAAAGTCACACAATAACACAAACAAACTAACAGATCGAGCCAGCAGAGGGCTTGTATCTCCTGTATTCAGGTAAAATTACTCTTTTTATGAATGGAGTCTGGTGTGTCTGCAGAGAGCGATGTAACGTCTGTTTGTGGTTAAAACAATCATCTTCCTCTGTAACAAAAAGGTCTATCTCTGTAGGGATCCTTTCTGTGATGTTGTCACACACTTAGAATAACAATCTGAGCCTGTCAGTGGAAACAACAAGAACTTTTAGTGGACGACCTTTGATCCATTTAGGATTATGTTGCAGCCATTACAGCCTGTTTCACTGCTGCAGGCTGAACACATCTACTGCCGACATTCAAACACTTTGTGTACCTTTAAGTCATGTAGACCCAAAGTTATGTGGTTTAAAAACAGATGAATTCCCCTTTAATGTGTATTTTCCTTGTAAACATGTGAGGATGTCACTGCAGCCAGCGTGGACCCTGCAGCTATCTTTAGCCTTTAGTCACACGGCACATGATGGTAGTGAATTCCCTGACTGAATAAATGTAATGAGCATTCAGGATGTGTATTTATAGTGTTGGCAGGAGGAGTGCAGATGTAAGATAGCAGCCTGTGTTGTTAGCAGATAAACTTACAAGGTTGAAACAGCTTTCTTTCTAATATGAGGTCTTAACTTTGGGACTTTTTTAGCTCTGGTTTTATGGGGAGAAGCTCAGCTGCAGAGACTGTGACTAAGTAATTCATCTGACAGCTGATTGCTGTGCTTCTTCTTCTGCCAAACTGTTCCAGTGTGTTGCTGCAGGAGTGGAAAAGTTTATGAAAGAAAGATCAGATGATGCTATTTTGGATATTCTCCCAGCTCTGCCCTCCTCCGTCCTCTCATAACAGAGTCAGAGCTTCAGAGGGAGAAGATGAGCTGAACAACATTTACCTGAGCAGTCTGTAGCATCAAACAGGGGCAGATATACAACTACTGTTTAATAGTGATGATGTTTGATCCTTCTGTTGGACTTTGACATTCCCAGCTTTGAATCAGGTCCTTATCTGGGACCAGGGGAGGGCTCTCATGTTATATATAACACCAGTGATTAATGGTCTCTGTGCAGATTCACATATACTCCTCACATTCTTTCCACTTCCAATATAACGCTTTAATGCAGATGGTTATATGTGCAATACTTTTTATTATGTGGTAATTTGTTGACATGAGTAACCAGGTTAAGATCATGATGCCCCGATGAGGCGTGACCTGTAGCAGGTCTCCATGTCTCAGTCCACACACTCACTGTGGACTTCCCCCAGTCTGCACTGTGTGTGAGGGTGTAAGTCGTGTATCAAGTATGATTTTTTTTAAGTGCATTTGAGGTATTTTTAGATCATTGACATGTTTGCTTTAGAAATACAAAGTCAGTGAGTTTAAATCAATCAATATCTACACGGTTTACACCCATCACAGAGTATCTCACCTGACTGTTTCTAACTGCACAGTCAGCTTGTTTTCATCTGCTGAGGTTTGGAGGCACTTCCTGCCACACCAACACAGGCAAGATGGAGTAAATTTATTTGCACAAAAACACAAGTAAAACAAACAAAAGGTTAATTTTGTGATTCTGGTCGACTGGCGCATCAAAATCTTGCAAATGTTTGTTTCAGAAACAACTTAAAAAAGTCTTTGTCCTCTCGTGTGTATCGATGGTCTCGCAGTTTGGATGAGCCGCGAGACCAAGGAGTTCCCATGGTAATTACCGAATCACGCGCGATCGAACAAGATAATACGACATGTGTGCTATAAAACTGTGAAAACATCAGGAGATTAAAGAAGAGTTTTAGCAGATCCACCAGGACAGCTGTAAGGTGCCATTCTGCACAACATGTTTTGTTGGAACAAAGTCGTGGAACTCGCTGCCTGATCACTTGAAATTTGCTGCAAACTTCACCACCTTTTAAACAGCTGCCAAATCCTGGTTTATTCAACAACAAACCTGCACTCACGTTTAGCTTTAATGTTATTCATGTGTGCTTAATTGTAACTTGTTGTATTTCATGTATTTTCTTTCTTACTCTTCTGTTACTCTCAGTTTCCTAAAAGCCCTTCTGGGGACGATGTTGCAAACTAGCAGACGCTTTAAACAGGATACTTGCTTTGGACGGCTGTTTTCAGTTTGTCTATGTATATTGTATCCGTCCTTATCAAATAAAGCATAAATAAATAAATAAATAAAACAATTACAGACACGTGGGGATAACCTGTAGTTAAGTGAAATGCAACCTGGTGTCAACACAGAGTATTTTATTCTGAAAATGAAGCGGATGTTTTAATGTGGTTTCGGTGTCGGACTTCCTGTCTCACCCGATCTGCTCCGTGCTGAATTGATGCGCAGTGCTCCGGCATGCAGCAGAGATAGAAGCCCTGCGTATCTCCAGCGGAGAGCTCCGCACTGCCGGAGCTGTGACGCAGCAGAGATGTTGGAGCGGAGATGGACCCAACACGCATCTGGTGGAATTTACGGGTTAGAGCGATGCAGATGGTCCAGCAGGGCCTGGCAGGGCTGCGACTGACGACTATTTTGATAGTTAAAATCATTGGCAACTAATTTTGTCATCGATTTTAGTTGAGTAATCGTTACACCCCCAGTGTGTAGTAGTATTTTCTTCATTGTGATGTCATTTCTTGGAGTAATTTCAAATGTTTCACATCCTTAAAATCTGTTCAACTTAAAGACTATGAGAGTTAAACTCTCGCTGTTGTGGTTTCTATTTTAGATCAAAAAGGATCTCCAGCTGCCGTATTGCAGCTTCCTGCAGGATGTCACCATGTTCGACCTGCACCTACTGTAACGGCGTGATGACAAATGTAAAATGTGATGATAGAAAAGAGTCTCAGCTTTGCAGTGCAAAAAGAACGAATGCTTTACCTGATGAGGTTTTTATTTTCGATACGCTTTAATGAGATTGTGCAGAAGTTAAAACCTTATGAAGAGTTTGTTTGATGTTTATGAAAAGTCTATGATTTCCTGTCTCTCCTGCAGGTCAGGTCGGGGTCACATCATGTTGAAGCTGTCACAGCTTGAGAGGGCTTTAACCTTTGATATCAGCATGTTTTTAGTGTCAGTGGTCTTATATCTGTCGCGTACGGAGGATTCTGTTTGTGTGACGACAACCACGACCTGATTCTGTGCTCATGTGTTGATGTGGTCGGAAAGTTCTCAGCTCGTCACCTCCTCTCTCTTTTTACGAACCCTCTGCTGGAGGAGCCTGACCCTGTGGATGATCTGCACCCGTCAGCAGAGACGTTCACGGTCTGAGCTCTTTGTTTCTCTGTGTCATGAATCTGTTGGTCTTTATACCTGGAAATGTGTGCGGTGTTTATGTGCGGTGCTTCGGCGTGCGTCAGCGCTGTTTATCACAGGAATTTGGCTCCTTTTCATCTTGTAAACCTAAAGTGTGTTTTAAAGAGCTCGCTAAGCAACAGCAGGCCGTGAGTCCGCTCCAGTGTTTGTCTCTGATCCTCTTCAGCTCCGTGCGATCTCACTGTGATGCTGTTTGTTACAGTCACACATGAACACAGACACACACAGGCTTATCACTGTGTCCTGCTGAGACACAGACACACACACTTATTGATTGCAGACGAGCTTATAGCTCTTTAATCTGCAGAGGAGACACACTTGTGAAATAAAGGAGCTGTGGCTGTCGCAGGAGGACCACCAGAAGTCTGCCCACAAGAAGAGATGCATAAAGTCAACATCAAGAGATAAGACCGTCTAAAAGATTTCAGGGGTTACCTTTTTCTGTTAATCTGTTGGTGTGTTTGTTTCGTCTGTTTCCCTGTCACATAAACTCTGTGTCCAACAGCTCTGCAGTGCTAACAGCAGTGAGAGCTAAACTGTGAAGTTGTGGCGTGATTGTTTCTGGACCAAAACAAAGATGGTGATGTGAGTTTGTTCATTTCAGTGTTTTCATGAGCAGCTAAATTTAAGCGTACCGATCTATAGAGCTGTGAACACTGAGCTGACCCTTCAGGTATAGATAATATACCTCTTTAGCCGCTTTCACACACGCACTGCACTCCTGAACATGTCCCCACATCGTCCAGGTGGGGTGCATGTGTCTGAACATTTCACCCCGACTTTACGCAGACTTTCTCCTGCAGCCGCGTGGTGAAATGTCTGCAAGAAGTCGGGGTGAGCTGATGTGAATGCAGCAGGTAATAGTCAGGAACATTCACTTCGACGTTTAGATCACGTGACCGGTGTGAAACCAGAAGAGCGACACATAACAGGATGGTTAAAAACACCCGAGGGTGAAGAAGAAGGATCGTTTAGAAGACGACAGCAAAGATGTCTGCAGACTGGTGAAATGAAGGGAGTCAGGAGCTGCTGGCTGTAAGGGCTGATGATGAAACTGTCAGTTGTGGGGAACACGGTGTACTTTTTACATCATGTCCCGCTTCATGAGACCGCTATATCCCACCGGGACAATCTCCTACTGTGAGGGACATGTGTGAAAGGACAGCTCTGGAAAATGTCGGGGGCTTGGGTCTTGAAGTTTTCTGGAAGTTGTCAGGAGTGCGTGTCTGAAAAGGACATGTTGGACACTGAGAACCATCTTTGATAAATAAGCCTTCTGGTTTCTAGAGAAACATTTTGTAATACACTTAATCCCTTTAAGACGAGTAGATCGATACCACTCTCATAGCTAGGATAAATCGAAAGTGACATCCAGAAGAGCGTTAGCTTAGCATTAAAACAGCTAGCTTTCTCTCTTCAGAGGTAAAAAAAATCAGTCTACCACAAACGCTAAGGCCTTGTATGGACCGACGCGACACTAACAGAAGAGTTTCATCCAGGTTCATTCTCACCTCCTAATTCAACATTCAATGAAAACTTTTGATCTGCATTCAGTTTTTAGGGTGCTTTGACACCTGACCGCTTCGGCCCAGACTTTCAACTTCTCTCTCTCTCTCTTTGTTTACTTCAGGGAGTTTTCCAACATGGAAATTCTGACCAATCAGAGAGCAGTTTCACTGGTAAAAGCTGCCATGTGAACACGAACCAAAACTTGATCTTTGATTCGAATCACACTTTCGCTAGGTGTGAATGCACCTGAATGTGAGGCGGTTAGGGGGCTGTTAGTGAAGCCTGACGCTCCAGCAGCTCCTGCAGAGCTCGGTATGATGGAGGACGATCGACTGGACTCCACATCCAACGATCTTTTCGGCTCCGTTTGTTTAAACTCCTGCTAGCGCTGCAGCGGACCTGCATGATGATGATGTCAGAAGAATACGATTGACAGCGTGCCTGTCATATATAATGTGGAGAGGTTTGGGTGGACTACAGGGTTATTTATTTCCTTTTATGGTGACAGATGATCTGACTTGTCTGTGCTGACTCTTTGGATTCACTTGAAGCTGCAGCCTACACAGCGCCCAGCACACGTAGCGCTCTGCACATGTGAATGCGAGTGAAAGTTTTTCGGACTGGGCTGAGATCGTAGCGTTGGCACCGGCCTGCTGCTTGCGATTTACCTTTGGGCTTTCACAGGAGATGAGTCGGACACCTTGATCAGGTACATGCTTTCTGACAGGGACCATATCATTTTCTGTCGCTAACAGTTGCTAACAGTTTTAGACTTTTCTGTAGTTTTCTATGTAACAAGCTTTCATTTTGGCCGCCCAAAATTGTCCTGACCATCGAGTTCAGAGGCTTGTTGGCCTTGTAGTGCTGAAGAATATCCGGGTGTCTCCCTGGTACAGTGCAGTGTGCTGACACACAGGGCGACTGCTGATCGTCACATGTCAGGTCCTGCTCTGCAGACACGCTGAGATGAACTCGTTCTGCAGGTTCCACACAGGCGTATTGGACACTTGGGAAAGGTCTTTCTTTCTCCTGCAGGCTCTCACACGCTGCAGCCTGATTCTCTGCAGCTACTGTGTGACCTCATGGTTTATTAATGCAGAGAAATACAGCCTGCTGCTTCACCTGAACCCCTTGCAGAGAGCTTGACTCTCACCACCTCTCTATCTTTCTCCCGTGCACCCAGAGCCTCACTTTCCCAGCAGAGCAGCTGTTTATTTAACCCGCAGCCTTTGATGAGGAGCTTATTGTCTCTGCTCCACGTACACTCTGCGGGGGAATATTTCCATGCGGAGGCCTTTGTTATTCTTCCACCCTGAAAAAGGAGGAGCAGGTCTGGTGGAGTCATTAAGCAGAGAGGGTACGGACTCTGAATATGACGGCACTTTTCCTCCTGCCTCTGAGGGCTTCCTGCTCTGGATTCATGCATGTGTCAGAGCGTCTGGACGCTCTTACTGTATGCTTTAAATACCAGCTAGTCACCGTACATTTCTGGAGAATTTGCACCAGCGCGCATGAATCAAAAGTTCATCCTCCATCGCTCAGATCTGCGTCTGGTTCCTCTCAACATCCTGCTGGATAACTCCCTCCCAGTGAACCACCAGTATGTGCCTGTTTGACACCCTCTGGCTCCCTTTAAAGGCAGGCTGAGATGATACATAACACACTCTGTGCTCCTCTCCATCACTACTGAAATAGCCTGATAGCTCCTGTTAGCTGTCACATGACGCCCTGAGCAGATCCAGCTCTGCATTTATCGTATCTGAGAGAGCAGAGAGCGGATAAACGATCCAGTAAGATGATCTCATGTTTTGTAATCCTGTTTGGATTCATAGTTTGCATGCAGACATTTGTGTGTGTTTAAGCTGATAACTGATCTGCAGGCGGCTGTGGGAGATCATTGTTTGCATATTACTGCTTAAATTGTTTTGAAATAAAAACCACAGCAATCACCTTCAGGTGGGACAGATTTGAGCGACACAATAAGCAAAAATATGTAGGCACGAGGTCTGCTCGATATGAAGTGTGATAAATAAACAGATTTTAAAGAGTGCATATTTACTGTCACTCTGTGCATCTGCTGCTCTGCATGTTTCACACATTCCCTGTGTTTGCAGCATTATTGTGCAGCCCTCAGAGGAACTGTATCGTGCATTCATGTTTCTACGCTCAGAATTTGTTTTGTGTCATTTAATAAAATGTTTGTATTCTTTAACTTTTAAGAACGATACTTTCTTCAGTTATTATTATTCACTGACCTACAGAACCTTTTAGCTTCGGCTGTTATCTGTACACAATCTGTATAAGCGCACGTTTTCTAACAGACCACTGTCTGACTGTGCGGGTCACTTCACTGTCACTTTAACCGAACAAGACTTTAGTCATCGGATTTTGAAAGTTAAGAGAGACAAAAGCTAAGCTAAAGTTAGCAGCAGCTCCGCCAGGCAGCGTCAGAGATACACAGAAGCTGAAGCTGCTTTATCCAGTGTCTTACTGATTTTTGTCTCCGGTTCTGTTTGTTCTTAGAGGAGGAGACCTCAACGACAGTGAATACTGAAGAGACGCTTGAGCCTGAGCTAATGTGGTCAGAGAATAGAGGGTCTGAAAAACACAAATGAAACATGGAAGTCTTAAAAATGTGACAACTGAAGCACGTGTCACTGAACTTTATTCTAAAGTTTAAGAACCATCTGCTTTCCTCAGGCCTCAGCTAGATATACTATCACAATCAGAATCTATTGAACAGTTACCTCTGTGACATGTGTTCTCGGCCCTCCTGGAGCTGTGCACTCACTGTACATGCAGCAGAAGGATGTTAATGGTCCAGAAAGATCCTGATGTTTTTCCTCCTTCAGATGCAGATAAAGGGCCAGCTGCACAGGGGAGGATGGGGGTGTTGTGTGTGTATGTGTATGTGTATGTGTGTGTGTATGTGTGTGTGTGTGTGTGTGTGTGTATGTGGGGGGGCGGTATTGAGTGTAACTCCTCATCAGGCTGCTGTGGTGTTGGAGCTCGGCGTCTGCTTTAATTACTGCATCATTAGTCCTCCCACTGTCAGCCTCGGTGCTGGAGGAACTCAGGCCCACTGCAGTTACATCGATTATTGTTTGTAAACACTGAACATCAGAACTGTCTTAACATCATGCACAAACACAGCAGTGAAACCTGTTAGCACTGACCTGTGACCTCTGTCTGCAAGGCACCAACAGGAGGGTGTGAGTGGGCGGCATGCTGAGCTCTTCTGTTGCAAGCACATGCACACATAGTTTTCATGAACAGCACTGATAGCAAAACAGATAGTAAAGACTTACTAACACACTATAGCATCTGCAGGCTAAAGTAGTTGTGAGATGATGTGCAGACTCCGCCTACTCAGTGCCTCACAGTCTGTCACTGGGTACAGTTATCAGTCATGGCTAGCAGAGGAAGCTAAGAGCTTTATAGACCGTGAGCATCATTTGTGTCGTACGGAGCGAGAAACAAATTTGTCTCCTTAAACCGAGTTCCATGATCTGTTGCCTCCCTGCCTGCAGGACACGCTGCCATTGTGTTACAGAGTTTTGAAAGAGGTCAGAATACTTGTTATTAGTTTCAGGTGCATCTTTTATTACAGGTGTGTAATCGCTGTGACTCGCGTGTGCACTGCTGCATCACAAGTAGAGTCAACTATGAGGATTTCATTTCAGCCGTAAGCTCTTGATAGCATTACGCCTCATTAGAAAACTGTAAAGCACAGCTGGCACCAATCCCATTAACATCGGCTCGTGTCCCTGTAAGCCACGCCAGACAGAGAGACAGAGACAGACAGGCAGAGAGACGGACAGACGGACAGCGAGCAGAATGCCTTTGCTCTTTCTGTTGTGATCAAATGTTTTCTGAGAAACATGAATCAAAGTATTCAGCCTGAATTCTGCAGAAATTCAACATCAGAATGAATAAAAGGAGGGAATCACTTTTTTGAGACGTAAATGTAAAATGTAAAAAAAACAAACAATTATTTATTAACTTTAGGGACATTTTTTATTGTACTTTTAAATAAACAGAGCGCTGTCAGTAATATGTTGTGCTGCATTCAGGCTCATGTACACATTAAGCATCAAACTAGACTAAAATCAGGCTCTTTACCTGAATGTGGTGCATCATGGGTAATTTCAAAAACATACTTTAAGCTTTAAACAATATTTTCGCCCAGAATTGAGATACAACAAAGTAATCATGACTGAAACTAAAACTCTTCAGCTCTGTTGAGTGGCGATCGGCTGGGTGGGAGTCGGACCCCCTCCCTCCTCGCTGATCTCTTTGTTTCTGAATTTGTCGCTGGGCTTTTGCCAGTTTTCCAGCACATACGTGTGTTTCTGCGTGTCGTGTGTGTGTTCTTATCATCCTTCACCTTTCAGAGGGTTATCACCCGCTCTTCCCCTGCCGACTGTAAAGTTTCCACTGCACACAGCTGAACAATGAGACCCTCCCTCCTCTCTCCACCTCTCTGACTCTCCTCCTGCTGCTATATTTAGCCTCACTGCATCTTTGTCTGAGACGTCCTATTCTTTCTCTAAGGTCTGGGAAACACTGTGACTCTTCAGGACCGAGCCTCACCCACGTTTCCTCTTCCAGTGACTAAAACAGTGAGACAGCAATAAATCAGAAAGGAGGGGGGTGTTCAGGGGTCAGGTTGTGATAGGACTCGTCTAAATAATGCTCTTCCTGCTGCTTTTTATGGAGTTTCCTCAGGAACACATTTAAACTACAGTTTTTGTTGCTTTCAGTAGGAACATTTCCATCCACACTGTGTCAGAGGCGTGTCTGTCTGTGTGTCGTCAGTTTACACACAGATCTCCCTAAAACGAGCGTAAAGAAGGCAGCCGTCTTCCTGTGGCTGAATCAGACGATGCAGTCATCTTTGAGGCAGAGGAGATGTATGTGAAGTGTAGTGTAACGTGTAGCAGACGCTCTCTAAACAATAACATCGATGCTTCACGTCCCTGTTAAAGGAGTTTAATCTCTTTGATCATGAACATTTTCAGCGGCTGTAGGTCAGCTGGTAACTTTTCCTTTGTAATCTTCTTAGTTGTTTTTTTTCTGTTTCTACTTTTCACTCTTATTTTCTTCTCCTCTTTCTACGATCTCTTCATCTACTTGTTTTTCTTCTTCAACATTGTCGCTGTCGTCTTTTTCTACTTTTAAATGTTGGACTTCTTTCCTCTGCTTGTCCTACTTCGACTTGTTTTTCATCCTCTTAAATCATTTTTCTTCTACTTTCTCTTCATCTTCTACTTTTACCTCTTCCTCTTTCATCTTTCTACTTTTTCTACTTCACTTTCTTCCTCTTGTTGTTCCTCTCCATTTGTTCTTGTCGTTCGTCTCTACTTTTACTCTTTGAATTTTTTACTTCACTTTTCCTTCTACTTTTTTCTATTTCTCCCACTTTTTCTTCTTGTTCTCTAATCTGTTGTTCTACTTTAATTTTTTCTTTCCTTTTACTTTCTTCTTCTACTTCTACTACTTGTTGTTCTTGTAAATCCATTTTTCTTGTACTTTCTTTTCTTCTTCTTCTGCTCGTTCTTTTACTTTAACTTTTTCTGCTTCTGCTCCTGATTGTTCTTTTACATCCATTGTTCTTCTTTTCCTTTTTCTTCTTTTTCTACTTCTCTTTCAAATTCTACTTTTTCTTTTACTTGGAGGCTGTGTCTACTTCTTTCACCTATTTTCTGTCTTGTAATTCTACTTTTCCTTTTCCTACTTTTACTTCTAAATTGCTGCTGGTTGGTCGCTTCATACAACACCATTAAAACGTCAAACTCCTGTTGTACAGGAAGATGCAGGTCACAGGTGTAACATCCCTCATTGATCAGACTGTGTGAAAGCGTCTCTGTTACAGTGTTTTCACGATGAAGAGCTGCAGAGCTCTGGATCAGTAAACAGCTGTTAGTGTCTGTGAGCAGAAAGCTTCAAGTGTGGCTGGACTGACAGGCTGCAGATAAAAGACTTGTACGTACACACACACACACACACACACACACACACACACACACACACACACACACACACACACACACACACACACACACACACACACACACACAGACACACACACACACACAGACACACACTCTCACACTCACTTGTGTGAAGGGTTGCCCTGGCTCTCTGCCCTCCGCCTGTCAGCGCTCCTTCACACAGCGCCCGTGTGTCTCTGGGACGGTCCAGCCTGAGCTGAACAGATGGCAGCGCCTCCACCTGCCTCCTCTCAGGTGTTTATGAGCCGGAGAGAGGATGGAGACAGAAGCCTGCTGAAACACACTCCATTCATCCACCTGCTAATGCTCATCATTAGCTTTTACAGGTGTTTACTTTACCTGCCTGACGGGTGGAAACCAAGTTAAATGATGTATGTGAAAATGTAAATGTTCCTGCAGACGCCCTGTGCAGCACGTCAGCTTTACTTGAATAAAATCAGGTCCTTACTCTGTTTAAAGCTGTCTTATACACATGGAGCTGTCTGACAGTAAACAGCACAAAGCTTTATGAGGCCTGGCTCCTGGTTTGTGCTCCTGTCTTGTAAAGTGAGTAAATAACGACCGCCTGGCTGCTCTTTAATGATGCTCAGCTTTATATCTTTATATGGGGACGACACGCAGCACACAGCGCCCAGCTGAGAGGCTCTCAGCTTTAATGTAAGCTGCTCTGTCAGGTGAGCGCCCAGGTGCTTCTGATTCAAATTACACTTTGATAAAGTTAATGTTTCCAATCTCCAATTAGAGAATTGATTTCTTAGCATTGAATTGTGGGTAATCAAATCATTGAACTTGGTCCTGAGACTGAAAACAGTATGTTTATTAAACGGCAATACCTTTTAATTTTTCTAATAAGTTGGACAGATCATGTGACTCTGTGTGTGTGTGTGCAAATAATAGTCTCTGCTCCTTCGTGTCATTGCCTCTTTTAAATCTCCCTCTTCTTGTTAGAAAGCATCTTCACACTCGGTGTCAGACAAGCTCATTATAGTGTTACAGTTAATGTAAGAACACCAACAACATTATGTGATCTGGATTACTTCATTTCATTTGAGCTCTCATGAATCCTCATCGTGATGGAGGACTGATAGTAAGCAGCGCTGCACATCACTAAAGATTATCCGCTCAAGTAGTCAAATCTATATATTATTAAATTAAAATCAAAGATCTGTTTTTTGGGTCATCGGAAACGGTTTGACGACCAGGGCTGAAAACAAACGTTACACACATTATTAACATGTGCTGCATTACAGAGAAATATAAAACTGTAACAATGCTTCTTTAAGATGTAAAGTTTACCAAACAGGCTCGTACCAGAGACGCAGAGACGTCACAACACACGGCCGACCTCTGACCTCTGAGATTATCTGGACACGTCACTGTGTCCGTGATGTGTCCTAAAACTTCACATGAGACACTTAAGCCCAGTTCAGATCAATGATTGCAACAAAACAGTTTCAGAATGTTGCAGAGAAACTTGCAGCGGTGTGAGCTGGTTAGTTGCAGAGCGTCTGAAGCCGTTGCTGAAGATTTGACTTGTCAAATGCAGTTTCAGAACGGAACGATGTACCTGTTTCACTTCAGCCAATCAGGAAACGGCATACATTGGCGTAGGCACCCTGTCTCTGGCGCTGCAGCAGCCAAAGACGGCTCCAGATCCTCTCTTTCCAAACTCTCTGTCTTTGACGTTTGTTAATCAGAGTTACAGCTAACATTGTGAGCACGTCACTGTAACTGTCATCCACTTCTTTTATAATGATAACAGAAATACAGCGAGATAATTCATGTGAACTGGACCTAATACTAACACTATAGTATTAACACAGAAGTAGTGGGGTATGTCAGTGTGTCGTTGCTATGGAGACGGTCAGCTGTGTCTGTGTGCGTTTCGTTGCTTTGATGTGAACGGCCAAGTTTTAGAACGTTTACGATCAGATGTCGAGGGATTCTTTTGGCAGTCTCGTTGCGAATCATTGATCTGAACTGGCCTTTACTCAACCACATATCCAATGCATGCATACATTACCCACAATTCCACCTTCCCTTAAAGGGGAAGTCTTGGCATAAAGACTAAGACATTAACTAAGTTGTTATCGACTTTTTGGGGGCAGTACAATGAATCAAAGAGGGCCACTGAGCCACTTAGGAGCACAAACCAAAGGTCAAGCAAGGTCAAAGGTCATTCTATTCTCCATTTCCATATAATTGAATATTTTCAATAACGATTCTGCTTTGGTGTTTGGCATTAACTGGTTTCTGTCTTCATGCATGCACTTTAACACTGCTGGATTTGAAGCACCGGGAAGAAGCTCCGGGACTTACCTGATGTTTAGACCGTTTCACATTTTTACTAAATATGCAGAGTCTCGTTTGCTTCTTTTCTAAATATACTTTACTTATGAAGTGTCCCCTCGCACCTCAGCGTGCAGCCCGTCCGTTCAGACCCTCTCTGTGTTTCCGTCAATGTTTGCAAACATGACTCAGGGCCTCGGTCATGTGCTGAACTGACTGCAGAGAATGTAAACACACAGGAGCTTTAACTCCTTCAACAGTCCGTTTATTCAGACAGCACACACAGCATGTTCAAACGCACACACCGGCACGTCAACAGGAGGGCTCAGCGTTTCGCCGACGGGCAAGTTGGACGTAGTTTGAAACACCGGGTTACCCTCGTGGACGTCTCAGACCTGTAAATGTTAATATATTTATGTTTAATGTAAATGTTTAAGTGAAACATGCGTCTCTTAGATGACTGACAGGCTTGTGTCAGGATGGAAAAACACCCTTTTGCTTAACTGTGCTTAATGAAGGTCAGTTGCAAACAGACTGCCCTTTTTTTGTGGCATTGAATCCTCTCTGACTAAAACCTGAGTTAAACTCTGACAGCAGGCTGCAGGTGTGAACCGAGCAACACGCGGATCACATTAGAGCCACATGTTCAAAGAGAGGACCTGATGCTGCCGTTTATCATCAGCATGAACTCGACAGTTATTTGTGTTGGAAATAATCTGTTCATCTATGTTCATCACACTGTGGAGGGATGAGAACAAAATGTGTTCAAGAACGTAGAATATCCCCCAAATATCAAAAAGTGTGTGTGTGTGCTTTAAACTCACGCCCACTTCACCTCAGGGGAAATAAAGGGAAGTTTATTCACACCGTTTTGCATCAGTCAGTTTCTTGAAGTTAGACTGCCTGGTTTACTGTGTTTGTAGGAGACAACTGTGTGTCTGTGTGTGTGTGTGTGTGTGTGTGTGTGCGTGTGTGTGCGTGTGTGTGCGTGTGTGTGTGTGTGTGTGTGTGTGTGTGTGTGTGTGTGTGTGCAGTCAGGCTGTTGGTGAGTTTTGCATCTGGAGCAGAGAGATTACAGAGAACTTTGCCTCTCGATTCCTGTTTACACGTCTCTCATGATGACCAGTCTGCACTCCCCATCCTGTGTGTGTGTGTGTGTGTGTGTGTGTGTGTGTGTTGTTGTGTGTACTCATTCTGCTGGAGGGTTACAGGGGCTGTTACAGGAGACATGATTAGCTACCTGATGAGTGTGTTTTCATGTGTAAACTGATCAGCTGTCTGTCTGTCTGTTGAGCTCCATCTCCTTTAAATGTCACAGACAGACAGCCAGAGAGAGACAGACAGGTAGGACGCTGCAGAGAAATAAAGCCAGTCAGGTGTTCTTCAGTCTGCTCAGCCTAACGTTGTGTTGCCGTTGTGTTCAGGTGATGGTTGTTTCAGCGTGTGCCCACATCACAGCTCCCACTCATCTATACCATCCAGCAGGGTGTGAACTCCTCTCTCTGACTCTGGCTGCATGTGTGAACGCACACATCACTCAGAGTCAGTCAGACGGATTGTTTGCAGCTGTCAACAAACACATGCACACACACACACACACACACGCACACACACACACACACACACACACACACACACACACACACACACACACACACACACACACACACGCTCTGGTCCAGACTGAAATACCTCAACAGCTACATTTTTGGTCTCAGGCTGCAGAATGCTTTGTCTCAGCATCGACACATGGACGTCCATCTCTGGGCAGTCATGGAGCTCAGCCATCAGTTTGCATGTTGGCGACATACACTGTCGTACCTTTATCATCGTTATGAGACGTGAAAGGGACGTCACAAAACGTCTTCGTGTCGTTCTGTGAGTGAGAACAGTACGCTGGGTCGTTGCTGTATCAGAGCTGCAGGTGTGGCGGAGGGCGGAGCAGACAGACACACAGTCGACTATAGAACTGAACCCTGAACTTCCTGCGGGCGGTACGGAGGTGTACATGTGTTAGTTTGTTGTTTAACAGCTGTGAAACAATCAGTCTTATTTCTCTGCTTTATTTAGATTAACGGCGCTCGCTCTCTTCACTTCCTGTCTATGTCACTCGACCACAGCAGCTCTCTCTCTTTTGCTCGCTGCAGCTTTGTTATTTTAAAGCTTCGGTATATCAACCCCAGCTGTGTGTCAGACAGAGGTGTAACATGGAGGCTAAGCTGGCTGTCCGACATCATTTGATGATGCTTGTGTGGTTTTACTGCCGCTTTATTTCAATGTGGCATTGCACAAAGGACATGTCTTCATCTCTTAGTGCTCCACACCTCCCTCCCTCCCCTCCTCTCCTCCTGTCTTTCACTCGACCTACATGTCCACGCGTCTTCCTCTCTCACTCTAAAATAAGTCCTTCCCTCCTCTCGCTGCCAGAGATGTGACACACTTGAAACGTCCTCTGAAATGTAGGCTACAGCCTCATCGCTTTCCCAACCGCGGCCCCGTGATGTCAGTTCAAGAGAAAGTTGTGAAACTAGATTGTGAAATTTATCTGTTAGAAATGTGTAAACTCTTGTAGACGAGAAGGGGACTTAATGACGGGGGAACCGGGCGTGACCCGAGCAGGACCGGGCTCTGATAGAAACGGCAGATAGTGAGGTGAACTCTTGCATCATACAGCTACTTGTTCCAACTAAATACAGTACAGTTCTTTGTGCAAGATAACAAAATACAGCCCTCATTATTAAGACAGACTGCACGCTCTTAATGTGAAATGATGATCGATCAGATGACGATCAAGTGCTCTTCCAAAATTGCAGCGTGAAAAAAGTTCCCACGTCTTTATTTGTATGTGTTTTAAAGTGTTTTATATGAACTTCTCCCACATTTACACACTCGGACTGCAGATCTGTTCACACAAAGTATTCAGATCAATCCTTTGGCACAGTGTCCCGATGCTGAGCGGACAGACAAGATACTCAGTGTTTTCTGCAGGAAGAGAGGAGAGCGTGAAGGAGAGGGTTGAGAGAGTTCAGCTGCAGAGAAATGTTCAGTTATTCATCAGCAGCCTGAAACCAACCACACAAACTCAAACACCTTTAAACTCTGCAGGACAATCCGCCCGGCTCAGTGGTTTTAGCTTATTGTGATGTCATTTGGAGTATCTTCAAATGCTTTATACGTCTAAAATCAGTACATCCTACAGGTTTTGTAAGTTTTGTTCTAACTGGTTTTATTTATGATCAGTGTAAGCATGATTATGTACGGCTCTTTTGGAGCTGGGTGGATAGAGTGTCTCTGTGCAGTGTCTCTGTTCTGGATGTCTGACTTGACGCTGGAGAACGGGGAGCAGCTCATCGTCATGCTGCACTTTGTGCTGTTTTTTCAGCTGCTTCAACAAGTTAGTCGTGTTGCTTTGCGGCGCAGACGCAGGTTTCATGACCTCTTTGCTGATTATTGTTTCTTCTTTAACCTGAAACACCTCCAAACAAGCGCTGACGAGCCGTTTCAGGGGACCAGCTCTTCTTCTTTTGTTCCAAACATTTGACTTTAGTTTCTCTGACCGTCTCTGTTGTTTACTCTTCTGCTCTAAACTGCCGCTGCAAGGTCGGCGCTCATCACATGACATGCCAGCTCCCCCAAAAGTGAAGCCCAAACCTCTCCAGTTTAGGGAGCGCTTGATTTGAGTTTTCTACGGGCGGAGCATTTTAAACATCAATATCACCGTCAGTCATGTTTATTTAACCCTGGGAAGACTAAATCAGGATTAATATTTGATTGATTGTGCTGCTGTAGGATTTTGCAAACGTTGATCTCCCAAGGCCAGATTGAGTGGCTCATGTTTCACACCACAGATAACATAATGACGTCATCAGCAGATGTACAGCGTGATGACAAGGCAAACACAGAAGCCTTCTCTTTCTGCAGGAAAATATGAATGCTCTATTGATTATATTCTTTTACTTTAAGATATTTAAACAGGATTAGAACGATGCGCAGTAGATCCGTTTTTAAGGGTTAACCCCTGAGAGCTGTTGTGGTGTCTCTGAGGATCCACTCTGGGTCTCTCTCTCTCTCTGTGTTGTGGAAACCCAGCGCCCTCTCCTCTGTTTATTTTGGACGTGGGGTTTTCTGGCTCTCTGTGAAGGTCAAAGCCGAGGGGAGTCATTAAAAGCAGGAGATATATCCTTGATTTGGACGTATCTTTGACATGCTTTGAGTCTGGTTTGTCCCACTTTGGACCGGCCTGGTGATGGATTTAACCTACTTCTGTGCAACACGGATCCCATGTTGATCTTTCTGCTCTACACAGAACACGAACAGGACAGGAAGAGTTGTCGCTCGTTTCTTGGAGACATTTTAACGGCGTCCTGGTGGAAATGGAAACCGACCCTTCTGTGCCCCCTCCCCCTCTCCTCTCTCTCTCCTTTCCTCCCCCCTTTCCATCCTCACCCCCTCTCCCACAGCAGGAAGAACCCAATTACAGAGATACCAGGCCCGTGCTGAGAACGTGATAGCCTGTGAAATGTCTTCGCCGTCAAACAGACACAATGTTTGTCCTGCGCCGGCGCAAACAGGAAGCTGTGTGCAGGAGAGCGGCGCGAGATAAGAGCACACAACGGCAAGAGGGAGGGACAAAACAAAAAAGCAACAAAAGGCAGCAGAGAGAGAGGAAGAAAACAGCTGGAAGAGTGAGGATGATGATCTAATGACCCGAGGAGAGGCAGAAACACAGCAGACCTACAGTTACAGTGTCACAGGAAGTAGAACTTGTGCACCAACACCTGAAGGAAACACAACTTGTCTCTCCTCCTCCTACTCGTAACCATTTCCTGTTGCTCCCCTGCTTCATAGTAGTTCACAATGACTTCATTTACCAGGGAAATTAAAGGTTGATGTGCATGTTAGCTCATAACTTATAGCAGAATATGATTCTTTAGTCAATCATCTCTGTGGTTTGGTTTCGGTTATAAAACTCTTTTCATCTTCTTGACGGTTCAGATAAAATCAAACTTTACTAAAATCAGGAGTTTTAAGTCTTGCAAAAAGTGATGTGAACATTGTCAACAGCCAATAGGAGCGCTCTCTCAGCACCAAACAGGAAGCAGCAAGCAGGGTAGATCGTAAACATGGAGGGGACTCTGAGGAGGGCTGCTGTCACCCTGTCCTCCCTGAATGAGACACCAGAATTGGACGCTAGCTAGCTGTTAGCACACGTTGTTAGCTTCAGTTAGCTTAAGTTTGAGGTTGAAAGAAACTAATGCTAACCCAGCTAACGCTATGGCCTCAGTCACTGCTGCACACACAGAGCAGCTGTGCACAAAAGCTCCATTGTTTGTTTTTCTTCTTGTAAATTTCCACCAGGTGCATGATGGGAAATAATAATAACAGGAAGCTAGTTTTTAATAAAATAGTAACCCTGCAAGATACCAAGTCTTACAGCCTGAGACTAAAATGTCTTTAATGTGAGCGGGGGTCAGACTCTGATTTATGGACAGCAAACAGAAGACATACAAGCTCGTGAAGGAGGGAAATTATTGATCCTGCTTTTAAAAGATGACGTTTGAGATTTTTAAAACATCAGTTCATGAAACAAGAGGCGTTTATTAGACTGTGTTGTAGTTGCTGTGACATTTGTCTGTTTTAGTCGTTCTCCGTATGAACAACAAAAGTCTCTCTGTTCTGTTGAATCGATACATAGACACAATCTCCTGAATCGACAGTAAAAGCAGCTCCATCCTCGTCACACACGTCTCTGCAGATTCCTCCGGAGAGGGAGCATCAGATGTGACTTTGTAGAAAGTAGAACGGCTTCTTCGGTAGAATCTGAGGCGGCCTGTTTCTCCCTCTCTCTCTCTTCTGGAGCTAAATTATGCATTCATGTCTCTAAGTTTGTGCTTCCTGCTGATTGAATCCTCCTGTTTGAAAGTGTGAACACAACCAGTTTGATGTTTCCCTCAGGGCGTCCTCAGGCCATCAGCACAGAGACGGTTAGAGTCAGAGCTGGACGTGCACCATGAGGAGACAGAACTACAGACAGGCAGCTGTGCAGTGATACTGAACTGTTATGTTTAATGTAGCATGCAGTGATTGTTGCACATGATGCAGATCATCTCGTCCTTTAAAGAGAAATTTATAGAAGCTACAGTTTATATGGCAGTCAACATATTTTTCGGCTGACTGCCGGGGTCAGCCCTACAAATGTGTCTGTATGCGACTGACTGAGTGAGCAACGGTACTTTCAGAGCTGTAGAGACGGAGAGAGTCGCGACTTCGCAATTGGCTGATTCAAACACGTTGCCATCGGCCTCATAACGACAGTCCTTGTAACGCATTGCTCACAGAAGCGCACATTGACCTGATGCGGTCAGCCACATACGAGGTTTTGACCTAGTAGGGTTACTATGGAAACTTTGCACAATCCTGTTTACTTAAATCTAAAACACAAACCATCATAGCTATCACAAAAAGTCTAAAATAGATGAAGTGACACAGTCTGTGTCGGTGTGACTTTAAGCAACAGAACGTGCTGGTGAAGTGTCTGAAACGAGTTCTTAAAGGCTGCAGGAGTGTCAGTATTGACACAAAGTATTACAGTTCGCCTCAGGAGGACAATCTTAGCAGCTTAACTCGCTTTGCAGCACGAGAACGTCTTTGCATCAGTGGATATCTTATTTCACAGTTTGAACATCCCAGAGCCTGAAGCATTGACTGAATTACACAATCTCTCAGTTGCTCGCGCCTACATGCTAAGGGCTTATTTTTATGATTGGTTTACCTGCTGCTCTTTAAAGTTATTGAGAAAACAACGGATAGTGGCGAAGAAGGTATTTTTGGACAAACACAAGCTATGATCCTAAATGTTGTGTGCAGGTATCGTCTGTGTTGGGAGCTCCTTTCTCCATCTGTTGAATGACTCTGGCGGGAGCAAAGTAAACACGAGGATTAACCTTCAGCACTTCATCAGAAATAACACATTTTCTGCTCCAAACAATAAGAAATCCCCCTGGTTGTCTTAATGCTTTCATGCCTTTCTCTTGAAACTCTTCACACGTTCTCAAAGAGTGAAACGACTTCGTACCTGCAGTGACAGAAACCAGACCTGTGCAGAGTTTTATTACATCTCTCAATCACTGATGCCACAGAGAACATGTGTTTGATTCTGCATCTGGTGCCTGTAAAGCTTTTTATTTCTTTTCCAGAGAAGCTGCACTGGTTCAGATGGGGACTGACACTGTTAATGAGCTGCTGCAGGAAGTGTGAAAGAGCTTTGTCTCACTGCACTTCATCTTCTTGAGAAGATAAAATGAGTCCTTCACTCTCTGTGGCCCAGATACACAAGATGAGGACATCTGACCCTTAAAAGCTAATCAACTTTTAAAGCTATATGACTTATTTTATAAGTTATATTTTCTTGGAGTAGATAGATACGTAAAAAAAATACACCACAATGCCTCGTACTAAAATCAAGCCTACAGGCTTTGTAAAAGGAACGGCCACTGTGAAAAGCAGGTAAAAATATAAACTGTTTTTAGGTGACTCTACATCCACAGGTAACGTTAATCTAGCTAACAACTACAGCTGACATTAGGCTAACAAACATTAAGTTGGAACTAACGATTACAACTACTGTTCAGTTAGCTTAAAATAACAGCTTTCGTTAAAAGGCTAACGTTTACAGCTTATGTTCAATTAGCTTAAATTGACAGCTAGAATTCAGTTGGCTAATGTTAACAGCTAATGTTTGGTTAGCTTAAATTGACAGCTAAAATTCAGTCAGCTCACGTTAACAGCTAATGTTTGGTTAGCTTAAATAGACAGCTAAAATTCAGTCGGCTCACGTTAACAGCTAATGTTTGGTTAGCTTAAATTGACAGCTAGAATTCAGTTGGCTAATGTTAACAGCTAATGTTTGGTTAGCTTAAATTGACAGCTAAAATTCAATCGGCTCACATTAACAGCTAATGTTTGGTTAGCTTAAATTGACAGCTAAAATTCAATCGGCCCTAATGCCGCCATGCCCAAACTTAAGAATGCTGTTACCCAATTTGAAATGATAACATATTTTGGGACTCAAACCTTTAATCACACAACTCTGATGAATGCTGAAGACTTAAATAAAGAATTTCTCTACATATTTAGATTTCCAGACCCTTTGAATCAGGTTGTTGGTTTCCTGCTTGCAGTGGCAGTTGGGTTGAAATTGTCTGTAAAGTGTAGATTGTGACAGAGGATGCAGAACTCATGGATGTGTATGTGACGATTATGTTGTGAGTGTTGTCAGGTCAGGTTATGAATGAGGTACTGGTCTGGAAAGATTTTTGGAAGGAAGTTTCCATGCATCAATAAATCCTGTCTTTTCATTCAGTCTGCTGTGACTTCAGTGTGATTTCTCTTCCTGTTAAAGACCATAAAAATGATGTCATCTACTGGAAACTGCCTTCACAACCCTTAAACCCTGTAAACTTATAATATGCAGCAAGTTATTGAGCAATAAACATTTTATATTAGTTCATTGTTTGTCAGGATGAGCTGACCCTGCTGTAGTCAGTCTCTGCATGGATTGAAAAAGTTGCTGTTGATGTGAAAAGCTCCTTATCTCCATGAGTAACAACATTTTTATTTTTTTATGAGCGCCATAAAAGCGAAGCCGGGAACCACCCAGGATTAAGTCACAGGAGAATGAACGTCTGGAAAACGTGTCGAGTCGGGGACTTTGGTTTAATCTCGAGCAGAGCAGACATTATTTTCAACTGTATGAGAAGAGTGGTGAATAGTGCAAGTTTATAATGTGTATCTTTTAGAGGTCGACCGATTGATCGTTTTGGCCGATTAATCGGCCCCGATAGGACTTATTAAAAACTATAATCATCGGCGGATCTGGGCTCCAGTAGTGGCCGATGGCTGTGCAGCCTCAGGCGGGGACCTACATCGCGTGCATTCTCCATACGTGACATACAGGTAATGCAGGTACCTGGGATAATGAATTAAAGTTAACTTCATAACACAGCTTTATTCACAAATTATGATCATGATAAGGTTGTTGTTTATAGTATTGCATTATGAATGAATTAGACTATCGATAACTTTCACTGCTTTTCTGCCGAACTCATGCTGCTGCCGTCTCTGTTTAGTTAGCAAGCTCGCTACAATTTGGCTAGCAGTGAGTGCAAGCCTTGCACAACTAATGGGATCATATCTGATAATTTGAGGGGCACTTTTGCTAAAATTTAAGTTTGCGTGTGCAACTCCCGAGGATACTCTTACAACTGTTAGAAAACCATGAAATGCCACTCGTATGTGGAGACCGGGTGGGTGGGGGCTAAACCTTTGCTGCACCGGGGAACAGTTGACAAGTTGTACGTGATTCATATTATATCTGACTCGTTTCAGTTTATTTCTCCCCTCAAAAGTTATCTCTGGAATATAACGTAACAATATCAGCTGTCCGCGATACAAGACGGGCAGGCAGGGAGGAAAATAAATCATTTAACTGTTACTTAAATTACTTACCAATTTGGCGTTCTCTCTTCTAAATAATCCAACCACGTAACGTCAACTGTCCATTCATGACATGAATTCACACTTTTAATGATCCTTCTCACTCCGGTAATGTGCACAAACACTAATAGTTTGTAAGAGTGGTCTTTAAAAATGTAACGGGACGCGCAGCATCTGGCCTGATATACGCCACGGAGCGCATCGCCATGTAAACAAATCCAACATATTTCCAACGATGTAATCCAGCAGATCACACTTCAGGATACTCTCCGTACTTATTATCAAAGTCGAAGTGGCAAAAAACGGGTTTATTAAAAACTGGCGTTTGCATAAGGCTGCTGTAGGAGTAAAGCACGCCCAGCGTCAACACAAACTGTTGTGAACAATGAGTAGGTAAAGTTAAAGGAAAGGAGCGAGAGACTGACGCAGGGGCGACACATATATGCCAGAAAGCTTCTGTGATGATAATAACAATTCATTTGTAACTTTAGTAAAACTTTACGTTTATCAGAAAGGTTTTATTAAACCAGCAACTTTAAGAAAGCAACTGCAGTATCATTTCAATTTAAAAATGGTTAATAAAGTGCAACTTAAATCATTCATGTAGATTGAAATAAATATTAAATATATAAAATCAAATAATAAAGTTATATATATATATATATACATTATCTATTTGATAGCCTATTTAGTTAATAGCTATATTGAATTGATTTACATGTTTGTTTCTTACATTAGATGGCAGCTGGAGGAAACACAGTCCCTCTATGGGACTATTTTGCTGAGGAAAGGCACAATGTGGGCACAACAATTTGAGTTAGATGTTCATTTGCAGATTATATTTTCTTTACTACTTATTTTATTTATGTAGGTATTGATTACTCTTTGAGATTCATGTTTAGTTCATAGTTTGATTTTTTTTTCGTGGGGTAGGGAGATATCGGCCGATTAATCGGCTATCGGCTTTTTCCTCGAACAAACTATCGTTATTATATCGGCCTTTAAAAATCCACTATCGGTCGACCTCTAGTATCTTTGTATGAGTAGAGTAGAGAGTAGAGTCCCCTCTAACAGCAGGGGTGGAAGACGTGGATCATAGCAGGCCTTCACTGTATGGACTCTTTATCTGAGCCTGATTTGTGACCTGTAATTACAGCATGGTGGGTTTGAATTTCCCAGAGGGAGTCATCCCAAAGGGATCAATAAAGTTGAGTCTAAGTCTAAGTCTAAGTCTGAATCCTCAGACACTCCCTCCCTCGCACACTGCTGGTGTTCAGTATTTCCCTTTTATTCTGTCTTTCTGCTGAGTCTCAGATAAAACCAAATAACTTGGTGCTAATGACAAGCTCAGAGAGATGCTAATGTGACTCCTACATTAAGCCATGAGCAGTTAGTATCCAGAGGGCCTCCAGGGGTGTAATGATAGACTGTTCTGCGTAATTCTGTACAATTAAGTAGAAAAGCTCCAGTTTCAAAGGCGTGGAGTCAAAAATAAACTGATGGGGTGATAGGGTTCCTGAGATGAGATGGTATCAGCTGCTTATCACCACCATTTGGTTCTTAGTGTAGAAGTGTCAACAGATTTTCACACGGATTAAATGCACACTGATAACATTGTTGGAAAAGTAAAAAAACAAAACCTAAAATGAACTTAAATCAGACATTTAAACATTTAAACGACATCATTTAACCAGATCCAATCTTTTGATGTCTGAATCTTGCGTTATCAGAGAAACGCGCTGAGCTGAAGAAGTTTGCGGCTCGGCTTGTAGCTCATGAAACTGATGAGACTCAGATTTTTAACGTGAAAATGCCGTATTCAGGTTTTTTACTGATTCTGCAAAAAATGTAGAATCTGTAGGCGCCGGACTGGATTTAATTCATCTCTATAAACAGACATCCGCATGAAAGTGCACCTAACAGTCTTGCACTTAGACGTCGTCTCTCAACTCCAACTCCATTCTCGCTTCTCAGCTTGCTTGTTGCACTGTAAACAATGCATTGCATGGAAAAGGAAGTCTTGGCTGGAAGTCGTTTATCACTAGCCGCTGCCTACACAGGAAGCCCTGACAGTTGGTCGTCACAGCCAGTCGGAAAGAGTCGGAAATATGGGAGGAGAGAGTGGGGAAGACGTGCAGCAAAGAGCCGAGGGTCGGGGTCGAACTACAAGCTGAACACCTCTAGTACAGCAGTAGTACACACCTGTAAACAGATGTTTGATGCATAAAGAATCAAAGGCTCATGAGGTGTCAGAATGAATGAAATCAAAGTTGAATCTGAGACATTACCATATGTAGAAGGTTGGGAGTGCAGCTCAGCAGCTCACTGCATCATGTTGTTGCAGGAGTTTGTGTGTGTGTTGAGTAACACATGGCAGAGGTGTGAGTGGGAGAGCTCGCAGTGTGCCGAGAGCAGCTCAGCTCCGTCAGTTACTGAGCTCCCTAAAGACCTTGTGTTGCACAATGTGGACACATTTCAGGGCTGAATCTTACTGAGAGAAGCAACTTAAGAGATCATTTTACATGTGCTTCATTCTGATCTGATGTGGAACTAAACTGTGAAGTTATATATAGAAAATATAATATAAACAGGTTTTCAACCCTGTACCGCGCTGCTGATACCCTGCAGAGCTGCCTTTACTGTACTGCATCAGCCTCAGCAGTAAGTGTGTGTGCAGTGTGTGTGAGTGTGGTGAGGAAAAGGCTCTCTGTGGTCGCTCCGAGTGATGTCATTTCCTGTTTTCTTATGACACTCAATCTACACAAATCCCAGCTGATTGCAGCGTTGATTCGAACAGAAAAGAGCGGGTGTGTTCATGTTGAAAACACTGTAGCAGTGCTGCGTTAGCCTGAAGCTAAGCAGTATAAACTGTTTCTGTGTGCTGCAGTTTATGTATTGCACACTCTGATCTACAGAGCAGTCTAAATATAGAAGTTTGAATATAATAGGAGTTACTTTGCCCCTCTTTCAACGCTCTGAGCTCATCTTCTGTTTCGTCTTTATGCTATCAGGATGTTTGTGCCACTTTTCAAGATCTTTAAGTTTGATTTAATTGAAGTCTCTCTTTATATCACAGGAGAAAAGCTTTTAACAGATAATTTATGGACAGAAACATCTTTTTTCTATACCAGCTTCTTTCTCTTCAGGGCTGTGGTCGCATCAGTAGCAACTCGTCAATCACAGGTAGCCCCGCCCTAAACCCTCCCCTGCTTCCTGGTCTGTGTGACTCTAAATGGGAGCGTCACTGACTAAATGAACATCATGCTGTGTTGAAGAAGACTTGAAACTAGAGATTGAGACCACAAATCAAGAGAGAAGTGGGACCATTTTCTCATAGACTTCTATACTAGCAGACTTCTTTTTACAACCAGTGGAGTCGCCCCCTGCTGGACATTAGAAGGAATGCAGGTTTAAGGCTCTTACACATTGAAACCAAGATGCTACATCCACTTTTTAGTCTTTTCCTTAGTGGATTATCTAAAAAACTTCGCACTGAGTTTGGTTGGAAACTTGACGACAGATGAGGATCCTTTAATTTTGAACACGTGGGATTCCACCGCGCTGTGGCACCCACATGTGACAGAAGAGGGAAGTGAAAAAAATACTTGAAAGAGAAGTTAAAATCCTGCTTTCATCTCTGCACATGTGGGTGAGCTTTGGGATGATGTCTTCCTGAAGGTTTAAAAGCGGTGGGATGCAGCCCCCCGGAGTGTTCCGTTAAAGGGCTAAGGGATGTTTCAGGCTCTGTTTGAAGCGTGCTGAGGCCTTCGTCCTCCTCCGTACCTGTTCCTCTGGACGGATGAAGGCGTCTCTCCAGAGTCCGCTCAGGTCTAATTTCGAGTTTCCTCTGAGTGAGTTTGCTCTAATTAATTCCATAATGAGCCTCTTTGATGTGAAGTTAAATAAAACACTGAGGGGACGCACCTCCGCTCCATCCGGCCTCCACCAGAGAGGACTTGTTAGGGAGAGTGACATCAGCAGCAACCTGTTGAAAGAGAGCCAATCAAACGATCCCCCTGCTGCTGTTCTTCCTCAGATCCCCCCTCCTGCCCTCAGTCAGCGGCCTCCATCTACAGAGGTATTTTTAGTCATCTGTCCGCTCCCCTGAAAGCCAGTAACCTCCTTTTTTAACAGCCAACACACGCAAGCACACACACTAAAACACACACAGGATGCCCATGCACGAGGAGCTTCATGGGAAAGGCCTCTGCTGTACATTTTACCTGTGTAAGTTTAGTTAAAGATTTTTGTTGGGTTATTTATGACGTTGTAGACGAGCACCTGAAGTCCTGTTATAAGAAGTAATGGTTATAATTCATTCAAGTTCGGGTCGATATCAAAGCAGCGACGGATTCTCTTTGGAAGACGCGTCTGTGGTTGTTCAGAGAAGCATTTCAAGGCTTCCTGGTAATAAAATCCATCATGATTTATTCCCTTATTTTGCATGGCAAATCTGGTGGTTATGATTTGGAATGAAGGTCTAATAATGCCTCCTTTATAGTTTATCTAAGTGTACAGGAGTGACAATGTGCTTGATTTTTAGGCATGTTATACAGTTTGAATACAGGAGGTTCGACGAAGCTGAATGTGCAGAAAAGCAGCTTTGAGATTCTCCTGATGTCCAGAGTTTGCACCATAAATGGTCGAACATTCATTTTAAAGTAGTGTTCTTGTCGTCTCACAGACAGACCTGACAAAGCATGAACTCTGACTTTTTCCAAACCTGCATCCTGATGTAGTTATTTCAGCATCCTGTCAGCCTGTTTATTGTCATTAAATCTCAGTAACATCTGTTTATTTTGGCTTCATAGCGCTGTAGTAAGACAGATCTCAGCCCACGTGTGGCTTGCTAGATACAGTGAAACTGCCACTCAGCGGAGACAGATGGACAGGCGCTCCACAGCTGAAACTGAACGCTGCTAGTTGGTGTCCATCAGAGAAATCCTGGTACTGATCCGAGCTCACAGCTCATCACACTGGGCACTGGTCAGCCTCAAGGAGCTGGAAGCAGCAGGAGAGTTCATCCAGTTCATAGAGGAGTAATACTACAAGTGATGTTATGAACTACTGAGGACAAAAGCATGAACCCTGGTCCTTACATGTATGTATGTATGTATGTTACTCTACGTGTTCTGACGTCCTTGAGGTTGAAGCTTGTTATAGTTTCAGTCCTGTGTCTGATTTGCTTCAGAGCAAGGTCCACTTGTTTCTTTCCATCTCCATCTCTGACATGAACAACCAAACCAGAGCTCTATTGTTGTCTACCTTTAATTCATTGTTCCTTAAATACGTCTTTATTCTTCCTGTTATAGACCTGCGTGCATCTGGTGTTAGTGCCAGGTGTAACCAAGCGACTGTTTCTTTTTTAAGACTCATCTCCACTCACTTATGTTCAATTATGGAGGTTGCACGCTGCAGAAATTTATTTTTATTACCCCATGCCCGTCTGTTCTGGGAAAGTGAGACTGTGCACGCAGGCTAGGAGAAGAAGAATAGCGTGATTGTTTGGATGATGAAAAAAAGGGCCAGCAGAGACAAACCTGGAGATCAGAAGAGCCTCATGAAAATAATAATATTGTAGTTTTAACTGAGGCCAAGAGAAGTTAGAGTATGGGGAGAAGGAGGAGACTCATGTGGTGGCCATGTGTTCCCAGCAGGGCGCCGTGGGGGTCTTAAACTGGACTGGCCTTGATGTAATTTCCCCACCAGCCTCAGTTTAAACGGCCTGCTGTGGTACCAGGACGGGGAATGCTGCTGCACTACAGCCAAAGAATGCCTCAGTGAGGAGCCACATGGGAAAGACTTCAGGTCACGACCTCTGAGGGTCTGAGGCATCCCTAAGGTTGTGATCTCTGCTCAACTCGTAGAGCTTCATGTTACTGTTATAAAGAAGAAGAGGATTAAAGGGGAACTCTGGTATTTTTTAACCTCGGCCCTTTTTGCTCCAGTAGATGTGTTCATCTTGCAGCAGTGAAACAGGCTGTAATGGCTGCAACATAATCCTTGATGGATCAAAGTGCGTCCACTAAAAGTTCTTGTTGTTTCCACTAACAGGCTCAGATTGTTATTCTAAGTGTGTAACAACATCACAGAAAGGATCCCTACAGAGATAGACCTTTTTGTTACAGAGGAAGATGATTGTTTTAACCACCTACAGACGTTACATCGCTCTCTGCAAACACACCAGACTCCATTCACAAAAACAGTGATTTTAGCTCACAGAACACAGGAGTTACTGGTCTACCGCTGCTTTAAACGGCCTGATTTTTTTGTGTTATATTTTTATAGGAATATGTTGTTGTATCAGCGGTAATAATTTGAAACACCAAAGTCAAACATAACACAAACAAAACAAACAAGGCAGAGGCAGACCAGAATCTCCTGTATTCAGGTAAAATAACTGTTTTTTTCAATGGAGTCTGGTGTGTTTGCAGAGAGCGATGTAACGTCTGTTTGTGGTTAAAAACAATCATCTTCCTCTGTCACAAAAAGGTCTATCTCTGTAGGATCCTTTCTGTGATGTTGTCACACACTTAGAATAACAATCAACAGCACTTTCTTTGGAAGCATTTGTCTCTAAGGATTAAATTACAGCCTGTCACAACTGCTGTCTGAAGCAGTATCTACTGGAGCAATTCCAAAGCTTTTTGTTGTACTGTAAAATCCGGAGTGTAAGTCTCAGTCTGTTTTGGGGATATCCCAGAGGGAAAAGGTTTTCTATAGCTATTTATTAATAAGAACTTGCATACAAGTTATTTACATTTATTGTCATTTAAAACACATTCAAAACGCACAGATTACAGCCGACCATCTTTTTACACCATGTCGAGTTTGCAATCCTGCTACCGGTGCTGTAGCTAGCGGTAGCTGGCAGCCTACGGTAACGATGATTGTTGTGACGGTGGTGGCTGCTGTGGCGATCATGACAGAGCATGTCTGTGACGAAGCGTTAGCAACAATCAGGTCAGTTTTCCAAACACAAAACAGCACTGCGGCATATTGTAAAACAGGAGACGTTGTAGCGGCACGGACCCGGAAACAGTTAAATGCGGAGGAGTGACGTCACCACGTAACAACCGGCAACTTTAGCTGGATTATAGCGCCATCGTCTGGGTAACATACCGTAACACAATAACATACCTCTCTGCATTTTACACTGGTATATTGGTCGCACCGGTTTATAGGACGCAGCCACTTTTTAGATTAAATAAATGTATGAAAAGTGCGTCTTATGCACCAAATTTTACAGTAATTCATTTAGACCCAGGTTCAAATTCAGCCCAGGTTTAAAACTACTGAAATTATCTTTAAAGAAGTAAGTAACCAAACAACCACCGTCCACTTGGCATGACATTTACAGCATTTACAGTTCTCAATCTTCTTACTCATCACTTCCTGCTTCTTGTTGCCGAGACGTCAGCGCGCATTACTCTGGAATTTCATTTTCACACACAGGGGTGTTGCAAAACAGTCTCTCACATGTTCAGTCATACAGACTCTGTTTGGCCCTGCTCGTAGTCTTTTTAAACTGAAAGTAGCTGCATTGCTTCACACCGCTATTGGTCAGTGGGAAACCCTTACTGTGGTTTTAGTAAGAGGCCCCTTTAAGAAACATGAGGGTGTATCTACTTCAAAGTGTTGCCTTTAATAACTTTGAAATATCGGTCCGAGCTGAGTCACGTTGTGAAACGTGCTTGTGCTCAGTGTGACAGAAGGATTGGACCATGCTACAGTGCTTTGCATTGTATTTGTTAAATTCAAAGATCAAGCATTTGCAAATATCTGGTCACAAGACGGTCACACCTTCAATCAGAGCTCAGAGACGTGGTGGGATGATGTATCCACTGAATGAAAAGGAGATGTGTGCTCTGATGTTGTGGAAATGCAGCGAAAATGATGAAATATTAAAAAGTGAGTGAGTTTGAGTTTGGTGTTTTAAACCTTGGTCTATATTTCACAGGAGAGGACACAACAGATTTCCTTCTCCGTCTAATATGTCCATCTGTGATGCTTTGTTGATATCAAGAGTGCAAGGCCACTTCAGATCTACTTTTCTGCGGGCCGAAATCTAAAAGCATTTCCTCTTGAGTCTCTGAGTTCGCCACGCTGTCTCAAAAGTAGGCCATGGGCTGAGAAACACAGAGAGAGGAGGTGGAGAGCGCTGAGCGGAGGAAGAGGAGGTGTACGAGGAGGAGGAGAGGCTGGGGAGGGGACAGGTTTATTTTTGCCTCTCTGACAGTGAAGCCCCACTTTCCAATTAACTGCAAATTAACTTCTGGTTCAAAGTGTCTCAGTGACAGATATAGACTTCCCTTATTAGCGCGCTCTCTCTCCTGGGCCCCGGCCTCCGAGGGCCCCGCTGGCCCTCTTCTGATCAGCCCGGTCCAAGGCCGACATCTGTTCCCCAGAACGTCACATCAGAGACGGGTCAGCCTAAATCTGAACACCCCTGACACATCTCTCTGGATCAATCTTTTACGAGCTGTGGCTGTTTTCTAGGACACATGTTCTCAGCTTGAGATTCTTTAACCATAAACAAAGTGGTTTCATTTCCTCATAACCAGGTTTTCAGCCCTCTTTGAAGCTGTTGTCGGCTTTGAAGTGAGGCAGGTTTTTGAGAGATAAACTCCCATCATGCATCAGAGCTGCAGAGAGTCTGTTTGATCTGAGTGTGATGCACCTGGCTAACAGTGATCCCGAGAGAAACAACCAATGGATAGAGCTGTAGTCTACACGATAAGTGCAACATAATGGGATGAAGCTGGGTATGCTTGTACTGTTTGGGGTGTTTCCAGAAATGGGGCTGTTGCAAAAACGCCTCTCACGGCCGTCTTACTTTGCTCTTTCCGCTACGTGTTTTGCATCCTAATTCCTGCTCCTAGCATGATGACACAGAAAAGATGATGTCTACTTGCATTTAATACCTTATTCCTTTTGATCAGTAAACCTGACATTGATTGTTCAGACTGGAACAATATTTAATATGATTTTATCATCTTAGCTTTTATAGAATATCAAAGAGATTAAATTTCCCACAAACATGTTTTCTTTTCCGTCTCCTCCATATTGACACCGAGCTGAACACTTCCCAGCAGCCTTATTACAGACACGGCTTCAGAGTCCAAAGATGAACTGACTTGCTTGTAGAAGACTTGACCTCAGCGGTCTCTAACGGCTCGGGTCCAGCCAGCTTCAGTCTGTTTGAGATGCCATATTTTGAAAGTGAGAAAGTAAACATGATTGTCACCAGGACTACAACCTCTGCCTCCAGCAGCTATCCTCTGAAGATGATGTAGCCTTTAAGAGTGGCGGCGAAAGAACTTATTTTTCCATGCACTGCATTGTTTACAGCGTAACAACTTGAGGGAGGGGAACAGAGTTGATACGAGGTCTAAGAACAGATTAGCTGAATTTACATGCAGATGTCTGAGATTAAAAAAAAGATAAATCCTCGTCAGATGGTCGTCAACGACAGTCGGGATGGTACGACAGTGGTTTGCAACCCGCCTGCTTTTGCTCTGCACATGGACTGTTTTTCCTGCATACGCCAAAGCCTGCTGATTGGTTAGTATGACTCGGACTACAGACGTCCTAAAAACAGAAACAAGAACACTTCTAATACTAAAATCTGAGCCCGCAGGAGGAGGTTGTTCTCTATTCGCTGTCTTGTTTTTTTTTAATCTCAAACTCTCAGAACAGATTAATCTGTAGACGTGGGAGCGGATTATTTTGGTATCACAATGTTCAGGTTTCCGTTTTGAAACAAAAAAGAACTAGAGATTACTCTGAAAAACATCGGGATGATTAGTAAATTCATCTTTCTACATTGTCTGCTACTGGGGTGCTTGTTATAAATGTCTGAACCTGATACACAGAAAAATCTATTGAATTAGGTTTTGGTGCCAAACGTGCACTGCAGTCTGGAAAGCCACATGCAGAACAGCAGCCACCTGCACCTGTCAGAGTGGGCGGTCAGTGCAGACGTGTGTATCTCTGTGCAGAGGAACCAGGATGTTCAGGTGGAGCTCTCTCTGCTCCTCTGTCTCTCCTTCTCTCCTCCTCCATGTGACTAATGACAAGGTCCAGTGCTCATGTCCTTATATAGGCCTGCGCTCTGTGTGATCTGGCTGAGGCTGGGACCATGGTACACACACACACACACACACACGCACGCACGCACGCACGCGCGCACACACACATACATGAGGCATTTAGGTGCCCCTGGAAAAGTCAACATGTATCAGGCTTGACTGCATTTATTAATCTGTTAGTGTGTTTATGGAAAGAATCAGATTTCTTCAGTTCGTTTTTCTTTGATGCTGAAGGAAAAGTTCATCTTGTGAAATCCACTTATATGTGATCTTTCCGAGACTTAAAGCGTCATTCTGCTATTTTTAAACCTGGGACCTATTTTACACATTTTTGGCTCTAATTGACGAACAGTGCAATAAGCTAAAGATTATCTCCAGTAGATGTCTTCAGCTGGCAGCGGTGAAACAGGCTGAAACATAAGTATTTGGGGCAAGTACATCCTCTAAAAGTTCTTGTTGTTTCCACTGACAGGCTCAGATTGTTATTCTAAGTGTGTGACAACATTACAGAAAGGATCCCTACAGAGATAGACCTTTTTGTTACAGAGGAAGATGATTGTTTTAACCACAAACGGACGTTACATCGCTCTCTGCAAACACACCAGCCTCCATTCACAAAAACAGTGATTTTACCTCACAGGACACAGGAGCTGCTGCTCTGCTGCTGCTTCAGTCGGTCAGTTTGTGTTATTGTGTTTGATCCAAACTAACTATGTCACACACCAAAGACACACAAAAACAAACAAACAACAAAAAGACTCATGCAGCAGTAGACCAGCAACATGTGCGTTCTCCATGTAAAATTGATGCTTTTGTCAATGGAGTCTGGTGGCTTTAAAGAGAGCGATGTCACAGCTTAAAAAATGCACTTTCACATCTATATTTAAACTACAAAGAGACATTTAAAGACACACTGCCTTTTGTGTCGACCTGTACTTGCACTGTGCTTCAGATTGTGGTCTTATAGAGGCTCCTGCTCGAGCAGAGGTGTCACAAATGTGCTGCTCTGATGGAGGAGTAGTTCCTCTGTGTGCGTATACAAAGATTAAGTGAAATTTCGGAGTGAACATTAGTAACACTTAAGTTTTAAGGTTGTTTTGTCAAATAGGTAAATGTTGTGCAGATAGGATTGTCATGGCGACGCTGTGTTTGTTGTGCTTTGTGCCCTGATGCCATCCAAGGATACTGCTGTAATATATGAGGGCTTTGTTACAGAGCCTGCAGATCCCTGCTGTATTCTTATTATAGACTAGTTTTGTTAGGACACACACAGTCTCACACACACACACAGTCTCACACACACACACACACACACACACACACACACACACACACACACACACACAGAGCTGTTCATCAGACCTAGTTATCGACATAGGGAGATCTCTCCTTAAATGGTAGACTGCCCAGGGCCCTGTCTCTGTTTCCACTGCACAGACCAGTCCAGGTCTGGGAATAGCCTTTTACAGTGGAGGAGAGAGAGGGGATGACAGATACAGGCCAAGCAAAAGAAGGTGAGACAGAAAAATGGTGAGAGGCTTTCCGATCCTAAAAGAAAGATGCTGTTTGAAGAGGACGGGTACTTCCTGTCAGAGATGCACAGAAAACAGCCTCTGCATGTATGAGCTAGATAGACCCCATATGTTCCTTACTCACACACCGCTGTTTGTTGTTTCTCCAGAGAAGTCTTGTTTGGATAAGTGTGTCAGTTTGATACCAGCCCGTTCTACCTCCTAACTCGTTATTCACAGCAGCTTGGTCAGTAGCCGTCAGTAGTAGTAGTAACGCTTCAAAGGTTCCCTCCAGTGTCATTTCTGGACGCTGTCCTCTAGCTAATTGTTTTGATGTGCCGTTGAAGTCGGGTGATGTAGAATGAAGTGTGCAAAAGTCTGCTTAGGGTGGTGGTTGTAGGTCATGGATCGAGGGTCAATGCAAACATACATTAGTTCTTATTTGAACACAAAGTATGATCTTTTTCTTTCTAACCCAATCTCGTAGTTTTGGAGTCTAAACCAAACTGTGATTATTCTTGCTCCTTAATCATTTCTTTCTTTCTTGCCAAAAGCCACACAAGTTTCTAAGCAAGCTTTATTTTGAAAATGTTTTCACTAATACATATTTACTATTGGTAACTTGCCCTAGGAGCAGTGCACAAGCCAAAGTGGGCCAATTACCAAGCTGCCATTTTTTGATTAAGTAGGAGTCAATGTTTGTAACCACGCTGTATCTGTGATGCTGCCATAATTATCTTAACAACGTCACTAACGTCTCGTCTTTCTTCTCTTTCCAGCCTGAGAACCTACAGAAGACATGGCTGAGGGAGTTTTACCAGGTACAGTTTCTCTTCTTTCTTTTGTCCCACAGGGAACATGTGACTGTCCAATCATGTTCGTTTGTTATTCAGGGAGGAATAATGTTACACAACACACAGACCGAGAGTATGAGAGTATACTGTGAGGTTTACTCTAAGGTTTAAGGTTCAATTATTCTTTATTACATCTTTAATCTCGGCAAATCGTCTCACTGGAATTGCAATTTTAGGATAGTAACATTATTAATCAATCGTTCCTTAACCTCTTCTACTCTACCAGGACGTATTTGCCGCTGTCTCCCTCCCTCCCCTTCTTTCGGTCTGCACATGCGCACTACGTTAGTAAACAATGTCACATGTGGCATCCCCGGATTCGGGAAGTCTTTGTCTTTGCAAAAATAGTATTGTTTTTCTTTTATTTCGTATGTATTTTGCACAAGAGCAGCCTAAACACACACTGCTCAAAATGGCAAAGACCGCTGAAAGTCGGGTTTTGCAGCATTTTCGACGGTGAAAGTTACGGGACACCAAATCGAAAACACCGGCTCGCACTAGCGGATGTTCCCGTAGGGTTCTCGGATTTAAGCACTTTTCTACAAAAACATTTAATCTCTGATATAAGCCGTCATAAAAACTGGGTCGTAACTTTAACTTTCCTTGTTCGGCTATGTTGTAATGACGCGTCACTGTGAATCTCTCTGGAGTTTCATAATGACGCCTGTTCTCAATATGGCAGTGTTAGCTTGTGGCTGAGCGCTGTGTTGTCATTGGAAGTGATCTGCGGAGGCGAGGAGACGGAGTTATATGTGCCATGGCTGAAAGCTTGGATTCCACTCCACTTGGATTTAAATGTCAAAACATTTAAAAATAAGCCCGTCACAGTTTCCCAAAGTGTCTACAGATGTCTTCCTTTGTGCAACAAACAGTCCATAAAACCAAACACTCGTTATTAACTGTAATAAAAAAGGCAGTTCCTCACATTCAAGCAGTGAAACCAGACAATGTTTTCCTTGAAAATGACTAAAACAATAAATCAGTTATCAGAATGAAATGGATTGAGTAGTTGCAGCTCTGGTATTGCTACCACATAATGCGTTCTACATTTTCCCACAGTAGCAGATGGGTGGATGCTGTCCCAGCAGACATGGCGTGGGTTTCTATAGCTTTATGTGTTATTATGGGACTGTGACCACGAACCCTGAGGCTGCTTCACGTGACTTTCAAGCTAAAGATCAGGTCAACCGATGTCATGAGCTTCTTATAGACACAACTTCTTTTTAGCAAAAGCCTGTAATCATAACACCATCTGTTTGATCAAAAGCATCTCTGCACGTTTTATAAATGTATATTTGTTTATATCTTTTTATCATCGAAGGATCCGGACTGGGAAGCCTAAAAAACTAGACTTATGTTGAAGCCGCTGTGATCTACTTCACCTTTTCACCCCTCTGCATGCATTGTTTATACAGAAAGCAACAGCTCGAGCTCAGTCATGCTTCGTATCTTACCTGCTGATCTTCATAGGAACCCCTGACTAACCACAACTCTTTCCACTGGCAGGGGAAGTGAGGCAGCTATAACTGAGAGAGTGACGGAGAAGAGAGAGGCTGTGTCTGTGCTTGTTACAAGAGAACCCAGTATACAAATTCACTGAGAAAGATGTTTTCATTAAAGAGGGACTTCCAGAGGGAATATTTTCACAGACTGGAGCAGCTTGAGATGGCAGTATTTTTATCCTCTGTGTTTATTTTGGCTTGTGTTCATATATGGTCAAAATTAGACTCTTGGGAGGGGAGAAAGGAGGGAAAGAAGGAGAAATTTCCAATCCAAATTTATTTATTACGCAATTTTAAAACCAACATCTGAACAATGAGCTGCACAGTGAAAACACACCATAAAACAACAAAAGAACAGTTTTATAACAAAAGCAACAAAATCAATGAAACTCTCATACTGAGCTAAAAGCCAAGGAATAAAAATGTGTTTCAAGAGACTGATTTTTTTGGTATCTGCATAAAGTTCAAGGGAACACGTGTCCAAACATTAGACACCAGTGGTTCAAAATGTCAGGATCTCAGTTTTACTCTTTTGACAGTCAAACTTAAAGAGTTAGAGTCTTTCTGTTTCAAAGGTAGGTAAATTTGTGGGTCATCAGCGTACCAATGGAACGAGAGGTGATGTTAAAAAATGGAGCCTAAAGAAAAGAATGAAAGGCTCAAGAATAGAACCCTGAGGAACTCCACTTCATTAAGACAAGAAAGACCTGACCCCTCCACACCAGGACCTCAAATGGCAACACAACAATCCACGAAACAAATAAAGATGCTTTGGTCGACTGTGTCAAAAGCATAAAGAACGTCAGAGTCCCCAGAGTCAGAAGCTAATATTTCGGAAAAATGAATTTGTAGTTCCCCACATGGAGGAAATGTTCATGCTATCAGTGCAGATGAAAATTTGTCTTTTTCCAAAGCCAAACTTGTCATCCTGTTGATATTAACGTGTTTTCTCTGATAATGACAAAACAAAGTAAAGCTAAATAATTGTATTAGTGTGGCTAGTGGACAGCACTTAGCAACCGATGACTGTTATGACCCGGCTTTGGGGGAAGAAACATGAAACCAGTTGTTTTTGGTAAAAAGGAAAGTTATTTAATAAAAAAAAGTAGTGCTGTCAAAAAAATGTTATTTGAATGATTCCTTCTTAAAAAAACGTTCGAACTATTCGAATATTTATTTTGTGCAATATGTCCACGAGGACATACCAATACAACAAGAGACAAACTTACTGGCAAAGATATATTTATTTAAACATTAAAGGATCAACACAGGCTTTCTACACCCTGCAAAATAAACAGATAAAATAAACATAAAATAATACGGTTACGGTAGAACTGGAGCAAGCTGTGACAGGGTTATTGAGAATCTCTGTCTGACCTGGCTGGGATTTGAATTCTCCGTCATCATTACCAGTCGCCACGAGGTTGTTGTTTTAGCTTGTTTCAGCTGGACAAAAGTCAATTAGTAACGTATCATTGAATAAAGTGACACTGTGTGTATTCAAAAATCCTCTGTAACCAAGAGCGCAGACATACGAGAACATGTGAGAGCTTGCGAGACAGCCGCGGTAGTGCCGATTTTTCTCACATGGAATATTAATTTTAATATCCAAATTTTATTACAATTTGGTTATAAATTGGAATTTAGAATATTCGTTGACAGCCGTAAAAAGAAGTGTGATTGTTTTGCAACAACAAAGTGAGGTAAAAATACAACTGAACAAGGGCCTGTGGGTGCTGCTCAGATCAATAAATGATTATAACAAAAAGAGGACTCTAAAGTAAAGGCTAATAAACACTGATCTTTCCTAAAGGGAAACTTAAGTAGAAATAAACCCTCCGGGGTCAGGCGGCGGCCGTGACAATGACTCAGCAGGTGTTGAAATTACATGAGCGGAAAGTAGCATCGAGTGGTAATCAGTGATAACGTTAGCATGCTAAGCTATTTAGCCTCAACTTTCTGAATGAAGCTAGTTAGTCTAACTTTGTTTGCTAGCTTCTGAGTATAAAGGTGATGTTGACCAAACATGAAGCGAACTTTTCATGCAGCGGGATTTCATATTAAAGCTCAGATGAGGAACTTCTGGCTGTGTGTTAATTTTGGCGACCCCTGTGAACAAAGTGCAGCCTCTTATTTCTTTGCTCATCTTGTCCTGTACATGTGTAAGCACTGTTTATTAACTAAAAATCCCAGCCTTGAAAATATAGAAAAAAGGCAAAGTTAAGCACCTCGTCTGACACCTACCCCCCGGCAGTGGTTAGAGGCATTAAAGTAACTATAAAGATATGCAGAATTAATTTCAGTCTCTTTCATAACCAGCTAAAAACTCAATTCAAAGAGACACACATTTGCAATGGGCATCACTAGCTGAAAACGAAGTTAAAAACTTTAACTCGACAGAGACATTTGTGTAAAGCTGTGTGGAGAAAAGCTTTAAGATTCTCCTGACATCCAGGGATTGCTTCAGGAATGATCCATCCAAGCTCCGTTATAAAAGCATTTTAAAAGTTGCTTGTCTTGTCTTTCACAAAATGTGCCAGTTGGCCGTCGGCTGCAGTCCTCGCTGGGTGTTCAAGCGCAACGTCTTGACCCGCACACAGGGGACATATGGTGACGCAACATTCAAGCTAACACTGCTAAAACTTTGATGCTGGTGAAGAAGGCCCACCCAAAGGACTGCACTGTGTTTTCAGAACGTTATCCTCTTTTGTTCAAAAATAAGCACACGAGCTGCATTATTATAACACTTTGTTTAAACAGGAAGTGAGAAGAATTCAAACCGTCCAAAGAAGCTGCAAACAAAGCTGTAAAAGTCAAACGTGTCAGCAGACAGAATGACACATTCAGATACAAACTGTGATAGAGATCGACACCAGAGGAGACAGACACACACACACACACACACACACACACACACACACACACACACACACACACACACACACACACACACCGACAGAATTAAATTAGCTTTGTGTCTAAAATCTTCAGAGCGGACGGCTGAAACTGAGCAATCCTCACAGTGTTGTTCAACACTGCTTTTAGGCTCAACAGACCAGTATTGATTTATGTCTCAGTGCCAACCGAGTGACAACACAGCCCTGTAGCTTCAGGACTTAGCACCCTGGTCCTGGCCAAACAGAGGGAGGATCCTACCTGTGGACACACCACAATAAGGAGACACATTGTCCCTGTCAGGCCCGGGCTTATTTTGTCACTAGGAAGTGGTTTGACTGATGGCAAGTCTCCAGTTCACGTTGATGGTGAAGAAGTATCCTGGAAGAGGTGCACATGACCCGGACATTTATTTTTCCAGTCTTGAAACGAGCTGTGAGCTTACTGCTGAAGGGATGAATAGCTGTGTAGTGTATGTAGGGCTACTGAATGAACAGTGTTAGTGTCAGTGAGAGGTGAGGTGAGGATACACTGTGTGGTCATGATGGATTGCTTCACAGCCTCAGCGAGTGTCTGTTTGAGGATGTTGCCTCATCTGGTCCGTCTGCACCTCATTGATAATGTAGTCGTTCTTGCTTTGATGAATTGTGTTTCTGTGGAAGGAAGTCATACGTACTTTGGTTTCAAGTGTTCCCGAAAAAAGGAGGCTTTAAATATTCAAGAAGAATTACAGAACTGTTAAACCTGGGACCATTTTTATCTCATTGACTCATAGATAAAAAGGTAATAGGTAGGGAATAGCCTGATCCAAGTATTTCAACTTTTTTTGTTACTAACAGGCTCAGATTGTTGTAAGTTATTATTTGTTTAAACCAGAAACAGCTGTTACATCGCTCTCTTCAAAGACACCAGACTCCATAGAAAAAAACACAAATTTTACCTCACAGAACACAGGAGTTGCTGGTCTGCAGCTGCTTCGATCTGTAGGTTTCTTTGTTTGTTTTGTGTCACACGTTAAGCTCTGTAGAGAAAAACACACAACCTTATTTACTATTCCAAGGAAGCCCTGGTTCTGTTGAAAATATAACAGACTCACCCTGAACACACACACACACAAAAACATATACCCCTTTACCACGGAAATTAGCACGGTGACGCAGGTTTTTCAGACCCAGGAAGACCCGCTTATAGAAGCTGATTGTCTCGTTTCCCATTGCCAGTGAAGTATCCTCCTGTCGTTCTCTTTTCTGCTGCGTCACCGTCTGACGTCACAAATGTGCCGGAGACAGGGTTAGTAACCTGTGAAGATGTTACGGTGGTTAGGACTTTATTGTATCTATTACTCATTCAGCCTGTTTATCAAACTCGTAGCCGACAAATTTGGAACGATGTTTGAGCGCTGCTCGGACAGAGACGGGCGGAATTTGTAGCTGAGATGACGGGGAGTCGCAGAAGTTACCGACGGCGCATAGCATCGCGCCGGAAAGGGGGCGGAGATTAACGTGTCGACACGGGTTTTGTGTTCCCATCAATGCCGAAGCCGAGGCGATAATTACCCGGGTCTACTGCAGAGTCATGTGACCCGGGTCTGAATGCAGATTGTAACCTGCAGATTGAAAGCAGCTATATTGTCCTAAAGAGATCATATTCAACACAGTTTATCACACGTGCAGGTCAATGAACTTCTAACACCTGCAGGATCTGTGTTTTACGTCAAACAGATTGTGATTAAAAGTGTTCCTGCAGAAATAATATTAAAATAATTTACATTATTCCGTCTTTATATCACCTCAAATCAGCAGCAGCTATGTCTCCACGAGCTGAGACAGACTGTAGCTGACCTCATGACCAAACTGTCCTCCAACTCACATCAGGATGAAATTTTTCAAAGGATTTACGAGCGACCGAATCACACCAGAATCATCCAGATCATGTAACACTGTATATCCTGCTTAGTCACAGTCCAATATTTACATTGACTACTCTAGAGTCTACATTAGACGTACCTAAATGTGGGAATATAAATACTTTTCACTTTTGTGTTTTGATCTGTTGCTCTACGACATTAAACATTTGAGAGAACTCGTTGAGCTGTTTAGTTAGTTTTACATCTGGAAAATGAAAAGCCTCTTTCACACATGCTTTCCTGACATTTCCCTGAAAAGTTTCAGGACCGTCTGACCCCGACATTTTCTAGAGCTGCCCTTTCACACATGTCCCTCGCAGCGGGACATTTTCCCTGTCGGACGAGGAGGGGGCGGGTGCAGGAATATGTGGCGACTAATTCTATCACGTTTCTCAAAAAGACACACACACACACACACACACACACACACACACACACACACACTCACAAACAGTCCTCTGCTATTACGTCCCTTAGTGTGCTGATTGAGATGCGATGTCTTCTGTTTTAAGAGATTTGCGGTGCAGCTGTGCAGTGTCGGTGTCATTAGTCAGGTTTGATCATTTTGACACGTAACTCTCCTGCCCCCTCCCTTCCTCCGTCACTCTCTCACCGTGCATGTTCCTGACTATATTCTGCTGCGTTCACACCTCGGCCGACCCGGACAATGTCCCAGCATGTTACTAGGCCGCTGGCAGGAGAAAAGTCGGGGTCAAAAATTTGTCCGTTTGCGTTCACACATGCAGCCCACCCGGGTGAAGTTGTTTTACACATCATCTGTGTTTGCAACATGTCCCTCCTGAATCCAACACAAATCAATAAGCTGTTAGTTTTTTTTTTACCACTAAACAGCAAGGGCAGCCTCGACTGTGTCGCGGCAGCTTGCCTTGGCACATCCGGGACTATTAGTGCTCTTATTAGATCTGGTAGCTCATAGAACTAAGGATAGTTATCTATATTAATCGTAGCAGTTATATTATAAGCTGTTTTCGCAACGGCAGACCTGCTGGAACTCCCGGACATGACAACTCCACCTTTAACATGATCAAAACATTTCAGTAAATACAGTCTGTTACTTATATTTTGTCATCAAGAGATCAATCTGTCCGAGGCTCATTACCGGTACACACAGGCCCACGTTTACACACATGTGCAGGCGGTCTGGAGCCGTTACACATGACGGGGATTATTATATCTGGGCGAGCTGCGTTACAGAGCGAAACCAGTTAAACACCTGTTGAGTCTGGGCAAGAAACTGTTACAGAGCTGCTCCCTCCTCTCCCTGCTCATCATCGATCCGTGCATGGAGCTGAGCTCCGTCAGGGTGGAGCTCAGTTGATGAATGAGAGCAGTGAGTGGCGGTGCAGACAGCTTCTCTACACAATCAGACTGCACGGAGCTGTGAAACTTTATGGGCGTGTTTGCGCTTGAATATGATCAGTGCAGTTCTCTTTGTGAATCGGACCCTGAGACGGGGCAGATAAAGGGGGCAAATGATGCACAATTTGTGGAGCTATCAGCGGCCGCAATTCATTCTTAGTGAATTCCCCCTCAATGTGTAGAATAAAGATGAAAATTCAAAATGAAGTCGAGATGTGAGTGAAATTTTCTGCAGCTTGTTACAGGAGTCAGAAACACACATCTGCTCAGCTGAGAGGCCTCCATGACTCTGTCAGCTCTGCTCCTCTCCTTCTCCTAATTATTACTGTCACTGACGTGTCGAAACATGTCCACTGCCAGGTGATTCCAGCCTCAATGTTTAGTTTAGCACTGAGGTTATTGCAAGCATTGAGCCTTTGTGTGTGTGTGAGAGTGTGGAGAAGCAGGTCCTGGTTACGGCTGTTGAGGAATTCTGTTTGCATTGTGCAGCATGTCTGCACACATTAGAGAAAGCTATCAGGTCTGCTGCTTTAGTCAGAGAGAGAGAGGGGAAAGAAAGCATGCAGAGGGAGAGAGAGAGGGAGGGAGAGAGAGAGAGAGAGAGAGGGGGAGAGAGAGAGAGAGAGAGAGGGGGAGGGAGAGCGAGGTGTGCCCCTGTGTGAACCAGCCGGCCTGCAGCCTCATGCCAGCCCTGGGTGCTGCCGGCTGACGTAATGGAAACAAGCCTCAGACTCTGAACTCTGCATTAACTCCAATCAGCCGCGCTGCGCTCGCTCATCGTGACCTCTCCGCTCACACAATGCGCTCACTGTGTCTCCTGTAACATCACCTGCTGTTTGGGCCTGAACCCGTCAAACTGTGACGCGTTTTTCACAGAAGACAAACCTCACTGAAACGGAAACATGTCTGATGAATATGATTCAGTGTTTTGACTTCTGCAGGAATCTAAAGTTGGTTTCACACAGGAAAACTTTCTCTCACACCCAACAGATCGAATCAGCAGTTAAATCATACAAAAGAGATGTGCCTTGCATCGCTGCTCCAAGGCTACTGTTTGCATTCCTCTCTGTTAGAAGAGCTGCCTCACTTTTTATGTGTCACAAGGAATCACCTCTCAGTCTGCAGCATCCTGGAAAATAAACAGTAAAGCTGCTCAACTGGCTTTCACAGAGCTGCGAGTACAGAAAGGCCTCGTACGAGGTTACCTGTTGGTACCTGCTCTATCTGGATTAATGTGTCTGTGTGTTCTCGCTGTTCGGTCTTGTTTCCATCGGCTTGAGGGAATTCCTTCAGGAAACAAAATGATTTATCTTATGACAAACCTCGGTCAAAGTCCGTCGACATGTTTGCTCACTCTGTCTCCTCCTTTGACGCTGTAATAATCTGTTTTATGTTCAGACTAAGTTGGATCAATGTAGACAAACTCTGCTAACTTGTTCTTTCACTTTAACTGCAGCAAGACGTCTGCAAATGAATTGAGTCACTTACAGGAATCTAAACTTCAGGGCTTCGATGAAACATATATTGACATCTGGCAGTGAGCTCTTACTCATTCATGCAGAGGCAGATAAAACAAAATGAAACAGTGTTTGAGCTGTAACTCATTCGGTCCGTCATGCTTCGTAATAGGCACCAACACCACAAACAGCCCCACCCATAACCCTAAAGATAGTGCTCTCACCGGCAGTAAAACAATCTTGATAGGGGGATTTAAGTCGATAAGGACGATAAAGTTTGTGCTTCACCTGATAGTTGCATCAAAGAGGAAGAACATGGTTGTGTTCTTTAAAAAAGACAAAAAAATCAGAGGAACTGAGGAAATTGTGGACATAAGCTGCAGCTCAGCTCGCCGCTCCCTCACCGGATATTCTGTGTCTGCTGAAGAACATTGGAGAAACACTGAAGCTGCTTCATTCAGTGTTTCAAATGGTTCAGATTAGCGGGTCTGTTTGTTTTAAAGAAGAGGCGACCTCTGTGGATTATTCGGCTCCCGATAAAAACATAAACGATGAAGACTGAAGGTAACATCTACTAGAAAGAAGCGTAGCTAATGTTAGCTGCAGGTCAGCTCTGAACTTCCTGTGTCTGTAGAAGAGCGTTGGAGAGACACTGATGTTTAACATGACCAGTGTTGGTAACGTTACTTTTAAAAGCAACTCATTGCCTTGCTGCGTTACCTCCTGAGAAGAGTAACGTGTTACCAAAAATGAAACCCCCTTTGTGACTCGTTCCACATGTGTGTTATATCATCAGGACGGCGTGTAGCCTGCTGTACGTCTACCTTTGAATGTGTCGACTCTACCATCTCTGCATCGCATCATTTACGGCCCATAATCTGTAACTCTGCAGCCTGATAACAGGAATGACAGACGCAGTATAACCTTTACAGCTCTTTATGATGCTAACAGTCTGACAGTGAACTGGGCAGAGGCGTACAGTATTAGGCACAGCCGTTTCCATGACAACAATACAACACAGGCTCTTAGTCCCACCAGTGTTGTGGAGCTGCGTTTAGCTGCAGATGCTTCTTCACGTTTGAAGTCGAGCTCTTCACAGCTGACGAGCACTTCTCCTCCAGACACAGCTTACATTTCACCGTCATGTTGTTCTCGTCCCTTTCACCCAAACATTCAGAATAATGTGAATATTTCCACAAAGTAAACACTGTCCTCTCTGACAGCTCACTAGCTGAGTTAGCTAGCTACACATGCGCACTGACACAGCTGTGTTTACCTCCTGCTGGTACGCAGCTATCTGCCAAGAAGGAGGAGAGAAACAGAAACAAAGCTTCAGGGAGTTTCTGTTTCTGTGGAGACAAAAGGAAAAGAGAAACACAGTGATTTATTTTCCAGTAACCGATTACTGTTTATGAGAAAGTTACTAAATAAGATTACTTGACTTTCAGGAGGAACGCGGTACATTACTTGATTCGACAAAAAGTAACCGAATAGTTCGAACAGGTTACTTTGTAACGAGTTACCCTGAACACTGAACATGACACTTTTATAATTCTGTGTTTTTGAAAAAAAAGAAGGATACAGCCTTTAAAACATGCAGTAGATGACTGAGTGCATATTAATAACCTTCTAAACTTTAACGTCAGTATCAGGATACTGTTCTGGCTCGCAGAAATGATCAGATATTAAACCATGAATATCACTATATAGAAGAAACTATTGTGCTCATATCTTCAGTCAAAGAGACTCTTGTTCATGCCTCCTTCTGCCTAAAAACATCGAAGATTTTGGGATCACAAGATCTGGATCTGACCACACAAGCTGTGGGTGATTTCTTAGGATTTGGTTTTGGTCTTTTTTGGATGTTCTGAAACTACACTGAAAACGCAAAAGGCCTTTTAAAGTCTTTGCTTCTAATTTTCATACCCACCAAATCAAATCCAGCGTCAGGGCTCTCAGCTTGTGTGAGGATACCCCCGACATTTACATGTAACCAAATGGTCTCATTTTCCTGCAGCACGTGGTCATCAGACTGTGCTAAAGGGAATCCGGCCGTGCTGCTGCAGGACAATAAACAGCACTTTGCATCGCACCGCACTGAAGTGAAAAATCCCTCAGGAGATTTGCATTGGAAACTTCTCGGTCCGTCACGGGCCACTGTTAATGTCAGGACCTCACACAGGTCTTATAATCTGTGATCTGCAGAGACGAGACACGTTAAAGGTCATCAGAGAGGTCATGGATTTGATGTTTAAAAATCTGTCATTAGATTAAACTCCTGGACGTCTGTTGACCGCCTGCTTCCTAACAGAGAGAGGTTTTAATTTGATGTCAAATCTCTGAATAAAAACCCCAGACTGTTTCCCAAAGCGTCATATTTCCCACATTATTCACAGAGTTATTTGAGGTATTGAATGCACCACAGCCGTGCAGTCAAACTAAGGAGTCCTTGTAGTTCATCAGTTCTGCACAGATGATTTTCCACCTCTGAATAGAGAGCGTGAAATGAGACTCAGGCTCTGCTGGTTAGCCTCCATGAAGCCGCTCTCTGTCTCACTCATCTGAGTTCAGCTCTGACGTACTTCATGGAGATGAAACAAACAGTTAAAATTGTTTTCTTTACATAAATATGTTCGTATTTATAAAGATGACGTCTCAGTTGTTGCTCTAAGTGAAGCATAATTTCCATCACTTTTACTTGAACATGAACTGACACGTAAGCTGCTGTCTTACAGACACTTTAGTGTTAGTCTTCTCTCAGTGCTGACCCTGCCACACACTCGCTCTCCTTATCTCCCTCAGTGTCCCAGAGGCTTTGACATTCCTTTTGCAAAGAAAAAAACAACATTGAATCACCACTAATATGCCAGAAAAAATATGCTGCTATACAGCTACAGTTGTGCTAACGGTGGTTATGCTAGCTAACGTGGTTCATGTAGGGATGGGCATTTCCAGCACAAATTCAATTCTATATTCACTGGAAACTATCGACGCCTGGGCGTGCCCAAACACACAGAGACACGGAGAAAAAACACTCACTTCCTTTTTCACAACTCTGCTGGTTTTATTTCGCTCTCTAATGAGCGTGCAGTTGTAGATTTACACGTTTGCACTTGAACTGACAATCAGTTTCATTCTCTTGGGCACCACCTAATGGCGATAATCGGAAACTCAAGAGCACTCTTCCCAATTTAACCAGACGTCCACAGTAGGGACGGGGATGAGTAATCGAGTACCTTTTTATTCTCATTATTCGAGTAACGTTACACTACCCGCTCACCTGCGCATGCGTTGTTTTCAGCTAAAGTACTTTAACTCAGTTACATGCACCATGTCAGCTGTGAGCAGGAAAGTGATGTCTGAAAGTACTTTGACAAAAGAAGTTGATAACGTGCTGTGCTGATATGTGGTGTTAAACTTGTAGATCAAAGAAATACTAGTTCGATGTTTCACCACGCGCGCTTAAAGCACAAGGAGAAGCCAGCGGAGACAGACAACAGGCAATCTCGCATCATATCATTTGCTAGCACTCTTAGCACATGCCGTTGTGGTGATACAAGAGCGGAGAAGATTAGCCCGCTGATAACGGACATGGTGACTGGAGATATGCTCCCGTTAAGTGTTGTGGAAGGAGAAGGCTTCCGTGAGCTGATGGCGTTTGTTGAGCCGGAGTACGAGCCTCCGTCACGCCGGACAGCGGCTACGAGAGTTACACAACACAGATCAGAAGTCCGTACAGTCCTCTTCCGCTGTGACGTTTGACAACGAAATGTTTCAACAACGTTATTTGAAGGCATGTTTATGTTGTTCATGGTATTTGAAATTACACCTGCTTTCTATTGTTGGCAATTTATTTACATTAATGTTAAAGTGTTAATGTTAATGTTCTCTTACAGGCATATAGCCAACTATTTCCGGGCCGAGAGGTCCGTGTCCGCCGTGTGTTTTTTATAGAAATACTACTCGATTACTAGGTAATAAGATTACTCGAATATTAAGATTACTGCAAATGCCTATCCCTAGTCCACGGTTGGCTCCGGTTGTAACTCTTGATTTTCCTGGCTGACGTTTTTTTTCTTTTTCAGACTGTTTGCTTCATCTGAGCATCGAGTTTGTTTCTCTTTCTTTGGATTTTCACTTCTTGTTGAAGTTGTATCTGTAGTCATCCATCCTTCTTTGTTTGTTCAGCCATAGTAGATTACTGTTTACTCGCAACACTTGCAGAGAGCGGAAAAGCAGCCGCTTAGCTCAGCCTACCCTCTCTGGCAGACCAACCACTGCTGGCTGATGGAAAACGCGTCTATGACTGGGCGCCGCTTGGGATTCTTTTTGCGAAAGCCGCCACAGACACCCAGCCCATAACAATACTATATACTGCAAATGCAAAGGCTTTCATCAGCGGGCCATAGGCTCAGTCACCTTTGTGTTACCTCATTCAGAGATAGAATCAGGACGATCCCACCAGGTCCACAGCTCTTTCTCTCTGGAAACACGACGAGCCCGAAGTCTAATAAAAGTTCTAGAAAAGTTCACTGACATAGCTCTTACTGTTTCTCTATATCAGAGACGTCTAAATGTGAGTCTTTAGAGGAAACCAGCTTTGTATTAAACACATGGAAACATCACCAGAAGCACCAGCAGACTGGCTGTAACCTTTGAACTGTCTCCACTGCAGGCTGACGTTGATGAATGTAGTTTTTGGGAGGAATAAGTTGTGTTGTTTCTGCATCATGTTCAGATGGAGAGTTAGAGGAGCAAAGAGGATGTGAGGACAACCCTCCACATCAGACTGACCTCGTCAAGTGCAGAGACATCCGGCAGCCTGAGCTCCGTGGCTCTATGACTCTGAGCAGCTGTCATAAAGTCAGCTTTTATTCATACAATATTTATCCTGTCAATACTTGTGCTGAGTGTACACAGACTGTCTTGTTAACAGCGGTGGATGTAATTGGATGTTGGTCACAGAGTAAAGTCAGCTCTCTGCGTGGAGCTGCTCGGTGTGTGTGCTGATGAAGCCAGCTCCTGGAAACTGTGTGTTTGCAGACGCAGAGCTGAAGTTACAGCCTGGAAAGACAAACACAGACGGTGAACACCAGCACGTGCATGTTGCTGTGTACACACACACACACACACGCACGCACACACACACACGTCAGACTGGAGGCTGACATTAGCTGTTAGCTCCTGAGTGTGTGACCTTTTCCATCACGAGCTGAGAGCTGCACGAATCTTTGTAACTTTGAGCGTCTCCGCGGGGTCGTCGGGCTAAGTGACGAGCCAGAGGTCGATGGGAAATCCATACCTTTATTGCCATACGTTACTTTTATTTGATTGCAGCGAGCAGAATGCAGCACTGAGGTGGAGTCGGGTGGAGTAGTAGAACTGTTTCCCGCTCCTCCTCCAACCCCCCCACTCAGAGTGACAGTGATGTACGTCTGCCTCCTGCCGTCCACAGCCGACCCTGTGAGTGCTGTGAGGACTCTAAATCACTGTGTGGTATCGATTCTCCATTAGAGGTCGGCCGCTCTGAACACCTCTGACAGGCTGCTCACAAACACCTCGCTGTGTGTAGGGGGGGTGTTAGAGCAACATGAGGTCATGTGACTCTGGAGGGGAGCGCTTACAGGAAGTCTTACACTGCAGACAAGAGAAAGAAGGTGAAAAAATGTAACTTAAAATGATCTGAGAAAATATTTAAGAATGATTTCCTCTGCATGGAGGAAGATGAGCTCACATTCAGCAGCTGCTTGTACCATTTTCTTAAAACAAAACTTATGTTCAGGAAATATGTCTTTAAAACAGTGCAGCTAAGCTTAAAACAAATATACTTGTCTTAAGATATTATAATACAGTATTTAACAATGATTTTGTTATATTTAGTGTGCTGAAAATTGACATCTAATTCTTTACATCTTTAAAAGGACGATACAACTTGGAAACTCGCAGAGAAAAATTAAATGTAAATTAAATGTACTTGTTTGAAAAATAAGACGGGCTATCTTAAAGGGGTGATACCTGTGGAGTAGCTCAGCATAATTAACAGTTAAAAAAACTCCTCATGTTTCTCACTCTGGTGCTCTGTGCAGGCCCTCATACAGCCTGAAACCACTCAGTCGGCTCTGTCCCTTTAAGAAACCCCGCCCCTAAAAGCCCACTTTCATCTGATTGGCCAGCTCTCCTATGCCTGCTGAGGCTGTCACAACCTGGAGATTTAGAGAATAGTTTTCCAGTCATGTTAACATCTGGAAACTGATTAAAATGTAAATTATTTATGTTGTCCTGGAAAATGTTAATAGTATTTTAGCCCCTCGCTCAGACGTGAACCTAGGGGTGTATTTCTGTTTGAAACTTGACTGTGCGGTGAGACAGGTACGCCCTCTCCTGCCACGCAGTTTCTCCTCCCAGTGGTGGTTGTGTTTTTACACCCATTGCGTTTCTGAGTTTGAGTTTTGACCCTTTGAGGCTGCTGTAGCTGGTCAGTGTGCAGTATTGAAGCAGCAGATTGTTACGTGAAGTCAGCAGCTAATAGTTCACTGACAGAACTATATTCCTCTAAGAGCACACGTCATTTTATGTTGAGCCTGTGAAGTAAAATGGATTGTTGGATTGTTATCGTGATCGCGATGCTAATTTAAAACCAGATCTTTTGACTTAAAATGACTCCATGACATATTCTAATGGTAGCTAGCCGGTGTTATCACCCCTCTGGTTGCTACCCTAACTGATTTCTGTAAGCCAGCTGTTTCTGTTTTCTTACCAGCAGCAGGTGTTTTCTGCCTCGGTCACCAGATTCACCACACATCCACAATCGCATCACTGACGATTTTCAGCTCATCTCATATAAACTGCGGAAAAAATGGTTGTATATGTGAGCAGTTCATCACAGCCACTAAAGAGAATAAATAAAGAAAATATGTATTTGCAAGCACGCGTCAACCTGGTTTATCTCACCTGAGCAGTAATATGTGTCAGTATTCGGCCTACCAGTAAATTATGACTGTTTGCAGGTGCTGTCCTGTGTTAAGAAAAACTGGAAAGTGATTTCTTAAAAAGAGTGGAGCCCTGCACAAAGTGCAGCGTGTAGAGACAACAGTGTGAAAGCTGGCGCTCACAGCAGCCTGCAGACGGAGCTGAGCAGTCTGGGGATTACTCCAACATACTGTCACCTACAGAAACTTCACCCAGGTTTAGTCTGGACATCAAACACTGTAACATTATATCTGTGTCTGAACATGTGAAGCAGCATTACACCCCTCTTTATAGAAAGAAACCAATCTGACGTACATTCATGTCTTTACCAAACTTCTCTTCAAGTCCGTCTCTGGGATGTCACAGTGGTTGAAATGACTCGCAGTGTTTCACCTGACAGAGAGGTGTTCTGTGTTTGTTCTGCACATTTATAGGAATGTTTGTTTGTAATCTGTTTACAGAATGGTTGTTAATGTTGGTAGTTGTTATTTTTGTAGCTGTAGTGAGGTGACTTTTAAATGTCTTTAAAGTTAGTTGCTGAGTGCTGCTTGCCCTAATATACATGTGGCTTTATTTCAAGACAAAAGTGCAAACAGGCACTAATCTTCAATTTCTCCATATTGAGAGAAACTAAATGTTCTAAATACATCTGGAGACTAATTTGTTTAAGAGATATTTCCTGCAGTTTTAACTTCATATCAAGACAATGGTTCTTACTGTTGCTAAATCTAAGCACACCTTTCTGCACATTTAATGTGAGTTCATTGAGTAGATCTTGAGTTTTTGATGGATTTTTTTGAAGTCAGGCTGCACTAGTTTTAGGACATCTTTGAGATATTTGTATTTGTTTTTAAAAAATCTTTGCAGGTGACATTTTCTTCTTCTGTCAGCAGAAAATCTTCAGCAACGTTTTCCTCAGTTTATCGCTTTTTTTTCATGTTTTGGGAGCTGTTATAACCTTAACTTTACACACAGTAATATGTGAGTACTAAGTGTCTTAAATAGAACATGCAGGTAGTTTATATTAATTTAACCACCTTGTCTCTGTACAACAGCCTCGAGTGTTTCTAACCGTCTGAACATCATTCCTGACATTTTCCTGCACAGTGTGCAAAGTGGGCGATGTGTCAGCACTTGTGTTGACTGTGAACATCTGTCACACCCTGCTGACACACACACACACACACACACACACACTGGTCTGCAGACAGATCCCTGCTGAGCGACGTGTGTCTCAGAGTCTCTGCCTCCATCAGAGCTGCTCAGACGTCATTATCACACGTTTTGTGCCCGACTGTATCATGTAGTTACGGTTTGATTATAACGAGCTCATGAATGTGCTGAGGTGTTGTTACGGACGCTCTGAAGCGCAGACAAACTGACCTGTGTGTGTTTCCTCTCCTCACAGACGGTGCAGACTCACAGGCCTCAATTCCTGGCCGTTCACTGTCAGGAGGTCGGAGGGAAGAACTACGAGGAGTCCATGTCACACGTGGACAGTTTTGTCAAGTGAGTAAAGAGCTCATGAAATATTCAAGTAAATGTCAAGTAAGGTGCAAGAAGTGTGTCTCAAAATGCTGAACAAGTCTTACCCAGTTAAAGGTGCGCTGTGTAACTTTTCTTCGTTGTTGTGACACCGTTGGCCATTGACTGAACTGCAGTCAACTTTGTTGCACGCGCTGATGTTATCCACTCAACAGTATTTTGCTACGTTGGCTTACTGGCTAACTGTTATCATCTGCAATAGCAAACAAGCTAACGTTTGCTTGCTTGCTAACGGTTGATAATGCAGCGATATTGGCTAATTGAAAACAATCAGTAGTTATGCACATTTGCTTTGTTCAGCTACATAATTTACTGTTGGCCAAAATCAACACCGTTTGTCATGTTAGCTGGCGAAGTTATTTGTCAAGCTAGATAACTGACATACACACTCGGATAGTATTTTGGTAGTCATAACGTTAGCGAGCATGCTAAGGAGCATGCTTTAACATAAATACTCTGCATGACTCCAGAATTGTGCTTCGTAACCAAACGGCAAATTACGCCAGTGAACCACCAAATCATCACAAGCATTAGTGAACATTAGCTAGCTTAAACAACAATATCACAATGATATGTAGTACTGTGCAAACGTTTTAGGCAGGTGTGAAAAAATGCTGTAAACTAAGAATGCTTTCAAAAATATAAATATGAATTGTTTATTTTTTATCAATTAACAAACTGATAAGTGAGTGAACAAAAGAAAAATCTAATTCATATCAATATTTGGTGTTACTGCCCTTTGCTTTCAAACCAGCATCAATTCTTATAAGTACACTGACACAAAGTCCGGGATCTGAGGAAGCCTACATCCACAGAAGGTCTGTGGTTAGTTCTCCAAGATGTTTGGAACAACTCTACAAGCCGAGTCCCTTCAAAAACTGTGTGCAGGTGTACTGAGAAGAATTGATGCTGTTTTGAAGGCAAAGGGTGGTCACACCAAATATTGATTTGAATTAGATTTTTCTTCTGTTCATTCACTGCATTTTGATCATTAATGAACATAAACTATTAAAACTTCAATTTTTGAAAGCATTCTTAGTTTACAGCATTTTTTCACACCTGCCTAACACTTGTATATTTCACATACTTTGTGGCGATGTCAGCTTACCTGTCCAATAGTAAGAAAACCAGCTGTAGGTCTGTTTTGATCCCCAAAAGCAATCGCAGGTCTCCATGATTCGCATGCCCTGCCGATGTTGACTCTAGTTTCCCCCCTGACGTCGATCACTGTTTGGTCAGACGGGCTTCACTAGATAAAACTTCTTTTTGTTTTTATTCTTGTGTGTAGTTTGTCTTGGTGTTGTTGTGGGTGCCGGTTGTTTGTTGGCATTATCCGTCTCCATTTCACAGCTTGCGTTGTCTCGTGTTGCACACTGTTGACTTTAGTGGTGTAGAATGAGCTCTTGGCAGCGAGGCGAGGAGAGCGCACAGAGACATCGCATCCTCTTCTTTTCGCGGGTAAACCGTTGCGAGTGTTTTACATTGGAATCAGCCCACAGGCTGTTAGAGGCAGTGGAGGAAGTTGGGAAAGGTCTCAATTTTTCGGTTCCTCTACTATCCCTTCACACATTGGCAATAAAAAATGATTAATACATTTAAAATCTTACACATGGCCTCTTTAAAATCTTTATGTCGACCCGTTTCAACACAGATGTAACTCACCTTGTTGGGACTGTACGTTTAGTGAGACCTTCTGTAATTGCTGATGTTGAAACCTGTAAGTGTCACGGTATTAATAAAGTTTAAAATGAATAAAGTGCTCAAGATGTAACCTAAACGTTATATCAGTAATAATAATGAGGAAACACCTCACACCAATCGCCTGTAGCTCGTCTGAGGTGACTTCTCCCCTCGCTAATCGCATCACAGCTGCTCGTTAGCACTAAACATATGTGGTTTCTATTAAAGAATGGGGCCTACAGTGTAAACATTTACTAGATTTAATAAAGTTATTTTTAATCAGCCTTAAATGAAGAGAGCCTGCATGCTTTGTATTTGATTGACACGCCTGATTATTATGTGTGTGTGTGTCCATCAGAGAGCTGTTGTCCAGTGATGCCATGAAGGAGTACAGCAGAGCCCGCGTCTACCTCGATGAGAACTACAAGTCCCAGGAGCATTTCACAGTAAGTGCTGCATTCATGTGGTGTTGGAATAATCCAAAAAATGAGTTCCCATCCTGGAAAATTCAGGCCAGCCTATCCCAGCTGTCACTGGGTGAGAGGCGGCTGGACAGGTCACCTGTCAATCACAGGGCTGACACATAAAGACAGACAACCTTTCACGCTCACACTCACACTTACGGGCAGTTTAGAGTCACCAGTGAACCTAACGAGCATGCCTTTGGACTGAGGGAGGAAGCCGGAGTACGTCCCACTACATCTGCACGGGGATTCAAACCAGGAACCTTGTGGCTGTGAGGCAACAGCACTAATCACTGCACCACTGTGCAGCCCGGTGCATTCATGGTCGGTGAAAATAACCTTCCAAGTCCAGTTATTTAAAGGTGGTTTCTTTTAGCTAACGTGGTTTGAATTCAGGATGAACCACAGTCTCAACAGTGACTCGACGGATTTTGAGTAGGGATGCACAATATTGGATTTTTTTGCCGATATTTTCCAACACTTTTTGCTGATTGCTGATTTTGATACCGATATATTAGACACGTTTTTTTCCATCTAATTGCAGAGAACATCAAGTCTCCCCTGTAGTGAAATTGATATCATGCCTACTCTTATTGTAGAGGCCATCATACCGCAGACATTGTGCACCCTTCTTCACGTTTGACGGAAGAGGCATGGTGCTCCGTGATTCAGTTTAAGAATTTAGCCTGAAGTGATCCATCCTTATTGACTTAACTGCAACCTTAACGTGCCAGACACACTTTACTAGTTCTCTCTTAAGGTGTGAAACAGGAAGCACCATTATGTACACATGGACTTAAAACAAGACTTAAAACACACGTCTCTGTTCTCACCTCAGACTTCATAAAACCACTGATGCCAGCCTAGAAGTCTGCTTTGAAACAGATTCAAAGCCTGAACATCTTTGTGAAGAAGGCTGAAACCTGCTTCACTGTGTTTCCTGAACTGTTTGACACATTTACGTCAAGACAGAAGTCAAAGTTCTGCGGTAGTTGTCATCAGCAGTAGTAGCTGTAGTTTAAACCCTAGTTGCGGCAGCACCAGAAGGGTTACAAGCATGAGTTGTATCAGCAGCGTTTTTATGAATCAATTTTACGGTAAAGAGAAGTTCTCAAAACACAAACTTCTCTGAAGCCAGACGTCGCTAACGGGGAACCTCAAACAGACGTCATCACACGTCATTTCTCATCACAGCTCTTAAATCAGCTCTCTGCTGTGGCATTTTAGCGTTTCTTTGAAATTGTAACGTCCGTTTACTGCAGATAGGAGATAAACTGTCACCCACTGTGTGCATGTGTGAATGACAGGTGTCAAAAGCTGTGTGTTTAAATAAGCTGCAGCCGAAGTGTGCAGAAAACGTGGGCTGTGGTGTTGAGTTTAAATTTAAGCACGCTTCATTGAGAGGGTGTTTGGCTTATTAAGATCTGAATGCAGCAGAAACTGAGACTCACAGATAGACTACAAACATGACTTTTATAAGTGAGCTGCACACACACACACACACACACACACACACACACACACACACACACACTTCAGAAGCTCCTGCACCTTTTCCCTCAGCGTGTAGTTCAGCTGATGGCCACCAGATGGCAGCAGAGAATAGGGAATCATCATGTTATCAGCGCTCGGGTTAAAAACTGGTCAATGTTTTGCTTCTTATCTTATTATCTGGATTTATTAGCCTATCGGGGATTCTTAAGCATTAGTGTCTAATTAATTTTAGTTAAAAAAAACATAGTACAGTTAATTAAAACACACACCTGTTTTAAAAAACGTCTTGGCCAAAATGTTTTTATTGATTTATTTATGAATTTAATAGTGTGATTTTGTTAAACATGTTAAAGGGCAGTTCCTGTATTTTAAACCAGGGACCTATTTTATTTATTTTAGGATCTGAATGATAAAGAGGTAAGAAACAGTTTGGGAATTGCTCCAAAAGATTGCTTACTATGGCAGCCATGAAAGGTCGTCCACTAAAAGTTCTTGTTGTTTCCACTGACAGGCTCAGATTGTTATTCTAAGTGTGTGACAACATTACAGAAAGGATCCCTACAGAGATAGACCTGTTTGTTACAGAGGAAGATGATTGTTTTAACCACAAACAGACGTTACATCGCTCTCTGCAAACACACCAGACTCCATTCATAAAAACAGTAATTTTACCTCACAGTACAGAGGAGTTAAAGGTCTACTGCTGCCTTAACATCAATTAGTTTGTTAGTGTTATTGCATGTTACACATATACTGTGTTGAATCCAAATTGACCATTAAAACACAATAACACAAAAACAAACTAACAAATGAAGGAAATAGAAGACAAGTAACTCTTGTGTCCTGTGAGGTAAAATTACTGTTTTTATGAATGGAGTCTGGTGTGTTTGCTGAGAGCGATGTAACGTCTGTTTGGGGTTAAAAAAATCATCTTCCTCTCTAACATAAAGGTCTATCTCTGTAGGGATCCTTTCTGTAATGTTGTCACACACGAATCCCCACATCTTTGATTCATTAGGACCCAAAATTATGTAAAAAAAAATAGGACCCAGATTTATGAAGGGACAGGAATTCCCCTTTCACACACTATTGTCTTCACATACATGTTTTCATTGTAGCTGAATATACAGATACATAAACCCAGCATCTTTCATTTTAATTTGTCAGTGCATGGAGCTGTAGTTACTGTTAGTGAATTAGCCTTTTCATTCACTCGTGTGAACAGATGTTTTGTGTTTGTCCTCTTGGTGGAGCCAAACACTCAGCAGAGGAGCTGAAACCATCCTGAGGTTTATGAGGCAGCGATTCTTTAAGTGCAGTTTTATTCCTCAGACTTCATTTAGAGAGTGCAGGTATGTCAGGTGATCCTCTCAGGAGATTATGTAGATTAAAACACTATAGAGTAACATATTTAGATCATTGTAAATGTGGACTTTGGTCCCAGTTTGTCTCTGATCACTGAGTTTTGTGTGTGTGCGTGTGTGTGTTATCTCCACGCTACGCTGCCCCTCCACAAACGCTCATAAATCACAGCTCCCACTGAGTCACTTTTGCTCTTTTCAAAAAAATATTACAAACATTGGCCTTTAGGAAATATAATTATGTGCCGTCTGCTGTAATGTGCCGGCATTATGAGCTGTTTATTTAATGGTGTTTGTCTATAGATTAACCTTTGTGTTGTGTTTGCAGGCAGTTTGTGCGTCTGTGTGTGAGTCAGCGGGAGGAGAGGGAACGTCTGATGTGCTTTCTATGATGTTGGTATTATAATGGAGGAAACAGTAAATATGAAGAGACTGTGCAGTGTGTCTCACACAGGGCTTAACATTTAGCTCTGATGACATCACTCCTGTTTGTTTTCTCTGTGTTCGATTTTCTCCCCCCTCCCCCTCCTGCTCCGGGGTAATTGTTTGTTGTCTGCCCCCCGCCTGTCAATTTCCACATCATGTAAGAGGGGACACTTTTCTGGGTGCAGAGCTGTGTGTGTGTGTGTGTGTGTGTGTGTGTGTGTGTGTGTGTGTTTTGGATGAGTGTGAGTGCAGTAATGTGGCGAGTGTGTGGTGAAGATTGTTGACATGCCCTCCCGCTGTGAGAGCGTGTTTGAACTGCATTTCTCAGATGATGAATGAACGTGTGAAGTTCTGTAACGAGCGAGACTTTTTTATTTTTTCATAACTGTAGTTTGAGCTGAAAAAGGAAGTCGATCAATCAATCAGGTGATCGACACAAACTAAATCAGCAACTAAATGTTTCTGCAAAAATACACAGGGTCACATTTTTTTCTTCGTTTCTGACAGTTTATTAAAGTCATTTTTATATTTAACCTCACTAAAATAATAAAACAAAGTAAAACAAACCAACTGGCGGGGTTGGGAAAATATCAGGAGGTGCAGGCGGTCAGGTACCAGCCGCACCATCCTGATACAGGGTGAATCCAGCTACAGCAGCTGGTTTAACTTAAACAACTGCCACAGTTTTTTCCAAAGCAGCCTGCGTGTTAGAAAAATACAAATGTAAATAAACAAAAATAAGAGATTGAATTATTGTTCGCTGCTTTTACAACAAATTTAAGGCTCAAAAATCCAGCAGGCCTCCTGAACGTGAATGAGATGTGGTGCGTTCAAGAACAACCTCAATAAAGTCAAGGCACCTTCAAGTCAGCCGTCCAGGTTTTTCCACAGAGACCAAGTTAGAATTAGTTTATATAACTGTAAATTAAATCAGGTTGTTATTGATCGAAACGAGCAGCTGCTTTTAAGGCTAAATGATGAAACAGTCATATTTTAGACATTTTAATGAACAAAACAAATTCAAATCTTGGTCATATAATTAAAAAACCCTGATAAATTCAGGGCTGAAATCTGACAAGTGAAAATAAATATCTTTAACAGCCATACTTTGGCATCTTTGAGTCTCATTATTATTTTAAATCCTGCAGACTTGTCAATTAATCAATCAATTATTTATATAGCGCCAAATCATAACCAAAGTTATCTCAGGAATTTAAAAGAGCAGGTCAACAGAAACCTTTTTTATATGTATGAACCAAATTCCCTTCAAAATTCTGAGATTTTCAGATTAAAAGTTATCAAGTCAAACAAAATGAGCTGTTTTATTATTGAGCAAAAACTGTTAATTTTTTAGTAAAATGAAACAGAATTTCCCCAAAATGCAACCTGCTGATTTAACGTGTGGGGAAGATGCTGGAGGACGCTGCAGCCTCGTCTGTTTTATAAAGTATTGTTGTTCAGATTCTGAGTTAAATAAAAGGTCAACAATTAATTTACACTTTTATACAAACAAAACAAGAAGAAAGAAACAGACAGGGAGGAAAACATCACCGAGAGAGACATTAAATACATTTTAAACATCAACACTTCTTTTTCCTTCATGATGTCTTTAAATATTTTAGTAAACTAATAAATAATATTCTGTCTGTATTAAAAAAAATCATTGAATTCAGTTATTTAATAAAGGCAGGATATGATGCAACAAGTCTCTCAGACTCTGGTCCCTCTGGAGCCTCGTCTGTTTATGCATCTTAATTTCTCTAAATGAAACAATAATAACATCCTGATGTTAAAATGCTACATGTCACACCTCAGTGCTGAATCTGAACGATGAGGAGCTCCTCCTCCTCCTCCTCCTCCTCCTCCCCGAGGAATGTAGCAGTGACGGGGACGATCTTGACTGACACGTCCCCCCTCAGCTGAGCCCGTCCTGCTGTTTTACCGCCCGTTAAGGTATACAGCAGGTAAAATGTCAATTAGGAAGGCCCGCCCTGATAACTCAACTCCCAATCCTCTCGCTCCTGCACATTAATATTTATCCTGACGCCGCTGCAGCCTGCATGGACGTGCTGCAGAGTCACAGAGACGCACAAACACACACCTGCCACTGTCTAATCAAGCTGTTCACACACACACACACAGTGACACACAGCAGCCCTCACTTGTTCCGGGGCATTTTAATGGGAGATTAAAGGCATCGCTCATGTCTGTGGTCTGCAGGACGAGAGCAGAGACGGAGGATAAATCAGGCTCAGAGGTCTGACAGGACACCGCTGTCTCTTTTTACCCTGTGTGTGTGTGTGTGTGTGTGCGTGTGTGTATGCATGCATGCAGTGTTACAGTGTGTTAGCACTCTGTCCTGACCACTGTGAACCAACTTATAATAAAAAGGGAGCAACAGTCTTGAACAACAGAATCTCAGCTCAGAGGAGGTTTTTACGTTTCAGGGAGATTATTTAACAATATCATATTTTGGAGTCAGGAAGGTGTAACTGGCTGCTTTTTAATCGTGTATTTCTAAAAATTTAATTTAAAATAATTTGCCTTTCACATCATTAAACCACCCAGGCCTCGTCCTCTCTGAAGTATTTGTTACAGGCGTATTAAATAAAGACGCTCCTCCAAAACAGGCAGATAATAGAGGAAGGTCAGAAAGACAAACAGGGAAAAAATGTCAAATTTGTGTGAAATAATTTAAAATTTAATTTTAAGTGTTAAACAGAGAGAAAGACGCACAGGAACAAGAGACAAACTAAACATCAGAAACATGCAGAAATCCACAACATTTATTTTGAACAGCATTCAGTTACCTTTTGTGTGCTATATTTAGGTTTCACATGTTTGTTATTTCAAGGTCTAAAGAAGCAAATGTCGGAACTGATGTCACCAGCAGTGGATTGTCATTACATTTGTGTAACTTTTAACATAGAAACAATAATGACAAAGATATATATATATATATGTATATATATTTAGATTTACATCACATGGTGATGGGATACCAAAAAAATGCAGGAAGTTCATCTTAACAATGCAAATATAAGGTTTTAAAAACATTCAAATATTTAAACCTGGCTCTGCAATGCCACCAGACTCCATTGACAAAAACAGTAATTTTACCTCGCAGAACAGAGTTGCTTGTCTACCGGTCAGTTACCTGGTCAGTTAGTTGTTTATGTCAATGTTGTTGTTTTCAATTATACGTTCACAAAATACCACAAACAAACGTAACCATCAAGGCAGCAATAGACCAGGAACTGCCATCTTCAGCAAACTAAAATCAGTGTTTTTATGAATGGAGTCTGGTGTGTTTGCAGAGAGCGATGTAACGTCTGTTTGTGGTTAAAAAAATCATCTTCCTCTGTAACAAAAAGGTCTATCTCTGTAGGGATCCTTTCTGTGATGTTGTCATACACTAAGAATAACAATCTGAGCCTGTCAGTGGAAACAACAACTTTAGGACCCATGTTTAAAAAATACAGTTTAACAGTACAGTAAAATATGTCGTTTCTGCTGTCTGCTGTGTGGTCAGCAGGGCGGTCCTGTCTGTAGCCGCTCGGCCTCTCTCTCCTCCAGAGGTGAGTCCTTAATCCTCCTGCAGGCAGCGAGCTGTAATGCAATCATCAGTGCTGCTCTGCTCGGCCAGGAATTTATGAACACTTAGTGTCCCTCTGTGCTGACAGCGCCTCAGCCCCACTGTGTTTACGGTATTACCCAGAAATGCGTGTCACTCGCGTTTATCGCCCCCTTTTTTTACTGCGTCTTATATGACCCCCCCGTTCCACCTTTTTACGAGGAAACAAAAGCAGGTTGCATATAGAGATTATATACTTTGCAGGGAGAGTGGGGTCATAGAGGAGGGGTCTCTGTGTACAGTCTGTTGGTTTTACACACACAGGTTAACTAGCAGGAGCAGCCCCCCTCCTCCACCTCTCAGCTGTGTTTAAAAAGGCCGCAGCAGGCGAATAAGCAGGTTAAAATATTGCTAACTAAATCTAAGAGCGCTCTTATTTCAATATGGTGAGAAGTACGGCTCCCGCTGAGGCCACTTGAATGGAGTAGATGTCAGCTCGGTAATATCGCCGGGCCATAACTCTCCACGGCCATCACTCATACTCTCAGGGCAAACATAAGTGCACACACACACACACACACACACACATATAGTGACAAAGCTGCATAAACACTGACACAAGCACACACACAGTCAGGACAAGGGTTGAGCGACAATCAATGAATCTGCCATCAGACGTGAGTGATGGTGCAGGGAGAGTGGGCATTCCCTGTGTGAGAATATTTGGACTGAAAATGTAGATATAATTAATAGATTGTGTAAAGAGGTGGAGGAGTTGATGCATTTATTACACCGAGTCAGACGTGGGGGAGCTGAGCCTTTTACCCTCCTGGATCCTCGCTGCAGAGACGAAGGCTGCTCACACACACACACACACACACACACACACACACACACACACACACACACACACACACACACACACACACACACACACACACACACACACACACACACACACACACACACACTCAAACACACACACAAACCAGGAGTCTCCTCATAAACAGCTCTCTGATAAAGTGTTAAATAATTTTAAAACATTAAATGTATTTTGAGGTTTTAGTGACAAATGGGTACAAAAGTTTTGGAACTGCTCCCGTAGACCGCTTCAGCCAGCAGCAAGGACACCGACTCATATGGCTGCAACTAAGATACGCAAGATATGTCCACTAAAAGTTCTTGTTGTTTCCACTGACAGGCTCAGATTGTTATTCTAAGTGTGTGACAACATTACAGAAAGGATCCCTACAGAGATAGACCTTTTTGTTACAGAGGAAGATGATATTTTTTATCGCTCTCTGCAAACACACCAGACTCCATTGAGAAAAACAGTCATTTTTCTGTGCAGAACACGGGAGTTGTTGGTCTACTGCTGCCTTGATCGCTTAGTTTGTTTTTGTAATTGTGTGACTTTAGTGTTTAAATGGTCAGTTTGGACCCAGCACAATATTTATATAACCCAAGGAGACCAATTGAGGCAGCAGTAGAGCAGCAGCTAATGTGTTCTGTGAGGTAAAATTACCGTTTTTGTGAATGGAGTCTGGTGTGTTTGCAGAGAGCGATGTAACGTCTGTTTGTGATTAAAAAAAATCATCTTCCTCTGTAACAACATTACAGAAAGGATCCTTACAGAGATTAGAATAACATTCTGAGCCTGTCAGTGGAAAAAATAACTTTTAGTTGACACAGTTTGATCGCATGAAAAGAAAACGCTGCAGCCCTTACAGCGTGTATCGAGGCTACTGGCTGCATATCCAACATTTTTTGCATGTATCAGTAATTTAGACCCCAAATATGAGGGGAAAAATGGGACCCAGGTTTAAAAAATACTAGAATCACCCTTTAACTGGTGTGTGTGTGTGTGTGTTTGTGTGTGTGTGTGTGTGTGTGATCTAGCTGAGGGAGTAAATCAGTGGAGGTGGAGGTGTTGTTGTCCTGCTGTGGAGGGTGGGGTGTGGCGGTGGTGTTGTGGGGGGTCTCCAGCCACAGATAATGATGTGATTCCAGCATGAGGCGGGCCGGGTGTACCTCGCCACCGTCCATTATGATGTGCGGCCCCCCGCCACCGAGGGGGCAGAGTGAAGGTGAGCCTGTCATATCGATCTTTTTAGTGCTAAAATATGAGCCACTTTACTCTGCTCCCCGGCGCAGTGATGTGAAAAATAATAACTCGGACCCAAATTAAAAATATTGATCGCTTAGGAGGTGTTGAGAGCAAATAAACACCCTCTGAAGGATTTTTATCCCCCCTCTTTCACCCTCCTCCATCTTGCCCCCCTCCCACCCGGTGAAGGGGCCGGGTCAGGGATGGTGGCTGGCTGAACTGTAAACATATCACACCATCTTGCTGCTCACTAGCTTAATAACAAGCAGGCTCTTTATTGACACAAATAAAGAAGCGGCCATGTTTCAGCTGTTCTCTAACACTGATTGATCGGGTTTTGACTCCATAATCTGGCATTAGCTCGGCTGCATTCAGGTACCCCCCACCACCCCACCCCCCCCACCCTGAGTCATAATTTTTTGCACATCCGAGCCTGACTTTTTTATTCCTCCCCGCCGTAACAGATGAGCTGACACGGGGCCATCAAACGGGTGGGAAAACAATTGCCACAAGGTTAATTTTATTGCCTGCTCCATGCATTTGTGAGCAGGCGGGAGGTGTCCTCTGCCCGGGTCCTGATGAATGGCTTCTCCGAGCGGAGCGGGAATGAAAATGAGAGGGGAGAGGCCAGAGCGGGGAGCCGGAGTCCCACCTGAAATTGAAATTTTTCTGACACGCTCAAAATTGGTATTCTGATATATAAGAGAGGCGATGTTCCATTTAGTTTGATGATGAAAGCCGCCGTGTGTCCCACTCAATTGCATTTTACGACACCCACTTTACCTCATACATCCCAAGAAGGTTAATATCCACACATCCTAAATGGCGGATGTCAGATGGACCGGAGTGTGTAGGAAAATAAACTCCTCGGTGTATCTAAACGCTGTCGTAATACTTGGCCGTCCTGGCAGCAGCACTTATTGATTGTCTACAAGGACGTTTGTTCTGTTTTGGGGCCGAGGCGGGATGAATAGAGATTTGATGGAGCGTGGAGAGCCGGTCCCGACCAGCATCTGCATCCCGGTGCTGCTGTGTCAGTGTGGATCAGAGCCAGGCGTCGGGCACAATCACATGCTGCCTGCTGACATCAGTGAGAGCGAGCGGGGCCGGAGCTGGCGATATCTCCGGACCCCCACTCGAGCGGGTCCTGCTGCTGAAAGCTCACTCCTGTCTGCTGGCTGCAGGCCCTCACTCTGCGTGTGTGTGTGTGTGTGTGTGTGTGTGTGTGCACATACATGTAGTCTGATACGGGGCCATCTCCAGGCAGCACTCTGTCCTTAGATATCGATTCTTCCTCCACCGCCGGCTATCGCTGCCTCATTTGCATGGCCCAGCTGACCCGGGCAGTCGGGGGCCATTATAGTCCCATTAGCTAATCTCTCCGCTTTGATTTCCATAATCCTCTGTCTATTGAGAGCCCTCACAGCTCTCACAGCCCCGCTCTCCAAGGAGAAAAAAAGACCCCCAACCCCCCCACTCCAGTCACTTTACTCCCCAGCAACATGCATCGTGCACACACGCACATGCATATGTCTACTTAAACACTACAACAAGGCTCTTTTGATGCCTTATGATTGTGGTGTATATATATTTATTGCTAGTGACATAAGTATTTAAATATTTTTCTTTTAGGTAAATTCTGGTAATTACAAACCTGGGCGCTATGTTTGTTTGGTTTTTGGCATCTAAATGATGAAAAGTTAGAGTAGTAGATGTGTTCATCCTGCAGCAGTAAAACAGGCTGTAATGGCTGCAACATAATCCTTGATGGATCAAAGGTCGTCCACTAAAAGTTCTTGTTGTTTCCACTGACAGGCTCAGATTGTTATTCTAAGTGTGTGACAACATCACAGAAAGGATCCCTACAGAGATAGACCTTTTTGTTGGAGAGGAAGATGATTTTTTTTTTTTTTTTTACCACAAACAGACGTTACGTCACTCTCTGCAAACACACCAGACTTCATTCACAAAAAAGGTAATTTTACCTCACAGAACACAGGAGCTGCTGGTCAATAACTGGTTAGGTTTTGTGTTATTGTGCGTTAAACAAATATTGTGATGGATCTGAATGAGCTATTTAAAAATGCAAAGTCACAAGATTACTGAAACAAACTAACTGATCAAGGTAGTGGTGGATGAACCAGTCCTGTGTTCAGTGAGATAAAAATTTGTGTTTTTGTCAATGGAGTCTGGTGTCTTTGAAGAGAGCGATAAAAATCATCTTAGTTTTAATCCAAAAGGTCTATCTCTGCAGGGATCCTTTCTGTAACCTTGTCAGACATTTTTCTACCTTTTTTGTTACACAGGAAGATGATTGTTTAAACCAGAAACAGACGTTACACTGCACACAGTTAGTTTTTATGTGTAATTTGACCCCAAAATATGTTTTTTTTAAAAAAGGGCCAAGATTTAACAGTACAAGAATGACTAATTTCTAAGTTGAAGTACCAAAATGGAAGAATCAAGTAAATATCCTGCTTGAAAATTGACCTGAGGAGAAGTACAGAAAACGACTTCAGTACAGAGTGACTCACTTTGGACCTTTTTCCTTTTTATTATTGATTTTAATTTGATCCTAAATAAAATGTAACCTTTAAGTGCTTAACTTTAGTTTGAGCATTTGTACAGAGCGTCTTTTATGTTGTAGGAAGCACTCAGTAAGACAGCACTGATTCGCTTTTGGAGGGTTTTATAACCCACTACCAATCCCTGCTAAGTGTCTTAAGATGGCACTTAATGTGTCGGACCCTCCACTTGTGCTCCAAAACAGAGTGAAGTGGGTCAGGAGAGGAAGTGGGAGGCCTGTGCAGCTCTCTTCGTGCCTGCCAGCTTTAAAGACTCCAAACTGCTAATAATCAAAGTGTCTATAAAGAGATCTGCACATGGAAAAAAAAATTCTAGTGTGTTCTGTCTTATTTAGGAGAGTGTGTTTACCCCCTCCAGGCTGTTAACTAATCACTAATGGCTGCCAATAGGAAACAGTGAAGGAAACACCTCCCACACCTCCGTCCCCGGAGCATCCTCTCATCCTCTCCTGTAAGACACATCTCCTCTGTGCCAGGCAGAACTGACCTTAATCACCCTCAGTAGAGTTCTCTCACAGCGATTTCTTACATTGATGAAAGAGGACCGACCACCTACCGCCCTCACTGCACCCCTGACACCCCCCCCCACACACACACACTCCAAACGAGCTGATAATTAATAAGGGCTGGCTCTGCAAACAGCAGTGGACAGACAGCGTGATGGATCGGACAGCCTGGATGCAAACCGATACAACGCCAAGCTTTCCTGCAGCCCTGAGCGTCCTTTACCCCGCCTGATCAGGCATGCAGAGGAGCCCCCCCCGCCCCCCGCTAATTAAATACCCACAGGTTGCCCCTGTTTCTGTTCACTATTGGCAGGTATTTAATAATTCATGGGGCGACACCTCTGAGCTGTACTGCTGCAGACTTTGTGATAAACTCTGTCACATGTCAGAGGTGGAACAGCTCACAACAGAACAGCAGCAACTTAATTAAATGTTTCTAACACCTCCATCCTAAATGCTCGTGGTGCAGGAAAGAGATGGTGCACATTAATAATAATTAGCATTCAGACAATTCTTATCATTCATCTGAACACGCAGTCTCACCTCTGTGGGACATTTGCTGCTGAGCTGCCAAATAACTGAACGTCCAGGCCGTTTCCTCTGACTGTCACTGAGGAGGTTCAACATCCGTTCAACTGGGTCTCGTCGGTCACAACTTCACTTCTAAATGTAAACCTGATCAAAGTGAGCTTAGACTTTGATCAGAAGAAGAGAAGAACAGCCTTTAAAAGATAACACAGTGGAGCTTAGCATCAGCCTGAAGCTGCCTCAGTAACACCATGGTCCCTGCTGGAGAAACAAGACGTGTAAACTCCTCCTGCCTCTCTGAACTCTCTGCTTTGGCAGCGTTTTGTCTTCCAGGAGAGATCTGATACAATGAGGTCATAATGAGCACCTTAACATGCACTCAACAAGCAGGTTTTGGCCTGTACTACAAAAAGAGTCAATAAACGACTGAGCTCATTGAGATAATTGCACTTGTTGTCCTGTTTACATGCAGCTGTACACACTGAGTTACACCAGCATTGCAAACTGTTGGCTACTTTGTTTGTTTACACACAAGACACGTAAAAGCCAAACTGAGACTCATTCAGAATGTAGAACAAATCACCATGAAGTCATGCTAACAACAGCAGTCATCACTGACAGAGATATGCATACGCTGGGTTACACAGGAGGTGACGCTATGAAGGAAAGACAAACTTGTTTTTTACAAACCTACCCAACGGCTCACTACCCGTCAAAAAATTCATATGTTGTGTCCCAATCCAGCGGCTGCATCCTTTGAAGGACGTATTTGAAGGCTTGAACGTGTCGAAGGCTGTCCCATTTCAAAGGCTAATTCAGATTCATCCGACAAATGCGTCCTCCTTTTCCCGGGCCACGAAGTATCCATTGGGTGCATCCTTCGCGGCCCAATGTATCCCAAGAGTCATTGCGCGCCAATTCAACAAGATGGCTGACTCTTATGCGGCCGAGGAATACACTTTAAATGTAAAAGTTTTTGGTTTCAACTCAATTGAATAGCTAGAGATACAAAAGTTAAAAAACGAAATGGCCAGCTAGCTGCCTGTTGCTCGGCAACTGGAGCAAAGGTAAGGGTGGGAACAGCTGGTGACACAAACAGGAAATCGTCCGTAGACCAGAGCGTCTCATTTCAGTTAAGCGATCAGGCTGAGGACGATCCTTCGAAGGATGCAGCAGAATTGAGACGCAGCTACAGTATCTGTGTTTGAGCTAATGCTAAGAGTGTTAGCTTGTTAGCCCTATTGCGCCACAGTTAGAAGCATTAGCCATGGTTTGCTAACCCCTCCTCTGTCATTGAGCATGTCCGTTTCTGTGGAATGTAAACAAATATTGAGATGTGAATGTTCCTTAAACAGAAATAAACCCGGTCACTCTTCAGGTTTTAATTAATGTTCAGATATCTAATGAGCCGTGCTGTTTACACCACCTGTAACAAGAAATAGTATTATAGAATTAGTTAATTTGATAGTGACAGAGCACGTTTATGAACATCAGTACAAACATACAGCTTTAGCTGTTAGCTGTAATGCTAACTTACATCCATTTTTCCAGGCAGAGCAACAGAACAAAAACAGAATCTTTACAAAGACACACACACATAGAAAAAGTTAAACACAGTGTGCAACATGTGAAGAAAGCTCAGCAGTGACAGACACATCAATGACTGATCTATAGCGCTGCACTAATGACCTTTAATCACGACACTTCCTCTTGTTAGCCGGCTTGTTAGCTGCTAAAGGCAGCAGTTGCAGCAGGACGTGTGCCTGTCTGGCCCCCGTGTGGCCCCCCTGTGGCCCCTGAGCGCTGTGATTGGGTGTAATTGGTGAATCTGGTCTGAGAGGAGAGCGAGGTCGCCGTCTGTGGGATGTGAGCCTGTCATAATAACAACCAACAATGTGATCATTTCATTTCCTTTTCACTTACACATCACCTCACTGCACGTGAGCCGGGACACACACACACACACACACACACACACACACACACACAGACGGACGAGGGGACAAGGTTAACGTTGGGCTCCATTTATTTCACTCCAACAATGACTCTAAATAGCCTTTCAAATGCGGAGACAAAAATAATCGAATCACACAATTACTGCTGCGCTTCATTCTATAGTTAAGTGCATTTTTATTGTGTAACGTTTCTTTTCTCCCTGCTCCGTCTCCCACCCCCTCTTTTCTTCCTGCCTCCCCCGGCAGGCGTTCTCTCCCTGCCACTTCTCATCTAATATGGCCCTAATTAGGTTTACTCGCACAAATCAGATTTCACCAATTGGGTTATCGTGCTCTGAAATTGGAGAGGTCTGTGGGCCCGGCATGGGTGGACAGTTAATCTGCTTTTGTTAAGCCCTCCTGTTGGTGGCTGCAGCGGCAACACGAGGCTGTGCCAGTTAGAGCGTCTTTACCTGTCACTGTGGACATGCCTCGTAATTTACCCCCCCATCTCACACACACACACACACACACACACACACACATCCCGCCAGCTGCTTCTCCTCGTGCAAATAATGACATTTGAATCGAGCATTAACAGGCTTAATTACTTTAAAATTGTCATTTTAATTTACACTGATATAGTATTGATCACACAGGCAGAGATTAAGGCCCTCAGTGGAGCGCTTGATGTGGAATTAAACAGGGCCGGGTCCTCCTGGGGCCCGCCTGGCCTGTCCTGCCGCAGCCAGAAGAGGAATGACATCCCCCCCCTAATGAACTGGCAGCATGCGCAGACATGAATTTCAGGCCCCGCTGGAGAAGGAGGGAAATAATGGGGTTTGGGGAGCCATGGCGGGTTATTCATTCACTGCCATGCACCAATTCTCCTGTGATTCATCCCCTCAGACCCCCGCTGCCTGTTTGCCTGCCACGCTCAGCCCGCCTGACCTTTCTGCAGCCTAAAGTGTATATATATATCCCCCCTCCTCTGGGAGCTCCTCACCCAGCACCAGGTATCATGTCCAGAAGCAGGTAGGGGCATTAGAGGGGGGGAGACACCTGCAGCTGGCCTCTAATCCAAACATCCCCCCCCAGTGAAGGAAGAGCCGCTCCGTGATCCTCCCTCTCCTCCTCTCTGTCTGAAGGAGACGCTCACACCGTCCTCGGGGATTGATCTCCTCGCTCGGGCGCCGTGTCACGCACGGCCGGTTAATATCAGGGGAGGAAATCGTTACATTAAATGTGAGCGATTTCTCCCCCGTCTGAAGAGCGGCTCCCGTGTTGTGGAGTAATTACAGCAGGAGAAACAACCTCTTGACACCTGAACACGCTCAAACAAGTGCTTTTAATGACTGCCTCTCACAGTGAGGGCCTCCATAACAAAAGAGACGGCCCCTGTGTCTACAACTGAAATGATGCAAGCGCTGTGTGTTTGTCATAACAGAAGGAGTCACAGGTGTGAGACATGAGGACGGGGATGTAAAGTAGTTTTTCACCCTCTTTATGCTCCAGCTAAAAATGACGTAGTTTATGATCGAGTTATTTTCTACTCTTCAGACTCACAGGCTGCAGGTTGGATTGCATCCAACAATGAAAGTCTTTAGTCAGTTACAAGCGTGATGCACACTCCACTCATACACTCACTCATCATTCTGCAACCCAGACCTGAGTCAATCAACCCAGGGGAAGGGCACTGAACAGGTAAACAGAGGTGAAGCCACACCCATTTTTAACCATAAAGTGCAACATAAATGATAATCATAGAGCACATTATGGCTTCTACAAGTAATGCTGAAACAACATGGACGCTACAAAGACGATGAGCTGTATTTTATGGCTCTGATTTAAATCTCCATACATGGACGGAGACTAACGTGTCCAAACAAACACCAGATTTTAAATTGCATGTAAGCAGAAAATGCAAGACGTGCTTTAACATGTTCTCATCTTCTTCATCCGCCATGTTTCTGCACAATATGAAGTCCCGTCTGTAAACATGGAAAGTCATTCATCAAAGTTTTCTCCACCTTTTCTGAGTTGGTTTTTCCGAGCTGATGTGTCAAAGCTATAGGCTGTGTGCAGACACAGGAAGGAGGAGTTTCTAATGCATGTTCTGTGTCTAAATGATGCCTCTCTACTAAAAAAAACCTTTCTGCTCGCTTAAAGGAATAATCTATAAACAGTATACTAAGTTTGTGAGACAATCATGCAGCTGTGAAATGTTCCTTTTCTGTGTGAGTCGAGCATTTAAAGCCAAAACCTTTGCAGGCTTGCGACTCTCTTGTAGTCCAATCAGTCCAAAGTACACCTCGAACAACGGTCGAATAGTTCCCACTGAATATCGAGATGTGCTTGAAATGCCCGTCCCTAGTAGAATCTGTGACATCACACACCCCTGTTGGCTGCTGGTTTAAAGCGCAAAGTTAGGCATGTTAGCTTGTTTGTTTAACTAGAAGTGACCATATTTAGACGAGAGCGTGGACACACATCGCTACATGTCCTCCTTTTGTGTCCAGGATGTGCGTCTAATACTGACTGTACCACATGACGGTGAGCTGTGAGAAAACAACACTGTTCAGCCGTGCATGCAGCATCGTGGATTCGTATACTGTTTGATGCAGGACTGAGACCCTCTGAAAGAAACGTTTCTAAAGGACGTCTTCTGTTAAAATGTAAACTTCACTGAAACATGAACCTCTCGCTTGATGTTTGCTTCTGCTCAAACAAGAAAAGAAACCACTTATTAGAACATTAATTAGTACATTATAAATTAAATGTTCAGTAAAATGTGAAAAACAACTTGTTCAGGCCCTTTGAGTTAATGAACCTCTGGATGGTCAGAACTGTTGGCTGCCTGGTAACAATAGATGTAGAAATATAGATATATTATCAATCATTGTGGGAGCTCCTTCAGCCTCTGTATATCCTGTATTTGCACAGTTCATGTTGCATTGTCTCAGCTCTTCTCTGACTCGTCGTCGTTCTCGCTCTGAGCTGTCAGGAGCTTCAGATGATTTATGGAAACAGGTTCACATCATGAAACCCGACTGAAAGTCAAAAAACACAACTCAGGTCTGCGCTCGTCCTTCAGCGAGTTACCCACCTGTGTTTCCTGGGACAGCCCAAAGGTCCTGCAGCAGATTGAAAGAGTGTGTGTGTGTGTGTGTGTGTGTGTGTGTTGTTTGTGAGGTCCTCATTTGATTGTATTACCTCCGCGAGGTGGAAGCCATCGTGACGATGAAGGCTCAACAGAACAACCACCTTTTCTCTCTCTCTCCGTGACGGATATCAAGACGTCTCCAATACGCGTAATGGACTTGGCACGGCCCGGGTCGGCCCGGCTGCAGGCCTCCCGCTGCACTCTGTCATCCAATCACCTTATTCTAATGCTGCTGCATTGTTTAGTCAACCAGCCGTCCATTTACATCAACCCATACGCACAGCGCCGCGCCACACAGGCACTTAATAGAATTAGCAGGTATTGTGCAGCACATTTTAAACACATAGGGCTTCTTAAACACACACACTCAGTCCCCCTCGCCTCCCCCCTCGCCTCCCCCACATGCTGATGATCCCTCGCTTTCTGTCACAGTAATGGCATCACAAGCAGCGCCTGCCTTTCCTCTTTAACCGACATAACTCTGCCCTCACAGACGCTCCGTTCACATGGTTAAATGTTCAGCCAATACTGTTGTCATGTTGACGTTGTGTACTACATATTAATAGCTCATAAAGCACATTTGTTGCTTTATTAAATCTTTTTCTCTCGTTAGGCAACAGGAAGCTGCAGCTCCGGGCTGAAACAGCAGCTTAATTATGGGGCTCATAGTTTCCTAATCTGATTTGGGGATGTTATAGAGTCTGTTCAGCCACAATATGAAGGGAAAAACAGAAGTGACACAAGGCAGTCATATGTCCTCCTGCCCTTGACTGGATGCATTATTGTCCTCCTCAAACATCAACACTCTCGTGGCATCTTTTCATACTAATTAGTCTCATATGCTTCCCTCCTTGTGATAAACACTTCAAATAACCCCTAAACTGTCTTAAAGCCGTGCTTTCTAATGATATTAAACGAGCATGTGTGTTTGGAGTGACTCATCTTTGGGGTCAGAGGAAATGAGCAGTCCCTTTGTCCCCCGAGCCGCCGCCCCCCGTTAAACTATTACCTATAAAAAGAGCCGCACACTCCCAGTCAGAGGGTGTGTCCGCCCGCTGCAATAACGAGGGCCTTCCTCCGCGTCTCATTCCCCCGCCGATTGATTTTTGTTAGGAAAATTAATGCAGCGGCTGTGAGGCTCTGGAGGTCAGAGGTGGACGGCTGCAGCAGATGAGGGGCGGAGCTCGGCGAGCGGAGAGGCAGCGCGTTGCTGCGAGACTGCCTGATGAAACTTAGCGTGCGTTTGTTTGAGGGCGGAGCGTGCTATAGATGTATTGTCTCTGTGAGGTTTCATGCAAACGCCAAAATGCATCTCATATGATTGACCAAGGAAGTATATGGCCTCATTTATTGACTACACTCATTCACCCCGCTGTTGGTTGGGTTTTTTGCCCTTGTTTGATGTTGTTTGTTCTTCTGTTGTCGCCTTGATGGCAGAGGAACACGTTAAGATTAGACAGGCTGACCCCTAAAGGACGGGTTAGATACCAAGTCAATGCGTGTTCTGCAGCTGCACGCGCAGCCGCAGCTAGCTTGTGTTACGATTCCTTCTGCTTTCATCTTTTAAACCAGGAGCTGAATTCTACGCAGAGGTCTTCTGCTCCCTAAAGCCAATCTCTGAACCCATCAGCTATCGTCTGACGAAGATATATCCTCAACTTTCAGGGCTTCTGCTGCAGCCAGGAAGTAGCGATCGAGGACGTCCTTTTCCGTCCGCTGCACCGTTCACAGTCCGGTTAGCAACTTGAGTTGGAGTTGAGAAAGGACTTCTAAGAGCAGATTGTTAGATGAACTTTCATGCAGATGACTCATCAAAGAGAAGCAGATTGCGCTCCGCCTCTTTTCTCTGTTTTCCTGCATTTAAAGTCAGCTGAAACGCAAGTGGACGATACTACTCGGACAACAAACGGAAACTATGTTGCCCACAGATCGACTGTTAATAGAGATGAGCTAAAAACAAACCTCACAGACAGAAAGCACATCTTAAAAGAAGTGTTTTTCCAATGCTCTCTGGCGGACACAGGACATCAGGACATTGCTTTTAGGTTTGGATTCCCTCAGTGTTAATCCTTCACAAGGTTTTTCCGGGAGCTGAATCTATCTGCAGACGTCTCCTCCTCTCTAAAACAAACGGACCTGGTGATTAAAACCAGTAAAAACAAGCAGTTTCATGCAAAAAAAGTTTCTTCAATGATCTTTGGAAGGGTGTTGTGGGTCGCGAGGGGAGCTGCAGCTTACCTCAGCTCTCTACCTGACCGAATAGTTAAAAAAAAATGATGTAACTTGAGACACAAAGAAAAGTTGTTGGCTGGAAACATGAAAGCGTCACAGGTTGAACATGAGACTCAGGTGGTTTGATAGAAGCAGTCAAAGCTTTGTGTTGAAGAGCCAAATCTGATTTAATGCCAAAATGCTGAGTCGGGTTCGGCCCTCGACTTCAGGAGAAACAGCAGCTCGCTTCAGTTGTGCACATATCCGAGCGGCTTCTCATAAGCAAAGCATAACCATATTTCAGTGAGTAATTCTTCCCAAGTGGGAACCAATCTAACACAAAGGGTGCCCCAGTCAGCAGGGTCCCTGCACAAGTTCAAGCCACAATGGCACGCTGTGTGCAACATGCTGTGGCTAATTAGCAGCTCATTAAGGAGCACTCTAATTAGATTGGATGTTATGCTCTTTCAGTTAGATTCAAGCTCTTAATTTTAACTGCCTAATTACATTTCTGAAGGAGAAAAAAAACACTTTTCAAAGCGCCTCGACCGGCTGGAAGGGAAGCGATTCTCAGAAGGCCGAGTTACGGAGAAGTGACTCTTCAGAGCAGACATTAGTTTAATGAGCTGATAGAAATCATTGTGGATATTGATAATTCAATAGAGCTGATTTATTTCTGGTTACCTTAATGGAGTTCAAAGTTTTTGGCAGAAGTGGGTCATAACAGCTGATCAACAGTTTAAACCAGGGGCCACTCCGAGTCCTCACACCCGTCCTGTTAAAAATGTGTCGAGGAAATATAGATGTGCAGATGTTTTTACAGTTGTTGGAGCCTCCGCCGAGTCATGCTGATGGAAAATCCACCTAAAATATGTCTGTTTTACAGAAAGAAAGAAACATAAACACAAGTAGTCTTTGGTCCTTAAGCTAACAAACATCGAGTTTCTTCTTCTCCAAACGAAACTCTGTCGTCTTTGTGTCTGAGCACCTCATTTTTACACATTACCTGCCCGGAGAGTGTTTTTCATAGATGCACCAATATGGTATCATGATGCAAAGAGAAGGTGGTTTAAATTTGTATCATGGCACCTACAAACCCAGAGTCATGTCTCATACAGAGCCTGATTCCTCTCAGATTGAACAGATGCAAACACAGTACCACCTGGTCATCTGTGGAGCCCTCAAAGGGGCCGGACCTGCCTGGGCCCCTGTAAATCCTCTTTTCTCTGTGTGGGTGTGATATTTGCAGCGGAGCAGACGTGGGTTTGCTGCCACTCTCGCCCCTGGCACCGACCTCCGCTCCCTTAAAGCTGTGTTTCTTTAAAGAGGGGCCGCGGGAACGGCCGGATGCTGCGATTGTACGGATAAAAAGAAACATCTGCGCAAGAAAAGTCCTCTGTTGTTCGCTCTTTTTTATTTATTATTATAATAATACAATAAGAGCAAAAAAAGCCATGACATAATTTCTGGTTATCTAAGAAGCTGAGGCTGCATTTACATTTGCTTTTCATGCAGCGTCCATGTGCTCTCAGGGGCGATGCACTGGAGTATAACTAAGCTAGCATGGAGGATATCCAACCATTTAAATCAAGCCTCTGGGAATTTTACATAACACATCATTGGCGAGCATTGGTTTTTACATAAAGACAAAGACGGCCACAAAGAGCCACCGGACGGGCGTCTTAGCCTGAGACGAGCCGCTGCGTGTGTTTTTGCAGACTCCTCTAAAGCTTCACGCTCCTGTGCTCACTGTTGTGCTGCGAGAACGCCTCTGCTCATACCAGACAGCACGCAGACAGAAAGCTGCTTATTTTTTTTATCATCTTTCTGAACCCGACCTCAGAACTGAACCCTCCGCTCTGACGGGGTGACTGCTCGGCTCGGTGTGCAGAGGAGCGCCGCGGGCCCGAGGAGACGCTGCAGACCGCCATCGATTGTCCCCCCCGCACAGGAAGCTGTCATATTTAACAGATGTTTCACTCGAAGGCTCGTGATCTGCACGATGTTGTCTTCATTTAGGAAGAGTTGTGTTTGTACTAAGGGAGGAGGAAGGGCCGTGATACAGAGAAATGAGGACCCTCCTGATAAATTCTCCTCACAAGTGACAAAGTAATGCCACTAAGATGCAGCACACTAATATATTTCATTATGGGGCTCTGCGATGGAGCTGTATCTCATTGGGCAGCCAAGGATGCCACTTTGTCACCACAAGGCCACACCAGCGAGCATCATGAGCGAGCTGCACAGTCAGAGCTGGACACAAGCTGACTGATTACTTCTCACAGCTGTGACAGATATCCCAGCATCCTTAGGGAGAGTGGCTCAATACTGATCCCTGGACATCGAAAGTTGGTTTTCTCACTGATCACTTTACACCAAACAGCACGCGTGTTTGTGCACATGAGCCTCCTTTGTGGTAATCAGCGCTGATGTGTGCAGCAAACTGCACCCTGGGACAAATCACTGACGTACGCCGGCTTTTCTACAGATTGTCCTTTGCAGCCATGTGACCTCCAGCTCCTCATGAACCTGATAATCGCTCTTCTTCACCTCCTTGCTGTCACTTGCTTAGCTGCCGCTGCCTGATAAATATATTTACTTTTCTTTTTAATTCCCCTGCTGTATCAATTCCTTTTTTCACCCCTTTTGTCAAACACATCATCCTGTTGGCGCTTTCTAAAGAGGCTCTGGACTAGGGGTGCAACGATTACAAATCAATGACAAAATGAGTTGCCAATGAATTTAACTTTCAATAGTCAGTTGGTGATGTAATCGCGTTGTTTCCTGGTACTGAGTTTGCTGAGGGGTGAGCCATCTCACATCCTTACTATCTCTGCTGAGAGTTCATGCAAAGCAACGAGTAAACAAAACATAGCAAAATGTCGGCGGCCAATGCAACACCATCGCGTCCTAAAACTTCCAGCAGTCAACCTCAACGCTGCAGAGAAAAGCATCGCCTGCAGGATCAGTGAAGCGGGCCTTGCTCATCATGGGAGCCCGTCTGTAATGTGCGAGCACTTAAAGGACGGCACGCTGGAGTTGTGTTCGTTTGATCGATTGTTTATATCAGCACTTGATATCGTCTGTATCAGTCGGAGCCAAATCAGCAGCAAAGTTTATTAAAGACATATTTTTGAATGAAGAACTCATATTTATTGTCTTTATAGTTATAACCTCTGACTACATTTAACTCTGAGAGCTGAAGAATTGAGTTGAAAACTAGCGAAACACATCGGTTTCGTGTTCTGTACTGGAACTGTTCAGTTGCATTGTTATCAAATAAAATAAATTCAAACTGTGCAATTCATCATCTGATTAATCGATTAATCATTTCAATAATCGATGACTAGTAGACTATCAAAATAGTCTTTAGTTGCAGCCCTGCTTTGGACGCTTAACTGCCACAAAACCATGAAGCTGCTCTGAAGCCCTGAAGGTGGACTTAAAGACGCCTCTTCAGTCATAGAAGAACTGCTCACCTGGTGCACCCCCCGAAAGACTTTCTTTAGCTCCTGTGTTTTCTTCTCTGAACATGAGCAGAGGTTTCTCTCCAGCTCCGCCCGTTTACGCAGATTTACCTACGTTACAGATTTTTGAATCACTTTTCTGCGATCAAGAAAATAAAACCTCCACAGTTCAAAAATCCTTCAAAAAGAGTCATTGCTACGTTTTTAGAAGTTCAAGATGGAGGAAATTATTTTTTGGGTTTTTGCTGCAATACCTCCGTCAGCCAGCAGGGGAAATGCAAGCAGAGTTGATCTGCAGCACTGTGTCAAGGTCTGAATGTTACATCCACACATGAAGTTTGTACCAAGGTGGACGTGTGAGACAGTGAAAGATGCACACCTGCAACCACCTGGAGAGTAGGGTCTACTACAGGTGATCTCTGGTGTCGCCCTCAGGCTTTAGATGTTTCTGTCCTTCAAATCTTTTCAATAAAGACTGTTTCAGAAATGTTCCTGTGACCGTTTGTTCAAAGTAAAAGACAAAACTTTCCAAAGTTCTTCAGAGCGCTCGTCGAGCCGCAGCGATCAGTTAAAATGATATTGCTTCCACTCTCCTTACAGCCTCTGTGATCCTCATTCAATCAATTCCTTCACAAATGAGGCCACATGAATAGGCACAATATTAAATCAGATAATAACACAGATTGATGAACAGTCCATGACAACATTAGCGGCCTCTCCAAAAAAAGAAAATCAATGAGCTCAAAGACCTGTCATTTGCATGGGCCTCTTCCCCTAATGGGAACCCTCACAGACGGGGAATTACAGGCTGAAATATTCCTTCTGATTATTGGACATCCATAGCCAAATATGATTTACATTAATGAGCATAAGTATATTAAAGGCATTTTATCCCCCAGCATCCCAAACAATTGAATCATGGCTCTGGCAACTAAGAGAGGAGGTAATGTCACTTTAATTACTAATGGATACCTCGATTGTTCAGACTTTGATTTTTCAATCTAATAAGGCAAATATTCATCATCCTCACATCCCCTTTAAAACCACCATTCAGTCCAGACGGCTCAGTTATTCAGAGGAAGAGGCCGTTTACCAACCGACCTCTGAGATCAACGGTTTATTTGCAGATTGCTCTCAGAGAAGATTTTCCCGGTGAAGAAAGCGGAGCGCTCTTTTCATGCACATGTCAGATCGGCTCATGTCTGAGCAGCTGACCTTGTTAGCGAGGACAGACGCTGTAAAGTTTCCCTTTAGCAGCACAATGGTCCCTCATATCGCTCCCGCGGTTTGTCATTGAGTGAATGTTACGTCTGGTTTTAGTGCGGGCTGTGGTTGTGCCATGATTAAATTGTGCACTGCGGTGTTTTGACCTGAGCTTTATTATAAAGTTAGAGAACAATGCTAACACAGCTGTGTGTAAATCATCAGGTCAGTCACCTTAAAAGAGCTCTGCAGGCTTTCTCCAACCGCTCCAGTCAATAGCGTCTTTAATTAGGTTAAAACACTTCCTGGTAACTACAGGGGATCGTATTTATATAGGATATATGCACGCACGCTCCTGATGACCTCCAGTCATTGAAAATATATTGTTGAGTTAAGATGAGAGAACATTAAAAAATGCAGCTTGTAAGAGAGTTTCTTAAATGTGCACCAGTGTTCATTTCTCATCACCACAACATGTAGGCGGCTCTCTGTCAGCTGAGGCGTTTAAAGACCAAGAGAATCTGAGAGCAAGCTGAGAGCACCTGGTTTCAGTTTGTTGTACAGTTTAATTGAGGAATGGAGATCCATCAGATCTCACTTTCCAAACAACTGAGCGCTCATGTTTTTGTGTCGCAGACGGACGGATGAAGGCTGGTGTGAGGTTTGATTCTGCTCAGCGACTCTGGTGAGCTGCTGTCACTGTGACGGTGAGGTTGTGTTGCAGAAAGAAAACAGTTTGTTTGATCTGAGTGGCCAAAGCGCCATGAAGAGCTGTGCCAGAAATCAATTTTATCAATGAATTCTAATTCACACTATTCGTTTTTACCTCAGTAATTACAGCACGGAGCCACCACAGCTCGCTGAGCTCACACATAGTAACTCGAGACTCCTCGTCAGACACATGTAGCATGTGCTAGATAAAGAAGTCTGCTCAGTCTTCTGGAGGTGGTTCAGTTCTGCAGCGACCTTTCTTTGTCTAAAGTCTGTGGAACCTTAAAGCAACAGCACGAGGCATTTATTCCATCATCTCAAACAGAGACACGCAGCTGAGAGGGAGAAGTGCTCGGCCCTCGCAGTAACACAAGACATGAGCGACCTGAATGAACTGCTGAAGTGCAGCTTACATTAGTGGCATCAAACTGATTCAAAGATTTATGTTCAGTCCATTTTGCGGGCCCTAGCACTTGGGTTAAGACGCATCTGTAGAAATCTGATTGGTGTCAAACCAACTCTGTGGTGGGTGGGATTGGCAGAGATTGGCAAAGATTGGCAGAGATTGCATTTCATGTTGTGTTTTGCCAACGAGACTTCTAAAGCCAATCTGAACTCAGTCTGGATTTGTCAAAAAACAGGCCTCAGTCTTCTGGTCAGACTCCAGAAACACTGAACCCTGCTGCTCAAATATAAGTTGTCCCGGTGTAGTCCTCACCGTGGCTTCATTTAGTTCATCTTCGCCCTGAGTCTAAAGACTGCTGTGCCCTGCAGAGGACACCCTGCCTCCTCCTGAAGAGGTCAAAGGCAGCCGAGGCCCCACAGGTGTAATCCCATTTACTTTGATCCTCTCATTTTATGTCCTCGTTAAAAGCTGCTGAAGTAGCAACACGGTTTAGTAAATGCGCAGCTGGAATATAGAGGAGCATTAATCATTCTCTGTGGTGAGCACCGTACGGGAGATTGAAAATGATGCATTGATTTAAATTCAGATTGTTGCCCTTTGATTAGGACGCTAACTTTCCTTCCTCTCTTGTTGCTTCATCAGAAAACATGAATCTAAACATCTCTGTAAATAGAAACGAGGCGCTGTTACTGTGTGTCCAACATTTTAAACAAAGTTATCAAACTCTTCCATCCTGATTATGCTGAAGAGCCAACGATGTGTTCTCCAGCGTTATACAGCAGCTCTTTTAAAGTCTGAGTCATATCATGTATACGCGTATTCACTTTTCTTTTTTCTGTTGGATGTCATTGCTGTGATGGTTTTATTGCTTTGGACCCCTCTGCCGGGCAGGTTAGAGGAGCGACTGCACGACTGATGAGCGTGGCAGGAAATTGGCAGATGGAAGCATCCATTTCACCGCTAATTAGGGGGTCCAGCAGCCCGCCGACTGACAGGGTTCAACTGGGCAATGTAGTGCCTGCCAGCTCCCATCCCGTGCGCTTTATAAAACGCTCTTTAATTCCCCGGCACAATATCATTAACTTTGTAAGTGGATGAACACAATGGACAAGCAATTTAATTAACTTCTAGCATTGAATGTTGGAGGGGAGACTAAATGAAATTAATGCACAATATTTCCCAGCGAGGCAGCCAACCTTGGGAGTGGGTCTGGATTGTTGGCAGGTCAGGCGCTGCCGTGGGTTTGGCCTATTATGCCTTGTTTAGACCCATCCATAATATTTTCCTCAAAGGAAAATAAAATCAGTGGTTTTGAGATCAATCATGAGCGCATGTCGCTCTGCATTCTGGGAGATTTTAGAATAATGAAGCCAGGAAACGCTCTGCCAAAAGCCTCAGGAGTCTGCAGAGGTAAAATACAGGTACAATGACTGATCCGTACAGCAGCAGGGTTTACTCTAAATACACGATCAATACAGGGATGGATGAGGTTCAGTTTGGGAAATGTAGCAAAGACTGTGGTTTCCTTTTATGGATTTAGGCATCAAAATGTCTGGTGCTCCATTTCCTGATCTAAATATCTTAGTAACTGTTGCCATGACGATGAGTACAGACCTTCGTTGTCCTCGGAGGATGAGTCCTAATTTCCCAACTCTGTCTTTAAATCCACCGTGATGTTTACAAGTTCGGTTCATAGCGGCTGCTTTTCATCCTGCTATTCAGAACTTAGTCTGATTCAGTAAAATATCTCCACATCTACAACATGGATTGGCACCATTTTTGGTACAGCCAATCAATGTCACCAGAAGATCAACCCTACTGATTTTGGTGATCCTCTGATTTTTCCTCTTGCTCCATTAGCTGGTTGGAATCTGCGGTTCAAAGCAGATGTTCAAAGTCTCTGTGAACCCACATTAGTGCCCGAGCACAACATGCCAAACCCGTGTCAGGGTTCAGATAAAGTCTTTGTTGTTCATGAAATCTGACTGGATCATTGCTCTCATCTTCAGCAATCAGGAAGTCTGCAGTTTTGGACTTGATTGAGGACATTAGGAGTTCTCTGCATCCAGGTTTAAACTATGATGTAATGCAAAAGATATACAGATTGTTTTGGGCATGTTATGTTGGTTGTATAGCGCCTCCTCAGTACTTGTTTGAGGTGTTAGGGTTGATTGACAATGCATAAGACTTTGCAGATTCATCAGAAATGGTGAAACTTAATATCTGATTGGGATAGTGGTAAAATGGCTCCACACCCAAGATCATAGTCAGTGTCCCTACTCTTAAATTTGACGAAGAAATCTGGTCACCAATGTCTCCAAAGGTTTATGGAGCCTTACCTAGAGTCCAACAAGAAGTCAGCCACTTTGAATTTACGGGACAATCTTTCACCAAAGTAAAGCCCCTCACAGAAGTTGTATTTTCACAAATGCCTGCTGAAGAACGAACCAAAGGGACTTTAAGTTGATGAGTAACATTTAAAGATGTCAAGTTTTCATGCAACACCCTCGATGTGCTGTGGCCGGCAAGTTTTATTTAGGACATAAAAGACAAAGTTGTTGTAAGACGTCTTTAAATCGTCCAAATGTAGCAGCAGGAGCAGTCAGGTGGTCTGCATCTACTGCTCCTGGTTTCAGTGTGAGCTGTTAAACCAATTTCCTTGCGAGCTCGGCCCTCGAGGGAAGAACATTAAGTAGAGTAAGCTTCACTTAAAACTTAATTACTGAGAAACAAATCAGTAAATTTATGTTAACATGTTTCCTTTACTTTAAACAGTCTTAATTCCCTCTCTCTGTTCCTTACCTATGGCCCCCCAACACACACACACACACACACACACACACACACACACACACCCCCAGAGACAAGGGCTCCTTCAGGACGTGACGGATGGCTCCAACACTCGGGGCCGCTTTCAAATCACAGGAAGTGACAGAGGAAGTTTTAATGAGAGTTTTGTCTGTGTATCCAGTCAGGCCTTCCAGGCAGCCGATGAATAATAGACACTGTGGCTCAATACTCTGAATACTCAATCAATGGCTCCGGGAGAGGGCCTTGGCAAACACATATGGCAGCCGGGGCGGGCGGTGGGCTCAGGAGGGGCAGAAAATACTTCTCCATCTGTATCTGCGGCCTGAAAAAGCATCTCTATTGATGCCGCTCACTTTTGTGCTGCCGTGTTTTCCTTCCGCGGGATGACAAACAGGCTGTTTGTGCAGTATTGGAGATTTGTGCAGAGAAGGTGCTCTTTGAGCCCCAGACCCTGCATATCAATGGCTCCCTCGCTGGGACACGGAGGCCTGGAATAGATATGTGCTCCCTTACATTCCCACAGCATGCAGCTCTATTGTCTGCTGCAGCGTTCAGCCTCTGCTCGGTGATATAAGAAGAATTCAGCCGCTCTTTGGTGACTAATGAGGATATTATGCAGCTATTAGTCAGAGCTCATGTCTCTGCCTCCTCTCTGAGCTGTTTTGACACAGCGTGTGTTTCTGATAGATCGTAACACCATTCCTCCATGACAGCACATCTGATTGACCTTTCCGATAAGACTCTGCGTGTGTGTGTGTACATTTCCCAGTCGTTTCCGTGCTTGTGTTTCTATGTGATGCTGGAGTGTGGCATCGCCGTGACAGATGAGAGGACTCCTGGGAATTCTGAGCAATGAGGAATAAACTGGAAAACAGCCCATCCTGTCTCTGCTGTCCAGAGAGCAAAATGCCACAGAGACATTTCTCTGGTGGTGTGTGAGCCTCGCAGTGAGCATCACCTGATCACAACACTGCATCACTTTACAGGAAGTGCACAGATTGTCTGTAGTAATAAGATCAGCGGGTTATATCGCAGAACATGAGAGCAGACGCTCTGAGCAGCCGTGGGAGACTGTTCTTCGAATAAGTCTGTTTAAAATGAAAACTAAAAAAGCTGCACTTCATTGTTTTTGCAACACAAATCTAAGGCGTCCATTTTTTAAGTCATCACTCGATGACATCATTGTGTTACGTTATAAAATGTGTGGACGCACGGGCAGCAGAGAGAGGAGGTGAACTCGACAGCAGGAAGTCATGTTTGCATAATCCTGTTTAAATTGATCTCGAATGAAATCAATAATAACTAGAGCATAACTTAGATTATCTTCAGGTTTTACAGTTTGATGCATATGAAGCATTTAAAGATACTCAGACATTTTAAAACTAAACACAATCTCAGAGGAACATTTATTCAGAAAACAAGTAGTTAGAAGCGATGCTGAACTTCATTGTGCTCCAACAAAGGGAGTTAATCTGTGGAGCAGCTGCAGTGAAGAAATGAAAACATGTCAAACATGAAGCAAGTTTAAACAAATCTTCATCTTCATCACGAGTGTGTATCTGTTTTTTTGCCTGGTTAAATAGTGTCTGTATTCTTTCGTGTTATTTTGAATGCTTCGGCCCGGACCGAGGTGATAGAGTTTATAGGAAGAAGGGGTCGGACTCGATACGCTTTTTTCACTTCATCCTTTTTCTAGTTATAAATTGAGACTCAGAAAAAATGTGGTTATTGCGATTTGCCTTATGTTATATGTTTTTTTTCTTTTTCTTTTATGTTGTCATTTTAAATATCTTTAAATCAAACAACATTATGATCAGCTGAAATACCCATGATGCAACTATAAAAGCCTTTACACTCTGCTCATAAAATCTCCAAACACTAAAACTTAGAATATATTTTGTTGCTGCATTTAGAATTATTTTAGATGGATAAATGTTTGGTGTGTTGATGTGAGAAAATCAGGTGAAAAAGATGCATTTTTCTGTTATTCATGACACAATGAAAACATACTGGCAGACTATTTCTACTGCAGAGTCCTGCAGATGAACAGGATGTAAACAAACCCCCAAACTGAAACACGACTGATAGAAATGACACAAACTGTTTTAACCCTCCGTCACATGTTACAGACTTCGACATGTGTTCTCAGAGCCAAAGAGAACACGCTCACATTTCCTGTTTAGTCCAACCTGCAGTCCAACAAATATCTTTATAAAAGAAAGCAGCAAATGTCAAGCAGTAGGGGAGTTAAGGATTGTTATTGCATAAAAAACATTTAAACATTTGACTAAATCTCCTTAACAAAGTCCTGTCGTGCTGCAGAGATGTTAGCAGATGTTTGTTTGATACAGACCCAAACAAAGGTCACAGCTTCATCATTTTATTGAGTTATTTTCTGCTAAATACAAAACAAGTGATGCAAAAATCATTCCCACTCATGGTGACTCGTTATTAAAATGTAATAACTCAAAAACTAAATGCAGCCAGATTTTTCTGTGTGCGAGGAAAAGTGCATAACAGCATCAGGAATGAGCCGTTTAAGATCAGAACAACCACGTACATCCACATGTCCAGAGTCAGCTCCCCTTGTTAGAGCTCTATATGAGTGCATCATCTCTTTAACACACACACTCATCAGCTGCTGCACACAGCCATCAGCCTGCACTCTGCAGAACATTACCCTGAGGCTGTACAGTGACACGGCAATGACACCGCAGTGTGTGTGTGTGTCGGCTCTCCTGGGACCGGACTCTCTCCCTCCGCACAGATTGGAGGTGAGACCTTGAAGAAAAATTATTACTTTTATGTTTGCTTTATGGCTCATTTTTCACATTAAACGCAGAAAATCTATGCGGAGGTCACAGAATTCCTGCTTCCCGCCGCAGCCAGGACTCATCTCTGCAGCCCCGGGTATCGATAAAGCATTCAGCGGAGCACAGTATGCAGGCTATGTACTGCTGCTCGCAAGTCTCTATTTTCCACAGACAGTCTATTGGGACTTGTTCAGCCTGTATCTGCTGGGGCTTTTGGAAATGTCAGCTACACACACACACACACACACACACACACACACACACACACACACCTTGCATCAGCGTGCCCTTCTTATCTGTGAGTCCGATACAAGCTGTGATAAGAGACAGCTCTGCCAGGACGAGTCATAAACCGCCTTTTATGGCCGCTTATTGTCTTTCCATCTACAATTATGGTGATTACTCATCTCCCCTCCCTCCTCCCCCCTCCTCCCCCGCGGCCCTCACGCTGCACTTAATAGAGTGCATTTTACTAATGGAAAATTAAGTAGCCGCCGTGGCAGTGGGGTTTATAAATATGTAAAATATACTTTTAATTATTTCAAGTGAATGTGGCAGCTAATCAATAAAGAGGGACGTGACAAACATACGTCTGACACGGGCCATTGTGGAGCTCCTGGTGGCGGATCAGCGCGGCCTGTCAGCGCAGCGCGGCCCTAATGAAGGCCAGGAGGCTGTCATGAGAGCAGACACGTGGATTAATTGTGCCCTGCTAATATAATAGCTTCTTCATGAAGAGTGCCGCAGGAGGAAGAGGAGGGAGAGCAGCTGATGTCAGATAAATATTTATCAGGGTGCAGGGTTAAGTAGATCTCCGCGATTACACGGATAGCCACTTAAGCAGAGCTGTTGATCATTTATTTGAGGAGAGATTCATGCCCGTTTGTTTGGTGTCATATTCATTCAGTTTGTTGTGGTCTGGAGGAGAGAGGGACTGTGGAGGGATGGAGAGACAGAGAGAGAGAGAGAGAGAGGGACAGAGAGAGAGAGAGAGACACAGAGAGAGAGAGGGACAGAGAGAGACACAGAGAGAGACACGGAGTGAGAGAGAGACACGGAGTGAGAGAGAGACAGAGAGACACGGAGTGAGAGAGAGACAGAGAGACATGGAGAGAGAGAGACAGAGGGACACGGAGAGAGAGAAGGAGAGGGACAGAGAGAGAGAGGGAGAGAGGGCGAGAGAGAGACACAGAGAGAGAGACACGGATAGAGAGAGAGACAGAGACACGGAGAGAGAGGGACAGAGAGAGGGACAGAGACAGAGAGACACAGAGAGAGAGAGAGAGACAAGCGAGAGATACAGAGAGAGAGGCTGCTTCTTGTTTAAGGTTTCATCATTTAGTTCTTCAGTTCGGCTTTATTTTTATTTGTTACATAAAATCAGATCAAGACTCTTTGCATTACATTACTTTTCTTCTTCTTCCTCCTGTTCTTCTTCTTCTTCCTCCTGTTCTGCTTCTTCTTCCTCCTGTTCTTCTTCTTCTTCCTCCTGTTCTTCTTCTTCTCCCTCCTGTTCTCCTGTTCTTCTTCTTCTTCCTCCTGTTCTTCTTCTTCTCCCTCCTGTTCTCCTGTTCTTCTTCTTCTTCCTCCTGTTCTTCTTCTTCTCCCTCCTGTTCTCCTGTTCTTCTTCTTCTTCCTCCTGTTCTTCTTCCTAATGAAATCAGTCACTGAGTGTGTCTTTTATTGCTGTTATGATTATTTTGTTGAGGAAAGTCAGAAGGTCTTATCAAATAAAGACATTTCTTATTTTTTTCACTTTTTTTTTTTTACATTTCCATGACAACACAGACGAGAGAAAGCAACAAAAGACTAAAAACATGAAAACGTCTGGATTCAATGTCTCAAAAAGAAAACGTTTCTCTTCTCTCATCATGTCCAGCAGTTCGTCCTCCTGTCTTTTCGTTGTCCGTCTCTCTTGGCATCGCTCCTCTTGAACTCTTCCAATCATATCTTTCATTCACAACTTTCACCCGTTCGTCTTCTGTTGACGATTCTGCCTCGTACCGTCTCTTTGTGACGCCCTTCTTACAAGCTGCCAACAAGACGTGCAGCAAATACCTGTCTTCTGTTGGTCACATGACATCTCCTGTCATGTGACCAAAGTACAGCACCATACGTGACAGAGGGATGTCACAGCCAGTTCAGCTCTTTATATAATGTTTCCTCTTCTGTGCATCAGGTGTTGGTATATTGTAGTTGTATAATAACTCCAGTCATGGTTCTAAGAACATCATCACAGTGACAGTAAATCCTCTTTAAGAAGCAAAAACATTTCCACTTTCACTTCTTCATTTCGATTTTTGCAGATTGAAGATTCGATGAAGACTGAAGTCAAACTTTTGCTGTTGTCTTTGAGCCGCTGTGTGACCTTTTTAGAGTTTCAGCTGATCATTATTTATAAATAGATTTATCTGTTGGGTATTTTTCCAATAAATTGATTAATAATTTCTAAGAAAACAGTCAGAATAAAGAGAAAAGGCCATCACAGCATCCCCGAGCACACGGTGATTGTGTGTATAGCTCTATAGTTTGTCCTCGTGTTGGAGCAGCAGTAAATCTTTCTTCTTAATAAACTCTTTTTTCATTTCCTTCCATCTTTTATTAAAATATTTGCCTCTTGCTTCTCCATCACACACTTTGATGAATCGACTAATTGTTTCTGCAGTCACACTTTGGCTTTCTGAAGGAATCACAGGTCTGAGATTTAATTTCTAATAGAGTGAAATCTGTCATTTTTCTCCATAATTCCCCGCGCGTCATAAATCACAGCCGTCATTCTGACTCGACTACCTGCTGAAATATTTCCACAAACAGCAGCAGTTAGCATAGTGGCAGCGTGTTGACGGATGGCTCAGTTTTCCCTCCCCCGGCCCGCTCTCATATCCATCTCTGCCTGCGCCTGTTGTCGGCACTTTAAGGTGAAAGAGAACATAAAGACGAGTGAGCGCAGATCCGTGCAGGGGGGCCTTCCTGGAAGCCGTCCTCTCGCTATGGGAAGCTGTGACCTTGAGTCCTGCTTCGCCCAGCGCCGCCCCCCCCACCTCCCTCCTCTTCCTCAGCCTCCGTCAGAGCAGGAGGGGGTCCGGGTCACCAGCCGCCGTTCTCATCAATTAAATGTGCGACAGTGTTTTCCGTCGGCTGAACTTATATGTCAAGGAGATGGGCAGGACCTCATGTTTGTGCTTTTGACAAATCAGCAAATGTTTAATCTCAAGATGTGCCGGCGCTCATAAATAATGCAGAGAGCGAGCGCGCCGGCCCAAACTGTCCCCCAGCGAGCCGGGGAGACGCGTCTGCAGGAGGAACCCTCCAGACTGAATCCTCCTGCATGCACGGAGCCTTTTCTGCTGCACGTCTCCTTCTTCTCCTGATCACACCCAAATAAATCCATCGCTCCTTCTTTTAGCGTACCTGAGACTTTACCTCCATCATGTCCCGCCTCAAATCTTTGCTGATTTTTATCTGAAACTCTTTTATCTTAGCAGAGGTGGTGAAAGTACACACGCTTTTTAATCAAGTAGACGTAAAGATACCGAAGTATCATCCAGTCCAGGCTGTGAAACGTCCTCACAGTATGAAGTAGGACGTGTCCCTCTGAAGGACATTACTCCCGGCTGTTTCTGTGCTAAGCTAACTGAAGCTCACCTCATATTTGGAGACTGTTAAAGTCGGCCATGTTGGCTGCTTCACTTTCCTCCATGTGGCTCCTCCCGGTCGCTCACAGACGTCACATGTTGTCTGTTTGTCTTCACACGTCTCTTACCTCCTTTTCTTCATGTGACGTCTGTCCTGTGTGACATGACCTGATGGAGAAGTTGCTCTTGATGTTTGGACGGTGCATCGTAATGATGCAAAAATCTAAATGATAGGAAAATGCATTAAAGATGAAGTAACGAGCCTGTTTAGGAGATATAAGTAGTAAAACTCTCCTTATGTACAGTAACTAAGTGTTTGTACTTTGTTACTTCCCTCTGTGCTCTTACGTTGTATTAAAAGTTGCACTCCACCCCCTCCCGCTCCCTTTGAGGGCAGAAGGAGACAGAATTATCCCGAGCTGAGAGTCTGCTGCGATCTCAAAGACAGAGCGGATTGAGCCTGAGCTTTGCCTCCGTTTGCCCTAAATGTAAAGAGGGCGACAGAAAGCAGTGTAGCGGACTGTGAACCGCATCAAATCCCCTCTCTGCACCTCTCCCACTCCGTCTTCTTCCCACACACTTTGATTGGCTCGTCCCCCGACTGGGAAAGTTTCCTGATTGTTCACAGGGAAAATTAAGATTTTAAGCCTATTGAAGTCGATCTTTGCTCGTTCAAAAGTCCATCTGAATGTGTCCTTTGAAAGCTCCGATTGTTGACTCGTCACATTAGAAGAGTCTGAGCCCGGAGCGTACTGTACGGGAAGCACGGTGCACCTGTTGTTGTGTAGTGGTGGTGTGTAGTGTGCTGTGGAGTGTGTTAAAGAGCACAGTTTATTAGTCGAGTGTTGTGGCGTTGGGTCAAAGCTCTGCACACTCATGGAGGACAGATTAGGAGCTGCATGAGAAACAATGTGAAGATGTTCTAATTTATCTCTTCCTCCCTGTGTGGATGTTTTATTACTGCTTTTATTTTTGGCTCGTTACACTGGAGGAATCCTGACCTACAAACAAGCTGAGCTAATGTTAGCGACAGCCCGGCTAGCAGCCTCTCCTGCCCTCCTGTGTCTGCCGTTAGGTGTCGGAAAAACCCGGATCTTTATACTTTAAACGTGTCCTTTCTTTCTGCTTTACCTTGTTCATTGTCTTAACTTCAAATTTAATGAATGCAGTTTTAAAATATGAATAAAAAAACACTGATAGCTGACACTTAGCTAGCTTTGACTAACTTTACGCTCTCTGCTAGCATCCCACCGTTCTTCTTTGCAGCTCTTTGACAGTACTTGCTAGTTGCAGACAGAATTTATATCACTGCTGTGAAGTGTTTTGTTTAAGTAGAAACAAGTTGATGTTTTGGGAAGCTGATTAATCATGCTATCTGATTGGTGCATTGACTGGCTTCGTGCTCATATCCGATACCACATTTTAGGCTGTATCGGAGGCATTTCCGTCACTGGTATTGGAACAACTCTAGAAATAATAGTTCTTGAACCTGTTGGAAGTTTCGCCAAAATGATTAGTAATGTAAGAGTATTACTTCCCCTTTTTCATGTGAAGAATCTTGACTTGCTCTCGGACTGGATCCACATCAAATAAACAGCTAAATATCTTGAAATCATTTACAGAAAATGTCTCCACATCTCACCGACCTTCCTCTCTCTTCCTCTCTCTCTTTCAGGCTCTGGGAAGTTTCTACTTTATCCACGAGTCTTTGAAAAACATCCACCAGTTTGATTTCAAAGGTGAGTGCCCCCCCCCTCAAACACACACACACACACACCGCTGTGTCAAAATAAAAGCCCCACACGGTGCCCCCTCATCCCACCCCTGCATATCACACACAACCATTTGCAGGCTATTCCCGCTTCCATCAGAGCCAGCACGCTGAGATTGGCTCTGAGGATAATGTGAAGGCAGGCCCACCGGATGGTAATGCTTATTAATATTAGGATTTAATTCATAAGATTTCGGGCCTGCAGTAATGGTGTGCGGCGGGTTATTGGACAGTTACGGCGGTCTCATCAGCCTGCCGTGTCAGAGGGCCCCGGGGTCCGGCGGCCGCGCTAATTAAAGAGGGGATATAGATGTGGAGGCGCCTTGCTTTCTATTAGACCAGAGTCAGCATTAGCACCCGTTACCCCAGTGAAGGACAGGGCGCAGGCAGGGGAGGGGTCAGGAGGTCCCCCTGTACACACACACACACACACACACACACGTTTAAAGATTTGATTTAAAGTCAGAAATACATAGAATACTCTTCATGCTGTGGAGCCGAGCTGTCGGCCTTCTTCACAGGTTTTTGACCTTTCAGAGTAAGAAACAAAGTCAACAAGTCAGAAGTCTTTTTAAGTATAGTGTGTTGATAGAGATGATGAACTTTGGGCTGTTTCTATTTTATATGTATAAATCAGCCTCCAACACAGAGCAGAAGTAAAGATGACAACAGGCAGCATCACTCTTTAGCCTGCATGTTGGACACTAAAACATTCCAGCCGGCTGATTTCTCCCTGTGCAGGTCACATCACATCACTGTTGTAGATCTTTGTAAGTTTTCATCAGACGTCTGGAAGTTATATGAGAAACGTGCTAAGCTAATGTTAGCAGCAGCTCGGCTAACAGCCTCTGAATCTGTGCCAAAGAGATTATTAACGTGAAACTGCTTTGTTCAGTGTTGTATCAGTTTTAATTACTGTGTGTCTGTTTTGGAGAGGAGGAGACCTCTGTGGATACCTCAGCTCCCTGTAGGCACCTTGTGTGAAGGAATCCTCACATTAAATCTGAGCTAACGTCATTAGCTGCAGCTCAGCTTGCAGCCCCTCCTGACCTCCTGTTTGCTGAGGAGCATCTGAGAGACTAACACAGAATGCAGACACTATCTTTGTTACTTCCAGCTTCTGTGACATGTTACATCATCCTCTGTGACAAAGAGATATTAGCTGCTTATTAACAGAGACTTTTATTCTCTCTGTGGTTTAAAGGAAATTCAGCTTCCTGCACAGATTGACGTCAAAACAAAACAAACTCTGACTGTTCACAAATATATATCATGACCTTGCCTCACATAGCGTTTTCAATAACTGTGTTAACAGTATCACATTACACTGCTGATCCTGATATGAAGAACAACAAAAACCTTTAAAGCATTCAAAGGAGAAACTCTCCTCCTGGTTGGCTCGGTTATTTTAGGGCTCTATTCAGGGTCAGTGTTAACAAACTAAGATGATCTTCCTGTGAGATCAAAGACTGAGATGAATGATTTCCCCCATGCTGAGCCCTCTCCTCTCTTCCTGCTGTTCTTTATTCTGACCAGCAGGTGGTGCAGTTGTCTGAGCAGCAGTGAGCTCATTTAATCCGGAAGTTCAGACTCTCACAAACACAGCGGGCCTCCAGAGATGAACCTGCCATGTTTGTTAGAATAAACTGTCTCCTGTTCTCTCTCCTCTGTCCGTCTCGTCTTTAGCCAAGAAATTCAAGAAGGTGGTGGGGAAGGAGACGTACTCGGAGACACTAGAAACCACCCCCTCGCTGGAGAAGGAGAAGTTTCCACAGGACTACTTTCCTGAGGTGGGTGAAGCGAGGGTCACTACACCTGACTGACTGATGGAGGTGCTTTTAATGACAGAGCTGTAAATTTAAAGTACAGCTCCTTCTGCACTTTAAACCACACAGATCCTTTACTGTTGTTTATAAGAAGACAAAACATCATTTAATTCTTCTGATATATTTTCCCTTAAACAAGACTGCCAAAAAAGATGATAAAATAGGGGAACTTTGTGGTTTTATTCTGTTTATTTTAGGCATCCGCAATGCCCAGTCATCTATAATTTATACAAACAAAGATTTAATTTATAGATTTGTCTCTGAGTATTTTATTTTTTAGTTTTGTCAAATTTCATTTTCTGCTGCAAGAAAATCCAAGAAAAATGAGGCGAAAGAATTTAAATCAAGAATCAGAGAGTGTCCTTGTTATGTCGAGGACATGAGTTCATACTTTTTCATTTTCTATGCATCGTTTTTGTTTGTTTTCCCGTCACATTTCCAGCTGAAACTGATCTGAAGACAAATCATTCTAAAACATCGAAACCATGAATCAGAGAAAGTCCTCGCTGTGTCGGCCGTGTCCCATGATGCATCTCTCTGCTCACTCCGCTGTGTTTCAGCTTCCTAGCCTCGGTGTGTGTGTGCTGCGCGCTCAGAGGGGGAGCTGAGCGCCGAGCATGTCTGTGCTGATATAGTAATAAAGAGCACGGCCGCCCGTGTGTCATCCCCGCACTCCCCACTCATCTGTCAACCATGCTCCGCCGGCCGCCTCGGCAAATATATGCAAAACAGACGGATACGGCCCCTTCACACACTTCCCCCCAATTTCCGTCTCTTTCACACACTGCAGGACTCCCCAGCCTCGCAAACACTCACACACACACACACACACACACACACACACTCAACCTCTCGGTTTCCCTCTTTCCCATTGCACAGATGATCTAAAACCAATTACACTGATTGAAGCCGTTTAGAATGATTACAGCAGAAGTATTGTTCTGCATTTAACAGGACGAGGACAGAAAACAAACCAGCGTGAGAGGAGAGAAAGGAGTGTGTGTGCGTGCACGTGTGTGCGTGTGTGCGTGTGTGTGTGTGTGTGTGCGTGTGTGTGTGCGTGTGTGTGTGTGTGCGTGTGTGTGCAGGAGGGGCAGATGAGAAAAGTTTTGCCCGGTGATTTATGCCTCCTTCCCGGCTGCGATATGAATCTGGGATGATGCTCCAGAGAGCAGCACTCCAGATAATGTTAGCCCATTTAAAAAGAGCAGATTTGTGTAGTCTATCAGGGTCGCCGAGTATTTTTTCTCCTCCTCCTCCTCCTCCTCCTCCTCCTGCTCCGTAGTGAGAAATTGGTTGTTATCATAGATCACAGATACTGCTCAAACCTCTTATGAAAGATGAATTAATTTCACTAATGCTTTAATGCAAAGCTCTCATGAGGGAGGCAGACTGGTGATAACCCCTGCCTCGTCCCCGCTTCCTCCGCCGCTGATTTATGCCCTCTTTTAGTAGATGAAACCGCCTAGATTTGCCATCCATCTGCAGCTTTGAGGAATCCTATTACACGCGGATCCTGGACCCGGCAGACCGCCGCACACGAGCCTCCCGAACCAGTCGCTCGGGTCCCCCAGCTGCGGGTCACGCAGCCGAGTAATTGTTGTAAGAAACGCGGAGCAGGATGATTTAAAGTGAATAAAAGAGACGCAGAGGGCGGGTCTTCTTGTTTACATGCTCGTAAGTGATCAAAGCGGAGAAATAACGAGTGTGAGAGATTCATCCTGAGGCTCACAGGAAGGTTAGAGAGTGACAGCAGACAGCACAGGTGCATGCTGGGAGACAGATGTGTGTTCCTCAGCTCGTGTCTTACCTTTACAGTCCACCATTAATAAAGTGTCACTGAGCGGGCTGCTGATGACATCATGCAGCGGGTGTGTGTGTGTGTGTGTGTGTGTGTGTGTGTGTGTGTGTGTGTGTGCGTGTGTGTCCAATAGAGAGAACATGTCAGTCAGAACGTTTCCCTGCACGTCACCTGTTCAGACACATTCGAGGTTCTAAAGATTATTTAAACTTTGGATTAATCCGTCTATAATTCTGCTGATTATTTTCTGGATTAATTGACGAGTGTTTGATCTATAAAATATCTGAAAATGTTAAAAAACATCCAGAAAGAAGTCATTAAATATCTTGTTTTCTCCCAACACAAAGAGATTTGTTTCCATTGAAGTGGATAAAAACAAGAACGTTTCCGCTTTCGTAAAAGAGAAATTAAACTGGTAAATCAATGATCCAAATAGTTTTCTATTCATAAACTAATTGATATTTAATTAATAGTTGCAGCTCTATATATTATTAGATTTCTTCTACAGACAAGATTCCCTCAGTGGTTTTACCAAAGACAAAGGTGACGTCTAAATAGTTGCAAGTTTTTCCAAATGTTTATTTTACACTGATTTTGTAATTGAACAGTTTATGTTATTAATCAGCTTTGAACTGGACCCAGAAACATGTTCTAATTACACCTTTATTAACTATTTATATATTTCAAATCATATCTCTGCTGGTCTCCCCTGATGATCTAAACTCTTTTATCTCTTCCAAAGTTACAGCAAAAGGTGCCGTTTCCTCCTCAAACAAACATGTAAAGAGCTGATTTTAACGTTTAACTATGACGCTTTTGTCTTTACTTAATTATGATTTCACTTATTAACACCTTTTGTTTGTTTTTATTAATTTAATTGATTTAATGACCGCCGCGTATGACTTTGCTTTGCTCTCTTTAATGCACAGACTCTAAAACTTTCTGACGAGTGCTTTATACATAAATTATTAATATTATTTTCTTGACATCTTGTAGACAAAACCTCTAATCAATTAATGTAGAAAAAGATCGACAGATTCATCCACAGTGAAAACAGTTGTTGGTTGCATCTTTAAATCATCAATATTAAACTTCCTGTCAGCAGACTCATCAGTTAATTACCTCATTGTTTAACTCCACACTGCTACATTTGAGACAGCTAAATTAATCCAAACACCTCTCTCCTTCCTGAGTAATATTTCTTTGATTGGACACATTTTCCTTTCCGTCAGGCTCCTGGAGCTTTTTTCTCTTAGCTTTTAAAAAGTGTCATAAGTGAAATATTGGATAAAATCACTTCCTGCTTGATTCTGATTTAAGTGACAGCGCGTCCATATGCAAAGCATCCCTTCTTTCCGTAATCCCTGCCTGAGTTATAGCTCGAGTGAAGGAGAGAGCGGCCGGGACATTAATTGAAATGCTGAATAAGAAGGAAGTGGACAAAATTGTGGGTCCATTTCTTCTGAAAGGTCGGCATGATGGATTTGGCGGCTTACGTTACCCGTTGTTCCGTCAATCTCTCCACCTCCCCAGCGGGCATTAATATATTTATTTGTTTGGCGCGGTAATACATGCCTCCAAAAACCATTGCATCATAAGGATTTGTCATTGCCTTATATAAATAAAGTATACGACCCGGACCTTAATGTGCCCTTGCTATTGATTGTTTTACACCGAAGAGAAAGAGAGAAGGCAGCAGTGGACAGGCTGTAGATCAACATCCATAACAGTTTGTATTTGTTGTTTGGCAGCGCGAGCGTGTCCATAAAAGCATTGACTTTTCATGCTGCCCTCTGTAGTCGCTCTGATACAGGGCTGTGATTACTTTCAAGTTCTGCCCCCGATGAAAGTTAACTTCCCTCATGTTCCCCTCCTTTGATTTAAGCTCCACACGTGATTCATGGACGCCATGGTAAGGAGATGAAGTCATTTAAACGGGCATCGCTTGTAAAACGCTCTCTGCATTTATCACCAGACAAGACACCTGTGACACACATGTGACGGCAGGATCCATGACACTGTAAGGAGCTCATAAACGAGGGGATAGTGTTTAAATGAAAGCTTGTTTTTATTCGTACAAAAGGAAGAGAAAAAATGTCCTGATTTTAAAGGTGAAATCTGCTGAAAAATCTATTTTAGCTGCTTCCTTGTTGTTTAAAGGGGAATTGTGGTATTTCTAAACCTGGACCATGCGTTGTTGTTTTTTTTACGTATTTAGGGATCTAAAAGACTAAAAGGTACTAAAAGTTTTAGAATTAATCCAGTTTAGCCTGCCGCAGTGAAACAGGCTGTAATGGCTGCAACATAATCCTTGATGGATCAAAGTGCGTCCACTAAAAGTTCTTGTTGTTTCCACTGACAGGCTCAGATTGTTATTCTAAGTGTGTGACAACATCACAGAAAGGATCCCTACAGAGATAGACCTTTTTGTTACAGAGGAAGATGATTGTTTTAACCACAAACAGACGTTACGTCGCTCTCTGCAAACACACCAGACTCCATTCATAAAAACAGTAAATTTACCGCACAGATGATGGGAGTTCCTGATCTACTGCTGCCTTGACAAGTTAGCTTGTTTGTGTTTTTGTTTGACTTTATTGTTAAAATTGTTTATTTCAGATGCAACACAATATTATTGTAATACACATTAACACAAACAAAACAAAGCAATGGCAGCAACAGCAAAATTAGCAACTCCTGTGTTCTGTGAGGTAAAAATACTGATTTTGTAAATGGAGTCTGGTGTGTTTGCAGAGAGCGATGTAACGCTTGTTTTGTGGTTAAAAAAAATTCTCTATCTCAGTCGGGATCCTGTCGGTCATGTTGTCACACACTTAGAATAATAATCTATATATATATAATATTTCCCCTTTAAATGTTTTATCGTCTATTAATTCACCATAACAAGTCTTTAAACACTTTGCCTTCCTGCGTCAGTTCAGTGTAATATTTAAGTGTTGACAGTGACAGAGACGGCTCCCTATACATGTGCTGCATCTTTACTGGAACACACACACACACAGCCACACATACATGTGCTGTCCAGTCATATAACCCCTCATGTGAGGCCCCCTCTTATTTAAAGCCCTCCTGGATGATGGAATAAAGATAAATGTGAGTGTCCAGCAGGGCTCAAATCAATCAGCGTTTGTGTGTATTACTTATTACTCACAGTGCATTTCTGTCACAGGGCTTTTGTGTCACCCCCCTCCTCACCCCCCTCCCTCCCTGCACTCCTCTATCACCCCCCTCCCTCCAAACATCACCCCGCCATAATATTATTTATGGGGGTCAGACTTTGAGCTGAAATATAAGAAAGGTCAAAGAATCAAACGGGATGGACCGGGAACAACGGCGGGAGGGTGTTTTGGACATGGACTTGGATCGTGTGTGTGTGTGTGTGTGTGTGTGTGTGTGTGTGTGTGTGTGTGTGTGTGTATTTGTGTGTGTGTGTGTGTGTGTGTGTGTGTGTGTGTGTGTGTGTGTGTGTGTGTGTGTGTGTGTATCCTGACTGTGACATTTTATAGAAGCATAATTTTCCATTGGTCACAACTGGGGAGTTTTATGTAGTGGTTTACAGTGTCTCCTTTTTTCTCCATCACCCCATCTTCTCTCTGTTTTTCACCTAATTTCTCATCTGTCCATCTGTCTGTCTCTTTCTGCGTGTGTGTGTGTGTGTGTGTGTGTGTGTGTTGCGGTCAGTCGGTGTCTGTGTATGTGTATATTGCCTGACACCCCCTGGATGTGACCCTCCGTGTTGCTGCCGTTCATCACTGTCATGGGCGGAGACGCCATCGCTGACCTGTGGAAGGTCAGCCAATGTCACCCCGAGCCTCGTGACCTTTTACCGTCGCCCTTTGACTCCCTCCCTCGCCCACCTCCCCCCCCGTTTCCCCCTCCCACCTGAGTCTTAACATCCACAGAACCTGATGTCTGCTCTGATTACACGTCACATATTCATTTCCTGCAGATGTAGTATATTGGCTAAATTCATCTGTTATTAAGTGTGTGTGTGTGTGTGTGTGTGTGCGTGTGTGTGTGTGTGTGTGTGTGTGTGTGTGTGTGTGTGTGTGTGTGGACGGGGGAGGCAGGGGCGAGGGAGGGAGGGGGTGATGATGATGTTTGAGCAGGAGATTAAATGGGGCTGGACAGCATCTGTGTCATCGTCTCTGCTCCAACAACAACCAAATCATGATGTCATCATGTCGGCCAATAGAGAGGGACTATTTTCTTCTTCTGTGCTTTTATTGATTGCGCGAGATAACATCCTACTACAAAATAAAAGCACATAAATCAGGTGAAATAGAAAGCAGAGTGTGTCTTATGTCCTGATATGCAGATGCTCCTTCGTCTTGACTTTACCGTGTGTGTGTTTGTGTGTGTGTGTGTGTGTGTTGTGAACGTGTGTATTAGGAAGCGGTGAAGCAGCGGGGGTCAATCAGTCATACGTGCAGGAAATGGGGCAATCTGGGAGCGGGTGTCAGGGAAATGATGGATTTTAATGCTGCGATTGTAGTTAATGGCTCTTTAAATTAAATCGAGATTAAACGTCTCTGGCTGCAGTCAGAGTCGTGTCGGCGCGGAGCAGAGTCCATCGCTCTCTTCATCCTGTCCCTCCTCATCCTCCTCACTCTGAGACTTTCTTCTCCAAACTTAACATCAACATACAGAGCAGATCTGATTGTGTTAAGAACAGCTTGTTTATGCCATAACAAGAAAGGGAGGTCCACTCAGTCAGCTTGCATTAAAGAGTTTAGATTCAAACCAATCAAAAAGGATATCAGGAGCTTGGCTGCCCAGGGAGGGAGAGAGACAGAAGCCAAAAGAAACCTGACTTGTATGAACTTCCACCCCGGGGCAGCCAGTCAGCAATCCCAGGTGGGCGGAGTCACCAAACAACAAGGAAGCCAGATAATTCATGCAGAAGACCAATGCAAACCTCCATAACAGAAAGAGAACAGCAGCAGCCAGGGAAGCGCACAATATTTTTTAATGGGCAGTATGGAGACATTTTTCCATCCCATATGTAACACCTATTACAAACACTTCTGACCTGCGCAAAGTTTCTGAAGTTTTCAACCACCTTTACAGCTTTCATCTTACTTTGGAACCAAGAAAGAAAGAACGTTTTTTGATTTCAACAGGGTCGTTTTCGGATGTGATTGACACCTTTATGAAAAACATTTCATAAAGACAAAATCAAAATCAAACAATAACTTGCACATATACAACAAGTTCTTAATGTAAGTTAAAAAGGAGCATATTCATGGAATGATTGGATGTTTCTAACAGTGACCGTAATACTTCTGAATCTGTTTCTGACAGACAGCGACCAACAGGAACCGTTGTACGTTTATGACTCCCTGATATTTGATTCAACAACTGTAAGAGGAAGATATTTAGCCTGTCTGTAGAATTGTGAATTATTCAATATCTAAAACTGTACCTCACATAAGAGACACATTTACAGGTTTGAAGACTGCCGAAAGGGAGGAGCACTGTGTTGCTAATCTAATAAACCGTAGCATTATGAGTTTAATTTGAAAGAGCCCCTACTGTATATAAAGTGTATATGGATACAATGTCAAGAAATGAACAAGAAGCTTTATGCAGACAAATCGGTTACATCCACCTGCCTTAAAAACATAAGATAAGATAAGATCAATCCTTTATTGATCCCAGGGGGGAAATTCAGGTGTTGCAGCAGCACAAGGACAAAACAACAAGTCAGTAAATACAGGATAAAAATAAGAATAGATAAAGAAATAAGAATATAAATAGGAGGTGTATACAGCTGCTATACAAGCAGGAGAAAGTGACAAGTTAAAGTGACAGTAAGGTATGAGCTCTAAAGTTTACGATATTGATGAAACTGATAATTTCATCATTATAAATATAAAGTTCAATGATCGTATTTCTTTTTCACATGATGTGAAATAAGACGTTTTGATTTTGAACTTGATAAACTTATTTGTTTGAGATAAAGTAACTGAAAGATCTTGATTTAGTTCTCTTTTAGTTCTATTTCGACAAACTCTCTGCGTCTGCTCCTCCACTCACTTCATTCTGCTCCCGTTTGTTTCAATCAAATATTTGAAGGTGTATCTGTAACGCTGCAGTGTTACACTCACGTCTGCCTCCATTTGCTCCTTTCAAAGTCACGAGGTTGGGACGGCGAGTTATAATTGGGCCCATACATCCTGCAGGCAGTATGGATTAATTCAAGTATGCTAATGTAATTCAATTTGATACAGTTAATCTTGCACTAATGCAGATTGAAGGATGTGAGGCGCAATCAAATACCTCTTAGCCTTTTAATTTGCATCAGAGTTTTTTAAATAAAATTAGTCAATTTGTAATTATGTGACCTGGTCCTTAATTAGTTTATTCATCAGCACAGTTAACTCCCCATTAGGAGCAGCAGCGAGAGAGAGGCAGCAGGAGAATGAGAACACTCGCAGCATCAATTTGTCTCCTTTAATAAGCAGCTTCACGGTGAATCATGTGCTGTTTGAGAAACATCTCTGCTCTGTGATTGGATAATTAACTCGAGGCTGCTGGGATCTGATCAAACAGCTGCAGAGGAGGTTTCTGCACGCGGAGTCTGAGCTCTGTGTGTTTTATATCGCTCTCACCTGAACACGCTGAAGGTTCAGTTTCTCTGCATTATTAATCAGACATGTTCCAGACAAACTCTTATAATCCTGTTAAGACTGACCTGAAATATAAACCGTGATGGATGCAGAATAACTGACAAAACGTACACAAGCTTTAGAACGCTCAGATTTCAGGGATATGATGCATTCGATGACACTCCCAGGCAGTCGCAGGTGAACCTACCAATAAATCCTTTGCTTGCTGATCATTAAAATACAAAATATTCAATATAAACTGAATCTAACTAAATTGATTTTAGAGGAAGGTAGTTGCCAAGCAGGTATGAAGTTTATAAATCAACTTGTAGCAGTCGATCTTAATCCTTTATAGGTTTTCAATTATTTTATCTTATAACAGAAGTTTCATTTTATATACATTAATTTTTATTATTTAATACAATATAATTTTCTGGATTTATTTTGATGGACTTAAAGTTGTAATCTCAAAGATCTCAGTTTCGTTCTGTTTGGCGGCACCTCTGGCGATAAACAGTAATTGCAGGAGCACACAGGTATCCAGACAGTGCTGCATGTGTGACGTCCACGGTTGGCTCCGGTTGTAACTCTTGATTTTCCTGGCTGACGGTCGCTTTCCTTTTTAGACTGTTTGCTTCATCTGAGCGTCAAGTTTGTTTCTCTTTCTTTGGATTTTCACTTCTTTTTGAAGTTGTATCTGTAGTCATCCATCTTTTCTTTGTTTGTTCAGCCATAGTAGATTACTGTTTACTCGCAGAGAACACTTGCAGAGACCGGAAAAGCAGCCGCTTAGCTCCTCCTTCCCTCTCTAGCAGACCAACCACTGCTGGCTGATGGGAAATGCGTCACTAACTGGGCACCACTTGTGATTTTTTCCCTGAACGTCGCCACAGACACCCAGTCTGTAATAATACTATATACTGCAAATGCAAAGGCTTTCATCAGTGGGCCATAAGCTCAGTCACCATTGTGTTACCTCATTCAGAGACAGATAGAGACTTACAGACATTTATTTACATGAACATCTTCCAGATGATATCTTTAATTTTATCTTTTAATACTGATGAAAGACAGAAACAGTTCTTCCAGATGATTCACCTTCTCACTTTTCTGAACTTGGACTGTTGTTGTTTCAACATGTTATTCCTCGAGCTGTGTTCAGACTAAATGTGAAGCAGATTTTCTGTCTGGCTTGTTTACGTGCAAAATCAACAAAGATGCATCTGGTGAGACGCCATTCTTGAGACAGACATTCACACTGCGCTGAGATTCTCCTGCCATTGAATCTGAAAATTGCTTAAAAAAATAATTTTAAAAGCTGTTTCATGTCTCATCTTGACGACGGACCTGACAAAGCATGAACTCAGACTTTTTATGAACCTGCATCATGATGTAGTTATTTCAGCAGCCTGTTTATTGTTATTAAATGTCAGTCACATCTGTTTGTTTTGGGTTCAGAGCGCTGTAGTAAGACAGATTTGCAGCAGACGTTAACCTGTAAACCTGCAACTAAACATAAATGAGTCCTCCTTCAAACTCTTACAAATAACATGCAATAAAAATGAGCTTTCCCTTTAGTCCAAACACACATTTACAGTTGTCAAATCCTACATTTGAAATGCTAAATTGAGTCTGTTTGTTCTGCAGTGCAAGTGGTCCAGAAAGGGATTCATCAGGACTCGGTGGGCCCTGCCTGACTGGTGAGTTTCTTTTTACTACAATGACACACCTCACCTCGTCTCTGCTCGTCTCTGCTCGTCGAATCATTCAGACTGTATCACTGTGATCAGAGATGGAGATCAGACCATGTCACGTCTAACTCTCCTGCTGCTTGTGTCTGAGTCCTCTACGGACTGCGTGCCGTAGAAACCAGCAGGGATTTGATTAGACGTAACCACGTTAGACAAGCAGCTCCATATGACAGATGACAAAAAACATTACATGCAATTGAACCTGTGTGGGATGAATACAAACGCTGGCTTCCAGTGTGCAGAGCAGGGGATCAGAGGGGGGAGGGGGAGACGGGGATTGTAATCTAATAGAAGGATGACATGAGAACTAAAGAGCTGAAACGGTAAGCATTTAATAGGAGCATGACGTTTGACAGGAGCAGAGAGAGAGAGCGAGAGGGGGGCGATCAGATCAGAGATAGTCAGAGCCGTGCATGTATTTAACTGTTCAGGACGTCTCTGCAGAATAAACCTCTTCAGATAAGAGTGATTCCTGCAGGTCGCTCTGCAGAGCAGCGTGCTAACAGAAACAGCTCAGATAGGATCAGCAGGGAGGCGTTCATCACTCTGCATTGAGATATCTGGCTTTACAGCGACAGGAAGCAGATCAGTGTGTGCATGTAGTGAGACCTGTGGTTAGATGAATTAGAGAATTCACATGAAGGGTCTCTGTTTCACCATCAGGAAAAATGTGATATCGCAGTCAGAGATAAAAACACCTCCTGTGTCTCATTGTTACAGTCTAGCATGCAGAAATCTCTCTGGGGATTTATTCTCATCACATAAGCTCGGAGTCCAATACTGTACGTAGGTTCAGTTTGAACATGAACTCCCTACACATACACTAAATAAGAAATGAGATATTGTGAGAAAGGGTTGTTATTTGCTCATCACGTGCAGGGCAGCAAGAAAATAAGACAGACCTGCACACTTAATGCCACAAAAAGTTAAATAATCACGTTTCAGCACAGTGCTCTTCGTCAGGTGATGGTTAGAAATACCAAACTTCAAAAAACACTGAACCTAAAAAGTAAACCTTGCCGGCATGATCCATTTAGCATCGTAGCTAATTAAAGTAAGCTGCCTGGTATTGAAATATCAGATCAATGAATCATTTCTACACTGAATTACTATGTTATCAAATGCAGTTCAGTGAGTATAATTCTGTAACATCTACCCTTAGAACACACACATACATGGGGTTTATTGAAGGACACAAACAACCGAAACATTAACTGACGACCAACAAAACACAACAACACCAAATCCCTGCTGAGAGGCAGAACCACAGCAGGCCCCGCTTCAGAAGCCTTCGTCTTCAGATGTCACGTCTGGGGGTTTTAAGCATCTGAGACCAGGTGAACCTCATTAGGAGGGGGAAAGGGACAAACGGTGCAGGGAACACATACAGCCTTAACACTAGGCTTAGTCTGAACAGCAGCAGGCTGCAGGTAAAGATACCAGGTGCTGTTTCAGGTGCACATTGATCAGTAACACAGTCAGTTCACCATTTGTTTGTATTATCATGGAGAAGAAGAAATTATTGGTTGCATGGTTTAAAACACAAATATACAAATCCCTTCATGCGACGGTGATCAGCAGGTACAATGAACCCTGTGAGCCAATGAAACTGCACGCATGGTCCTACATCATTTAGTTCATTCACTCTTATCAGTTGCCAATGGTTACTGTATTAAAGTTAATTAATTTAGAAGCATCAAATGTTCTGGTTGAATCAGGTCACTCACTATGTGTTTCTTTCATTCAGTGCCTTTGATCTGGTCAACATCCACCTTTTCCACGATGCTTCCAACCTGGTGGCCTGGGAGAAGAGCCCCTCTGTGTACTCTGGGACCAGGCAGAAGGCGCTGGGCTACGTCTTAGACAGGTACTGTACACACCTCGATCACCTCACTGTCTCTCTGGGGTTTCATCCATGGTTACATCTATTCCATGTTTCTTTTGATTAAGATATGACCATAAACCTGCAAATTATTCAACTTCACCTTCAACTTTTTAAGACGATTAACATAAAGATTGTTGCTATAATTACAATACAACTGTTCATATGGTGATGGAGGCTCAGAGTGAGACAGCAGCAGAGGATTTCAGTCCCAGACCAGTGGGATTATATCTGTCTGTAAAGTTGGGCTCTTACTCACTACACGGTCTGTGGACTCTCTTTAATCTGTTCTTTTTCTCTCCCTCTCTCTAACTCCTCCTTCTGTAAACTGTGTGATCCGACATTTATTCATTATTCTCCCACTTCTAGAAGGCTACAGGAATTGAATGATTGGCCATTTGGGCCGTTTGTCTAATATTTAGATCAAAGAAATCTCAAACATACCGTCCACATTGTCCTGTAGGCAAAAGTCGCGGCCACCAAAGAATGACGTTTTTATTTACTTAAACGTTGCATAGATAATTTTGCTCCCCAAAGGATGAATCCTATGTTCTTGACATTAACTGAGTGCATTCATGCTCCTCAGATTTACATTGTAACATTTAATGTAGATGTTGAGAGTCCATGGAGGATGAACACTGAAGTTTTGATTACTTCATTGACGGTTTCAGTTGTGCAAATATCAAGTCAGAACTTCCACTTGAAAACAAGTACACATTGGTACGTTTTTTTGAAGGATGAATCCTCCTTTGATTGCCATGAAATTCACTGAATACATAAATACGGCCCAGAGGAGGAGGCCTTTTAAGTTTGGACAGTCGATGAGCTAAGACTTTTTTCACCACTTATCAATAATTACTGTAGATATTCCGAGTCCACAGCGGATGAACCCTAAAGTATTTGGTGTCCCCCTGATTGTTCTTGTTGCATCATCATAAAGCTGAAATTTAACAAGATGCAAACAAATGATTGACCTCATTTAACATCAGGTCTGCAGAGACTAAAGTTTTGGTGACCCCATAATCAGTTAAAAAAAAGGGCACTACTACTTACTACTATGATTTACTGCACTCATGCTCCCCAGAGGATGAGCCCTCTCCTCCATGAAGCAGCAGCCCAGATCCCTGATGTATTTCTCAGTGTTTATCGAGTAGATAAGAAAAACGATGTAGATATTCAGAGTCCCTAGATGATGATGAAGTTTTTGTTGACCCACTTACAGTCTCTGTCGCACCACCATCAGATCAAAATGAACAATTCTACTCTAGTAGTTTAACTTATAATCTAATAGGCAGGTTGTCCTGCCATTTGCACATTCATGCTCCCATGAGGATCAACAGATTCACCTTCTTTAATCACACTGAAATAAAGACATGTTCACCCTGCACTGTGTAAAGCCTCTCTCCAAACAGGCCGTGGCGTCTGTTCACAGGCCACGCTCACATGATTTATGTGATATCCATTTGCAGCGCAGCAGAATGAGAGAGTGCACGGAGCGACCTCTGCTCCCTACCTGAGCACGCTAACACAGAATAAAAGCCTCGCAGCAGGTGACCTCCCATTCAAACGGCATCAGAATGCACGACATGCCCCCCCCGCCCGCCGCCTCCACTTTGAATAAGTACATGCACATACGTGGCATTCATTATCTCCATGAAATATGAGGCTAAAGTATCTACGAGGTCATATTTCACCTGTGCTTGATTCTTGATTTGATGAAAGAGCGGTCCGCCCTTCCTGGACGGGAAGTTTTCAGAATATGGCAGCTTTAGCTTTTTTTATCACCTGGATTTACTGACATAATGAAGTTTCTAAAGGGCCTTACATTCAAGTGTTGTCTTTGTGTTTCCTCTGCTTCCATCGTGCTCTTTCACTTGATTTATTTTTAAAGGTTCCTTGTAAACACACCTAAATAGCGGAGATTTAGTTGGGTGTCTGAGGGGGCTGAATAGAAGCCGTGTTGGCTGAGTGGCAGTTTCCACGCTCCCTCTTTCTAAATCCCCTTGTGCTCTGAATGGTAACCCTGTTGTTACTTCTGGGCCATATCATTTAAAGGTTCCTTTTTTGACAGGGGTGGGGATGTGAGACAAGGTGGTGGTGGTGGTGGGGTGGTCGCTATATGTTCCTGGTATTCCCTGCTCGGGGTACAGGGGTGGGGTGGTGGTGGCATCGCGCCTCACTCGCTCACTTTAGGGGAAAGCGTCGGGCGCAGATCCGGAGCACCGGAGTGAGAAAAAGCTGGCGGTGCAGAGGAGAGGGAGGAGGAGCACAAAGGGTGCTCGGGCTCTGTAAAGGGCAGTGAATAATGGGTCGGTCCTTTCACAGAGGCTGCTAACCTTTTGGCAGCCACCAGCAAACTCCATTCTCCTCCGCCGATCCTGGAGGACAATGTGCCCGGGCCGGGCTTTGAATGAAGCGCTACCACCAACAGTGTTCCCATTCAGCGGCTGGTTGGGAACCATCTTTTTGGCCATTGTCCTGACTCTGACTCCTACCCCCAGAAAGCAGAGCAGGAAAAGGGGACAGGGGGAATATCTAAAGCCAAACTCCCCCTCCTCCCCTCTCCTCTCTCCTCTCTGAGCTCTAATCTCTCATTGCTGGATGGAAGTGGAGAGGAGGGGGCTGCTGAACACACCACCAGCTGAGTTCCATGAGGAGCCTGATCACAGCAGTGCTGGGGACGGAGCTCTGCAGCCGGGCTTCAAACTTCCACCTTATCTGGGGCCCAGGCCTCATAATGCAGCTTACGGCCCATTGAGAAGACATCTGATAAGCCTTTTCCTCTGTGGCCCTTTTAACTGCTAAACGGTGTTTATCTCCAAAGTGCTTCAAGGCCTCGGGGGAACAATGCTGAGAAGGAACAGCGTTTAGCCGGCCAGACCTCACTATTGAGTCACATCAAAAACGCTGTGCTCTATAGCCTGCGCTGATGTGTGGGCCACTTCCATGAGAGCTCTGCTGGAAATGCATCCCCTGCCTGTTTTCCTGTGCTTTGATAACTCGCATGTGCTCAGGCCTGCGTCGAGCGTTATTTACCTTGTGACTCAGCTTCGCCTTCATGTGGAGAATCATTGTTATTAATATTGTTTTAATCTGCAGACAATGTAAAATATGTTTCTGGGATATTTAAACCAGGGACCTATTTTAGAGTATTTTAAGTATTGAGAGGTCTAAATAATTAAAACGTTTTAGAGTGGCTCCAGTAGATGTGTTCAACCTGCAGCTGTAAAACAGGAAGGAATTGCTTGCAAATTGATCCTCAAGAGACAAACGCACCTGATCAAAAGTTGTTGTTTCCACTGACAGGCTCAGATTGTTATTCTAAGTGTGTGACAACATCACAGAAAGGATCCCTACAGAGATAGACCTTTTTGTTACAGAGGAAGATGATTGTTTTAACCACAAACAGACGTTACATCGCTATCTGCAAACACACCAGACTCCATTCACAAAAACAGTGATTTTTTACCTCGCAGAACACAGGAGCTTCTGGTCTCCTATGTCCTTCATTCATTAGTTTGTTTATGTTATTACATTGTTTTTTAGGAAACAGATTTATCCTTTGGACACAATAGGTCATAATACAAGACAAACAAACTGACTGATCTGGGCAACGAAGGACCAGCAGCTCCTGTGTTTTTCAAGGTAAAATCAGCTAAAATCTCAATGGAGTCTGGTGTGTTTGCAGAGAGCAATGTGACGTCTGTTTGTGGTTCTAAAAATCATCTTCCTCTGTAACAAAAAGGTCTATCTCTGTAGGGATCCTTTCTGTAATGTTGTCACACACTTAGAATAACAACCTGAGCCTGTACGTGGAAACAGCAAGAACTTTTAGAGGACGCACTTTGATCCATCAAGGATTATGTTGCAGCCATTACAGCCTGTTTCAATGTAAAAAAATAAAGCCTAGTTTTGAGTTTCCCTGAAAAATATAAATTAAAAGTATCCTCCACAAATTGCTTTAAAGGGACAAGAAGTGTGAATGTTGTGAAAAAGTCAGCTTTTTTATTATCTGATGTGCTGCACAAGCTGAGGCCTCTCCAAAGGATAAAAACATGGCTGCTAAATGAGACCATGAAATGATAGCATGAGATAAAATCAACATTTTTCTTCGTCTTCCTTAAAAAAAAAAATCCTCTTTGTGTATGTGAGTTTGTTTCTTTTTTCCAGCCCCCATTCAGAGCGGCTGGTCCGGTTCAGGGGAGAACAGTTTTACATTACAACTGTGAAATCCTGGCATAAAGGCGTCCTTTGTGGCCCTCCATTATTTTCACACAAATATAGTCCATTGTCACCGTGCTGAAGTTAATTTGATCAACATTGGGGACATTTAACTGTTTTGTTCGCTGAAAAGACTTGTTTCATGCTCATTTTCGGGCCATTGAAAAGCAATGATTGGCAGAAAAATAATGTTGCCGTTAACAATTCAAAGCAATTAGTTTCCCATGGGGAGGCAGTGGGCCGCACTGGCCACCACACAGCGATGCTTTGTCATTTTATGGACGGTCATCAGTCAACTGTCAGAGCGTCTCAAAGAGCCCTCCAATCTAAATGTTTCCCTTTAGGCTTTTCCCAGAACAACGGGCTGAAAGAGCAGAGGGAGGCCGGCCGCTGCCAGCCAATAGACATGTTGAGCTGCAGGAGGGAGGACTGGATAATCACAGGAGATCCTCCATAATGCCAGAATGAATTTATTAAACAGAGCACTGAGTGTGTGTGTGTTTGTGTGTGTGTGTGTGTGTGTGTGTGTGTGTGTGTGTGTGTGTGTGTGTGTGTGTGTGGTGTGTGTGTGCACGTGGGTGTGTGTGTGTGTGTCATAATTTTCATTGCAACTTCCTCGTCTGGTGTGTCCAAGGCAGACTCATGTTTAGGTCTTCTTTAGTGTGCTTAAACATACAGCAGCTACATATATATGTGTTACATCCTTGTTACTGTGTGTGTGTGTGTGTGTGTGTGTGTGTGTGTGTGTGTGTGTGTGTGTGTGTGTGTGTGTGTGTGTGTGTGTGTGTGTGTGTGTGTGTGTGTGTGTGTGTGAGACTCTGAACTGCCTTCTCACCCTGGGAGGCCTGCAGGAGCAGAGGTTAATCTTCCCCAATGTCCCTCTGCTCATAGTAGGCCTGTTTATTTCTCACACACACACGCACACACACACACACACGCACGCACGCACACGCACGCACACACACACACAAGCACACCATGCTCCAGCAGTCCTTGAGGGGGGGGTGTATCTGTTATCGTAGTTTTTCTTGTACGTTAACTTTGGATCAATAATCTTAATTTTTCAGACTCGTATCAAATCGTCACACTCTGTTTATTCGGACACACGTTTGACTCTCACCTCTGTGTTACCATGGTAATGAGGTTCACTTGTGTCCCACCAAACATGGCCGCACGGAGTGGTCAGACAACAGGATATGGGAAACAAAATGTGATGTGTTTCTGGAGACTTAAACATTAGAAGAATACATACACCTTTTTCAATGATAAAATACAGGGTTTTGTTTTGCTCTGTAGACACAGACGTGGGCCACACACTGTTTTTCACTTTTTCGAAGTACTTTTGAGTTCATTCTTACCACGGCGGCTCGATTTTGGAAAAAAAACATAACTTTTTGTTCTGGATATTTATTTCAATTTAAAAGAATACACCAGATAAAGTGATACATGTGTTTTCATGTCCATATAAACAATTAACAATCATACTTTATATTATTTGTGTCTTTTAAGTCTATTTTCTTTAAACAAAACAAAACAAACCCTCTCCTGCTTTCATCACTCTGGGTTCAAACTCTGACACCTGCATGAAAGTGTCAGCTCGGTGATGGTAACTTTTTTAAACAAAAGCTCATCGTCTCCTACTTCCTGTCAGCACACACAACCTCACCCCATGTGTGCTGCAGGTGTAGCTGCTAAAGGTAGATAATCTGCGGCACGTCCGCTCTGTGAACGGTGCATTTATGTGGCCACAGCGTTAACCAGCACCGGGAGGTGCCCCTGATAACGGGAATACTCTCACTTGGAAGCTCCCTCTCATAACGGAGCGTCTGCCACCCCGCAGACATGATCTGTGACGACAGCAGCGGCAGCGTGTCGAACTTGTTTACAGTTTACAGGCAGGTGACGAACAGGCTCACTCTGAGCTGCACTCAGGTGATATCAGACAGACTTTCCTGTAGATTCGTCATGAAAAACAATACAGTAGCAGCTCCACGTGTTTCAGTTAATTTGCTTCACCATCGCTCGTCCTGCGATGTGACTTTTGCACATGCACACATTACAATTGCAAAGTTAAACGATATATTGTTCAGCCCTAATTCTCAAAGTTTGTATTTGTTACTCCCTGAGTGTTAAATGCTCCTTGCATGCAAAGACTTTTTTATTTAAACACGTAAGTGTTCATTCCTTCTCTCAGAATGCACGTGGTCGTGCTCTGATGTTTGCAGGAACTGTGATAAAAACAGTACAGATCCTCTTCTGATGCATTAACTCAGATTTATACATATGTTGCTGTGTTCTTTATACTATAACAATGGATATTTCAACATATAGAATTGCAACCCCTGCATTGTTATATTTTATCACCAGATTCTTTCCAACACATAACCCTAACAATAAAGACATTATTGTACAACTAGATTCTGATGCACGGCCTCTTAAACATTATGTAATAATGCAGGAGCCAGTTGTTACCTCAGTGGTGCACACTTCTACACACATCTGCATGAAATCAAACGACCACAAACCGATGATCACACAGTGATGTTGGGGGATGTTGGGGGATGTTGGGGGATGTTGGGGGATGTAGGAGGATGTTGGGGCTCTTTGGGGCTCTGGATGTCTTATGGCACGGGACAGTTGCTCGCTCCTCCCGACAGGTAATCCTGTCCTGAGTTCAGGTCCGATATTCAGTTCCAGACTTGGAGTTGCATGGAGCAACGACTCAGCAGACGCCTCTCTTCCTCTTATCCGCTCCTCACATTCTCTCGTACGTTGGCACCTTTAGGCCCCTCCCCATCTTGAGTTGACTTATCCGTTAACCTCTGTGTGACCGCAGCAGCGTCCTCGCTCCCCCTCACTCTCTCCTGCGTGGTTTTCTTGGTGGGGTTGGGCGTCACTGAGGAGCTCTGCTGCTAACAGGCGGGACGAGGGGAAGGCCGTCCTGCAGTGTCAAAGGTCCTGTCAGGGGCCACCCCCGACCCTTTCACACAGACGTCACCCAGCACATTCTTCACAATGTTAACATTCTCCCAAATTCTCAACATTTACTTACAATGGACGACTGCGCTCAGCCCGCCTATTGTGCGCTGAGTCCAGTCTGAACGCTCAACTTATGGTAAGTCATCTTGTCAATATAATCATGACATGGCCCCCCGTTGCACCCTCATAATCTCATATAGACTGTCTATTACGGCTCAGTTTAGCTGTCAATCACGGCGTGTAATCTGGAGAGGAGTCGGTGAGGGACTGAGGCCTCTGGGAGGAGAGAGATTTAGGAGCAGGCAGGTGTTTCTGAGTCTCTGAGTGTTGTCTGTGGGGACGAGATGCTGCCTCTCAAACTGTTGGGCACAGGTGTTTTTCTGCAGGGTTATGAGAGTAAGCTTTTAGATGAGGAAGTATAACGCCAAACCTTAGAAGGTCAGAAGGTTTAAATGAGAGTTCCTACAGAGGTGACTGGCGAGTTCAACTTTCTCTATCAGAGCTACAAAGTTTTGGAACTCAGGACCGAGTTATGTAAGAGAGTGCTGCAGTTATACAGATTTTAATCATGTACCCACCACACATAAACACAAACAGCTTTTGTGTTTTAATCTTCCAGACTCGGATGTGCGGAAAGAAAAGATAAAGTTTTGCTTGCTCGGTTGCCTTTTTGCTTTAGTGGAAGGATTCTGCCTTTCCTCCTCTCACACTGAGTCAGTTTGTCCTGCATGGATCCAGAGTAAGTCTGCTGCACGACCAGAGGAAAGTGTGCGTACCTTGCTCATGGTTTTTGACAAACCCCGTAGACTCTCTCTGAGCTGCTGTTTTGTTTTTTCCTCATCCTATGAATTTAGCTCTTTAATATTTCTTAGTAGACATTTTTGGTTTGTTAAATATGTTGTTTTATAATCTTATTTTTATTTCTCTGTACATTGTTTTTGTTAGAGTAGAATGACGTGTGGAGACGTGGATGAGCGTTGCAGTTTCGGGTAAAAAAAAACATCTTTCCCTGCGCAGTATCTTTTACATTTATAAATAAAAACAATGAAAAGACCTTTTGTAGAAGGAAAAACTAAAAATGTTTTGTGCCTTGAATTTCTGCTTTTGCCTCCGTCAGGGCGAACACGACGCTGAACAATCAAGAATTCCCGTGCACAAAATCTGTCCGGAGTAACTTTTATTTTCAATTAATCCATTAAAGGATTATTCATTATTAAAGTTTGATTTATATACAGTATATATTAATTATAATATATATGAACATATACAGTGCAGATTAATAATCCAACACTGATGCTGCATTTTCCAAACTAAACTGCTTCTGATGATGTTACACGTTATAATTGTTTAATCACTCAGTATCTTGAAATGATTTTAAACAATGAAACTCTCAGGTTGCAAATAAAAGTACTTTGTTTCACTGTAACGGTATGAATTTGCACTAAATAACATTTAAATGTCCGTAAGCCTGATTTCATGAGTTTGGTTGCGGCCTGCCGTCATTTTAACTCTGATGAAACGTTTGCAGTGTGAGAATCAGGAGGAGAGAATGTGCTGCGGTGGCTTTGTGCGGCTGGTTTAAGGAGCCTGGGAGCAGAGTCGGGGGCCGTGTTATAAATTAGCGTCTGACCCCTGTCTTTGTGTGGCCCCTGAGGAAGGCCTGAGGAAGGCCCCTGCCCGCACCGCAGTGAGAACGGCCCCTGTAAGAGCCTCTTTCAGGGTGTCACTGCGCGATGAATGTGCCAGCAGAAGCATGTTTATAGACTGTGTAAAGGAGTGCGTCTTTGTGGGAGAATGTCACTGACACTGTTACAGTTTGCCTGAATGAACTGTGATGACGAGGCTAATGGGGCCCCCCGCCAAGGGTGAGGGTCAGCGTGGGGGGGCCCCCCATGCTTGGGACCCCCCACCCTCAGGCCCTTTTCACGCCCAGTAGCTGTAGCTAATGTTGCAATTCTTCGTTTCCCCTGACAAAGGCCAAGAAAAAAGTCAACTTTCACACCAGCGGGTCACCACGAGTGCTTTAGGAAGCGATCGTGTAAACAGAGCGTTACCTTCTGACCTGCGGCTGATACCTTAGAGAGGCAGACAAAGACGCCCACGGAGGGAATTAGACATGGCTGTTAGCGGGATAAAGCTACAGGACGCAGGGGAGGAAGACCTCCAGGCTCTGCAGAAACACAGCTTCTTTCTAGCAATCAAACATGTCACAGCTACATACATCTATTGTTTCTTTAACACATAACTACGAGGACAGTTTCTAGTGTTCACCTCTATGCTCTTAGGTTTCATGCAGAGCTTCAGATTAACGGTGCAGCTTTAGGACTAAAAGAACTACATTAAGACTCCACTGAAGGAAGTTCCTCTAAATGTCCCCACTTTCTGTCACATCCCAACTTTCTTCTATTATTCCCCGTTCATCTTCCATCTTGCAATGCAAAGTAAGACCACGTTTGGATTTTAGTTTACGTTTGCTCATATTATTCTTCACTCACAGCAGCAGATGTGTTAAATTCTCTGTTAGCTTAGGGAGTTCCCACGCCTGTAACAACTGTAGTGACGCTGTGTGCGGCTAGTTTACTGCCGTCCGTTAGAGCCCAGAGAACAAACTGACCACAAACCCTGTTTGAATAGAGCCCAGTCTCTTAGCACCAGGGTGTCAGGTCATTCATGACATCAGTCCCAGTTATACACAGTAAGATGTGTCGCTGTGATGTCACCAGTTGATTTGTGGACTCGTGTTTGGAAGCTTTGAGTTTTTGTTGTGGCCATGTACTTTGTAAGGTGACCGTTTTTGGACGAGAGGTTGGATACATATTGCGACGTCTCCATCCTGTGTGATGGGTAAAAGTAAAGCTGCGTTCACATTAGTTCATGGAGACCGCAGCAGCAGAGGTAAAGTCTTTTAGGTCAATGAGAGCAGGAAGTTAAATTTGAATGAGGATGCTCGAGAATACTGGTGACTAATGTAGCATTTCAGACATATACTGTCCCGGTCCACCCAGTGAGCCTCACGACCAGCTGTGAGGGAACAAGTTGGACCAGCCGCCCTGGGCCACATGACGCTGCAACAGCTCATTTAGATTTAGGTAACGTCACGATGGCTACTACTTTAACGTCTTATTTACTGTAGGGCTGCAACTCATGACTGTTTCCATAGTTTACTAGTCATCTGTTATTGAAACGATTAATCGATTAATCAGATAACGAATTGCACAGTGACTTATTGTCTCTTATTTAGCTTGATCACCTTTAAATGTAGTTGGAGGTTATTTTGAGCATGTGCTAACTCACAATAAATATTCTTTATTGAAAAATATGTCTTTACTAAACTTTGCTGCTGATTTGGCTCCTACTGATACACAAGAGATAAGGAGGAGAGAAAGAGATGAAGCATTCAAGGTGAGGGACTGGAAATGTCAAACAGCGTGGCTGAAACTTTGGACTGTTAGGAGAGTGATGCGTCAGGTTCTTTCTATGGCACCACAGTTTTTATTAATGTTGAAACCAGTACAAGTCCTTCTATAGTTAGCTTATGTTAGCTAGCTGAGAAGCTAATTTTATCTTTGTGAGTCTGCATCATCCACAAGTCCATCGTTCCTTCCCTTCAGATGCTCGCACATTACCGACGTGCTCTCGTGACGCGCTCACAGATCCTGCAGGCGATCCTGCACGATGTTCTGTCCGCACACAGCAGCAAAAACACACAACGACGTTACTGACTAATTATCAACAATTGCCAACTAATTTTGTTTTCAATTTTCGATGACAATGTCGACTAATCGTTGCAGCCCTACAGTCTTTGAGGGGTAGCAACCTTTATTGCCTGCCTCCACACTTTCTAGTGGATCTGTCCATGAGCAGTAAGAGGAGGCAGGAAATCAAGATCAGATACAAATTACTGTTTTAACAAGTTTAATAAGTAACAAGGCGGAGGTTGCAAAGTGTTTTTAAGATAACACTTTTATTCTTGAAATAATCTGGTTGTTATGATGGAGATGAGATTCCTCTGGGATATTAAGATGATCTCGTTTCTGTTTAATATAATGGGATGTCACAGTAACACACTCTCTATTTAAAATAATAGCTGTTCCCCGCCTCCTTACTCCAGTCACCTTCTCCTCCCCGCCTCTGCCACACACAGAAGAAGTGTTGCTGCTTTACGACAGACCCACCACTAAGAAGAGGCTCCTTCTCTCTTTACGGCCTCATAAATATATTGTTATCAGGCCCGGGAAGTCCACGGAGAGATTTATCCGCGCGGTTAGTGGAGACAGCGAGCCAAGCATCCTGAATCATTAATTACACAAGAGGCTGCGCTGCGTCCACCTTCATTTCCTCCCTGTGCTCCGAGGAAGAGCCTCTTTTAAGTAGGTGATGAGGAAGAGGAGTTAATTATATGTCGCTTAGGTGCTTCTTTTTTATTTAAGCAGTGGGATGCTTTAAAGAGGTTACACAGATTTGGAAGAAGTCCACGACAGAGAGGAGCTATACTCCATGAATCCTCTGACACACTCAGGTTTCAAAAAGAGAAGTGTGTTTGAATCATGAGCGAAAGAAGAGACAGGAACACAACATCACACACTCCAGGGTCTCTTCTGATACACTCCAAATAAGGCCGAAGCGTCGAGTCCTTCAGGTTGTGTGAATCAGTTTCTGACTCTTGGTGTAAACCTGTCGGCCCAGAAAAAAACCTGATGATCCTTTCTTTCTTCAGTAGTTATCTCATATGAACTAGTTTTTCTTTCAGATGTCAATCAATAACTTTTTTAATCCAAATAGGGGCGATTGGTTTTGAACAGCTTGTAGAAACAAGCACAGAAACTACTAACAACAAATAATTAGTGAGTAAGAGTGTAAAGAAAAAGACAACCTGCAGTGCAGATGGAATATTTAAATTAGAGGTTAGTTTGACATGCAGGTAAAATATAACGATGCTGTGATTATGTGTTCTCACCTGTAGAAATACCTTGTTTGGTTGATGAGAGCTGTTTCCTGGGTAGAGCCTTAATCATGTCTGTTTTTGCATTGATATTAATACAACAATATATACAATATATCGTCAACCTGAATCCTGCAGTACGATTATCGATAGGCAGATTTAATTTACAAATTCTGAACAGATTTCTATGTGAGTTTGACTCACCGTGTCACAACTTCATGACTCCCCGCGGGGCGCGTGTGACTTGATCGAGGGTAACATAAACAGGAATTAAGTGGCTGAAGAAGACGGCAGGATAAAAGAAGAAGACGGTGGAATAATGCCAGCCAATCTTTGTGTTTACAGTTGTTCTTTAGTTCTGTACATTAAACTTACAGAGTGAAACATTCCGTGAAACTGACACCAAACTGTAGTGAATGAATACATTAATTCTGCAGCTTTTTAGAGGCATTTTATTGTCTTGAGTTAATCAGATATTATCGTTAGTTTGGCCCCGTTTCATATCATACGTATCGTATTGTGAGGTGATTCCCAGCCCTAATCTATATGGTTTTTGGGCTGTCAAAGTTCATGCGATAATAAAGCATTAACGCACATTGCCTTTAACGCCACTATTTATTTGATGCATGTTCTGTTATTATGGCCCTCCGCCCGCCCCGTACTTTGTGAAATCAGGAAGCGATGCAGCGGTAAAGTAGCAAGCAGAAACAAACCTGCGTGAGCAGAAATGGATAAACAAAAGAGTTTTTTAAATGTTCAACCTCAGAGCCCTGCTCGATGGTTCTCTGGACAAGACAACAGTTATTTGTATTTACTGTCCATGTGAACAGAGTTACCACCGGAGTCTTAAATACCACTTGATGGCCGAGCACACAGCTGATGCAGTTAGTGATTAAACTTTGACTGAAATATTGATTGTCACGCACAATAACCAGGAGAGGAGCAGGTCGTCTCAAGTCCGTTCAATGTCTGATTTAACATTTGCATTCTTACAATCAGCTCCTTGCAGTGACGTCCTGATGAGGTCACGGTTGCAGTATGTGTAAAAGGGGCCTTTGTGATAACATCTTCAGGACTGATCTCTGCAGGGTTTGGATGGTTCACTCTCCCTTTGATCAGAAATCAGAATCAGAAAAGTGAATTTTCTTTGCCACCATTGATTTGTTAATTTGATCGTAGAGTCAGCTGAGATTAACCGTGTAAACTGAAGGCTTCTACTTCAACCCCCTCAGCACAGCAGGTCCTGAAGGAGAACTAAACCTGTTGTAGATACTTTGGGCCTCTGAGCTGTTTCAGTCCCTTAGTGTTTTGTTTTCGTAGTTGCACATAGAAGCTGCAAACATGTTACACATAAGCATTAGATTAGATTTGTGCAGTAGAGTTCAAGGGTCACGAGTTTGTCAGACTTTAATCTCCGTCATTAGCTTCCATTTGTTGAGTAATTGAGTGTCTATTTTCCTGCCTTTATTTTCCCTCTATCATCTCTATCATGCTGACATCATACACTCTGTTCTGTGGGAGGCTTCAACTTGGTGTCAGATATTAGAGAGAGTTCAGACCAGCAGGTGGTGCTACTGCCCTCGTGAACTAAATACCCTGAGGTCAGGGGCATCATCAAATGACAGCTGGAAAAGAAAATAACTAATGATTATTTTTGTCAAGTTTGTATCTTTCAGGATTTTTTATAAATTGTGTATTAATGGGAGTAATGGTTTCCAGCTCCCCAGGTGTTTAAACAGTTTTCATGTTTTGCAGGATCACGGACCAGCGGTATGAGAAGATGCCATATTTTGTCTTTGGGGACTTTAACTTCCGGCTGGACTCGAAGCAGGTCATTGAGGTAAGAGATGAACCTGACTATACATATATATATATAAGTGATGGAAGGATTACTTCATTGATTTAATGTGTGGGGAAATGTTGTTGCTGATGTACTGTTAAACGGGAATTCTGGTATTTTCAAACCTGAGCCCTGTTGTATTCAGATTTTAAGTGTCTGACAATATTATGGAAAGTATTTTATATAGATAGAAACTTTTGTTTAAGAGTAAGATGCTACTTTTTACCCAGAAAGAGCAGTAACATCCCCCTGTTCAAAGCCACCAGACTCCATTTACAAAAACAGTAATTTTACATTGCAGAACTTGGGAGTTGCTGGTGCACCGCTGCATCAGTTAGTTTTTTCTGTTAGTGTCTGACTGGGGTGGTTTAAATTACAAGAATACATTTCACACATTATTTTTCTAACAATTAATAACACAGACAAATGAACCGATCGAGGCAGCAGTACACAAGCAACTGCTGTGTTCTATGACGTAAAATTGCTGTTTTTCTCAATGGAGTCTGGTGTGTTTGCAGAGAGCGATGTAACGTCTGTTTGTGGTTATAAAAATCATCTTCCTCTGTAACAAAAAGGTCTCTCTCTGTAGGGATCCTTTCTGTAATGTTGTCACACACTTAGAATAATAATCTGAGCCTGAGCCGAAGATTGCTGAAGCCTCTTTCACGGCTGTTGTCTGATGCAATCATCTTTCTTTCTGTACCTATTTGTTTCTAGAGAAGTTAGAGAAGTGCCCAAGTTTAAAAATACAGGAATGACCCTTTAAGTACTATAAAGTCCTGCTAATATAACGTGTGTGTATATTAGAGACCCTGCAGTATAGTAAAAGGGGTTTTAGTAGCCCACTGTCTCTTCAGAGTTATGACTCATTAAACGCTTCACTGTTGCCGGCCCAGCTGTGTTTGCCAACTGAGCCTCCAAGTGCATTGTTATGTTATGGTGCCATTCACTGCTCTTTCTCCCTCCCTTCCTCTCCTGCTCCCTCCCTCTCTCCCCTCTTTCCTCCTCCTCCTCCTCCCCTCCTTTTCTTGGTGCAAATGAGGCCAGTGAGAGCCAAGGTAGCGCAGTCATTCAGCATTCTTAATGAGGAGATTGTGGGGGGTGGGGGGTGGGGGGGGTTGTGGCATAACAAGTCATAAAGGCCCACCGCGGACAGACAGTGGTGTCCTATGATAACAGAGTGGGAGAGCCACTTGTTGGTCGATGCTCTCCCTCCTCTGCAGCACAATGGACCCTCGAGTCAGTGGGCCTGTTCAAGGTGTGGGCATTGTCCGGTCCTACCAGAGCCTCATCTAGGGGAGGGGGGGCTCTCTGAAAGGAGGAGTTTTGCTAAAATGACTAAGAAGGAAACATTTCGCAGCTTCTGGCCACCAGGGCGGCGGTAAATCACTGCTCCATCAGTAATCTATCAGGTGCTTTGATTGATTTCCTCCAAGTTTGTGCAGGACATTAGATTTTGGGTTGTAATGAGGTCACATGAACAGACGATCATGTGATCACTTGTTGCTTTGGAGATAATAAATCCAAATACAGACGACACAACAGCTGATGTGAAACACTGCGTCCATTCAGAGGAGACATTAAATGTCATCTGACACACATTTAGGTCACTGCAGTGATGTCAAAACAACGATGACTTTTATATCTCACCAGGACTGATGGGACGAATTACAAGCACCATCATAAAAGTGAAATATTTTAGAAAGAGGATGTTTTCTTTTTCAACATGGATTTGACCTCTGCAATGGAAAGGAGTCAGCCAGTGTCTGCTTCCGCCAGCTTCATGTCCCTGAAATCTGCATCAAAGCGAAACAGTAATCGAGATCAATGAACCCCATGAATGGTGATGCAGAATTCTTAACACTGCTGAAGTTATTCGATCATTTTTTAGTTTTTTTGTGGGTTGTATTTTTATAAATCTGTCAAACCTCAAGATTTAGCGTGTTTCTAAGTTATTCTCTTGCTTTTATGCTTTTTATTTGAGACATTCATTTAGATATTTATTATAAAAGGATTATGCAAACAAATAATATGGTGCATGTTTCCACCTTGTTTTGCAGAACGTGTAATGCAAAGTAATGACATTTATTAAGGAAGGTACAACATGATGACGCAAAACACACTGATGCGTCGGTCTTCAGACTTTAGCTTTGATTGTTTGTGTTTCAGACTGATTGAAACAGGATGATGTTAATAACATCTCCTCTGGATATTTGTGGTCGCTTACAGGTTGTTTTGTATTTTTTAATGACGTCGTCAATAAACTTACAGCATGGTGACTCGAAAACATTCAGCTGCTGAAATAATGAACTCTAGCTCTCATAGCTTTCATGTTTTAAACAGATGGTCTGTTTAGAAACGGTTAAAGAAAGCATCCAATCAAACAGTGAGATGAGATGAGTGTGTGCTCCTCCTGCTCAGCTCATCTCAGTAACTCTCTCCTCGTGTCTCCTGTCGTGTCCCTGCTGCTCTGTGGTAGGTAAGCACTCGCCCTCTGCGTGTCTCTACCACTCTGAAATGCTGTTTGAGTGCAGGAGGGGGTCGTGACCCCTTTTCCAGGGATGTGTAAGGCTTGCATCGGTGTGTGTCCATCTCTGCCCCCTCTCCCCTCCACACAGCTCTTTTCTTATGCACCTTGGCCCCCATTCACATCCACAGCCAATACACACACACCAATTTGTTAGGCCACATGAATCTGATTGATTCAGCCCATTTAGAGGGGTGTGGCAGCAGAGCAGGGGGGCTTTTTAGACTTCCCCCTCAGGAAGTTAGAGCTGTGGGCTGTGGCATGAACCACACACACACACACACACACACACACACACACACACACACACCTAGACATTTAATCCCCCATCTTAATGAGGGTCCTCAAAAACTCAGAGCATTAATGGGGACAACAGAACGGGCTGATGATGTCATCATATAAAGCCGCCCTGCAGGTCGGCCTGTGTGATTTAACAGTACTGAGCTGTGATGTCACCAATAAACAAATGGGTTGCAACCTCCGCGCAGGGTGTAACTCACAGCCGGGTGGCCGTTTGAAGCCCTTTAATGACAATTAATGTCAACAGGACAATTAGTGCACATCCACTGAAGTGCTTAACTGTAGATGGGCTGCTGGCGGATCGATCGGCCGTACTTATCCACAGATTGATTCGGACACAGAGCAGCCGGCTCTCCTGCCCTGCTGTCTGAGAGGCTCATTCTTTACATTTTCTCACTGTTTCAATCGATAGAAAAACACCCAAAAGTTACAGATGAATTTTGCTTCTGCTCTGTAAAGTGGACAAAACAATCGCAGAATTAAACTACTTGTCATTTCAGTTGTTGAAGGCTGTTCCGTCCTTCTTATGACGAGGAGAAGTAGTGAACTATTTTTACAATCTTGAGCCCAGCATGATGGGTTTCATATAAACTCAGACGCTAGCCTGATGCTACCTGCTGCTTCTGAATGAGACGCCAAAAGGAGACCGTGACAAAACAGGGTTGTAGGATAATATTTTGTAGGATGCCTAACATAAATTTGCCCAACTCTTTGGAAAATATATTACAAAGCGTTATATAAGGACACTTGAGCCCTGAAGCCCCCCGGTGATGCAGAGGCCCCACTTTGAGAGTCACTGGGTCAGAAAATGCTGCAGTACATTTCTGTCCGGCTGCACGCTACACCACTTCTCTTCTTCTCCGTCTCTGCTCCATTGTGGGTGACTAGACTGTGGACATCCCTTAGCCACTCCCCCGTCACCCATCCTGCCTGGTGGGTGGGTGGGTGGACGGGACAGGGGGGTATTTTAGGATGTATCCATGTGTGTACAGAAAAGGAGGTGGGTTTGGAAGGGGGTGGTTTGTTATTGTCACAGGGCAAATTCCAGGTGGCAAATTCCTGGCATGCTTGTGCGGCAGGATCAGTAACCAAAGGCCTGCGGCCGCCCCCCTCCTGCCCGGCCCGGGCAACCCCATTAATTGTGTCCGACAGAGGGAATTGGTTTCAATTGACCCCCATTCAGCGGCCCTTTGACTGGCAGACAAAGGACACAGCCACGTGGAGACTAATGCTGGGGCTGAGCAGCCTGGAGGTGGTCCAGGCCCCACCATGTCCCCTCTCCTCTCCCAGGGGTCTGATCAGGCTTTGGCTTGATCACGCTTTGCATCGGTGCTGATAAAACAGGACACTGAGGAGGAATGGTTTTGAAGATTTGGTCTGGCGAATCAGATACTTCACAGTCCACTTGTCGATGTCCCGCCTGTGATTTCCTTTAATCCAGTGGAGATTAACTGACTAAAGATGCAGCACATGTGGAACCAGAGCAGAGACCCAAACACAGCATTGATGCTCAAGTTTTTAGTAGAGCCCAGAGAAGGCTGGCATCTGAGATTCTACCTGTGTGCTAAGGCAAAGCGTCTGACTGGGCAGTGTCTGTGCTAAGTTATCCTCCTGTTTAACAGCTAACGTCTTGATCAGTTAAGACGGGTCAGAAACTGTACTTCTATAAACATTACTACTAGACTTTGACAGTGTGATGTTGTAGATGCTGTAAATTATCTCTGGACAGTCAGGTCAGAATACAGTTTCTTTGGTTGCTTTATAGAGGCCGGCTGGACCGGGTTTAGGATCCTGCAGTCCTGCATAGTCAGACCTTTCTCCTGTGCTGTGGCAGCTCTGGAGAAGGTCTGACTGAACCTGTTGTGGTTCTGCACTGAGGGAAGAACACTGAGTTGTTTGCTCTCTTTTAAACCAATCAAAATTGGTTGCATTTAAAGGATGCATTTACGGTGCTCTTGCAAAACAGTGTTGGGAGGGAACTTGTTGACGAGCCATGGCAATGAAATGGTTAAAGGCATAAAAATAGAAGACGTAAGGCCTGCCTTATTTTAGTTTTAATACGTCATCAAAACATGTCGTTTTCAGTGTGTGGATTAATAACTGGGAACATTAACAAGTTGAATGCAAAGTGAGGGAACTCTGTCTGTAATAGGAAGTCAATGACAGGCCTCTACACACAGTCTGCGCCCTGTGAGTCTGACTGATCCCTTCTCTAATGTTGAGGGTGAATTTTATTTTAAGGAAGATTGAAGTGAGCAGTGAGCACTTAAGGACTGGTTCGGAACGAAAGCTTTAATTTAGTAGGATGTTATTATTGATCATGTAAATCTAATACCTTCAAGCATTTAAAACACCTTGTTTCCTGCTCATGTCTTTAGGAGAACTTTAGAATAACATTAGTCAAATGTTTCGATTGTTATCCGAATCACGGCGGGAGCAGACACAGAATCTGGTGAAAAGTAAAGGTCAGAAGTCCGGCAGGATCACACACAAACTCGAGTCACTGGTATCATGTTTATATTCCTGATTAGATTACAGTAATACTCCAACTGTAACCTCCTAACAAATAAGATCACTGCAGCTCATGTTCAGCTGAGCTCTGCCAGCTCTCGGGTCATGTAACCCGTGTTGACACCCACAGCAAACACAGTTTTAGCTCCACGCTTCAGTCCGGAGGTGCTCTGAGGTGTACAGTGGTGTGTGTGACAGAGTGTGTGTGTGTCCCCGGAGGTGGCCGGGGGCCGTGAATCAGCCTGGTCGATGACAGGCTCAGGGCTCCGTGCCTGGACTCCCAGTATATTTAAAATCCCTCCTAATTAAACTTAATAGAATGTAAATTTAATATCTGCAGAGATGGTGCGCCGCTGGCCGGCCGGCTCACATTTAAGGATTGATAGAGGCCAGCAGGAAGGTTAATTGCTGACTTGATCTACTGTCCCTGTGACATGGTGTGGGGCTGTTTTTAATTGGGCCTGATCTGCTGCTACATGGACAGATTTCATTACAGCCTGCAGAGGGGGAGGTCTGTATCAGCGCCCCCTGTCTGCAGCTGCAGGAGGTGCAGAGGGCCGGACCGGGCATCAATCTTCCTCCTTTGTCCCGTGTCCTTTCTCTGGCTTGAGCAGCATGAAATTAAAGGTGGGGCCCCGAGACTAGCCCCTCTCCTAATGAATGCTGTAAAATGCTCAGTGATGACAGGCAGCAAGATAGATCCTTCACGTCGCACACTGTGGAGTCACTCGATGCACACGCCCGTCACAACAGAGATAGATATTTAAACAAGACATATTAATGATACGTTCTTTTCTTTGTTTGGGTTTATTGCTGAATGAAAAGTCGAAAAGAATCAAAGATACATTTCAAGGGTTATTCCTGCATTTTAAAAATGAACCCTGTATTTTGGCGTGTAAATGACTTATAGGTACATAAAAATTGATATTCTCCAGTTCTTTGCAAACAGGGCTGTAATTGTTGCACATAATCCTTGCAGGCAAATACGCCGATGATTTAAAGTTCTTGTTGTTTCCACTGACAGGCTCAGATTGTTATTCTAAGTGTGTGACAACATTACAGAAAGGATCCCTACAGAGATAAACCTTTTTGTTACAGAGGAAGATGATTGTTTTAACCACAAACAGATGTGACATCGCTCTCTGCAAACACACCAGACTCCATTCATAAAAACAGTGATTTTAGCTCAAGGAAAACAGGAGTCGCTGGACTATCCCTGCCTGTATCTGTTAGACTGTGAATGTTTTTGTTTGGTGTTTTAGTTCAGTTCCAACACAATATTTGTGTAACACCAACAAACTAACCAATCAGGGCAGCGATGAAACAGCAACTCCTGTGTTCTGCAATGTTAAAATGACTGCTTTTATCAATAGAGTCTGGTGTGTTTGCAGAGAAAAATCATCTTCCTCTGTAACAAAAAGGTCTATCTCTGTAGGGATCCTTTCTGTAATGTTGTCACACACTTAGACACTTAGAATAACAATCTGAGCCTGTCAGTGGAAACTACAAGAACTTTTTTGCACTGAAAGATTTCATTGCAGCCATGACAGCATCTTGTGGATACCAGCTGAAGAAACTATTTCTAGTTATTTAGATCCCCCCCCAAAAAAAAAACGAACAAAGAAACAAACAAAAAACATGGGAATATATTGTCTGTCCATGTTACCTCCTGTCTTTGTACATATTTGATGGTCATTGTCCCGGCTGCTGAACCACATCCTGGTAAATAATTTTCACCAGGAAAGTGTAAACATTTTCCCTTTTTAGCCCCGTCTTTGACTAGCATGTGTGTATCTGGTGGGCTATAAATCAAAAGACGGCCAGTGTAATTAAGTGTACACTACATTAGTCAGGCTAATTAATTTTGGGGGCCATCCATCCATTAACCAGCGGGCCAGCACTGATTGGGCCTCTGTTGTGTGGAACCCCTGACACTGGGGACCGCCACCCTGCTCAGCTGCATTCAGCTGCCCACACACACTCATGCATTTAATCCATATGTATACACACTCGCACACACATCCACACACGCATACATACTCACCAGATTTAGTCTAAAAAGGGAAGCTTATTAAAACAAATGTGACAGTTTATATGTCATAATTCTTCAGGACAGGGTTGTAACTTATTAGAACTCTGCAATGAAACGGTCCACCAGTGCCTACATTGTGATTTGCCTATTTGTGATGTTATTATCTGAGTATTTTCAAATGTGTCATATTTCAACCTAAGCTTAAAACTAGTAAATATATGGAAAAAATATGCTTCAAATGTTAAAACTGTAGCAAACATAAAAAAACAAATATCAGTAGCTTGTTTCTGAGGTACTATGGTAGCTTGTTCCAAAGGTACTCCGGTAGCTCGTTCCTCAAGTACTCCGTTAGCTCGTTCCTCAGGTACTCCGGAAGCGTTCCTCAGGTACTCCAGGAGCGTTCCTCAGGTACTCTGGTAGCTTGTTCCTCAGGTACTCTGGTAGCTTGTTCCACAGGTAGTCCAGTAGCTTGTTCCTCAAGTACTCTGGCAGCTCGTTCCTTAGGTACTCCAGTAGTTTGTTCCTCAGGTACTCCGGGAGCGTTCCTCAGGTACTCTGGTAGCTCGTTCCACAGGTAGTCCTGTAGCTTGTTCCTCAAGTACTCCGGTAGCTCGTTCCTTAGGTACTCCGCTAGCTTGTTCCTCAGGTACTCCGGTAGTTTGTTCCTCAGTTACTCCGGTAGCTCGTTCCACAGGTACTCCGGTAGCTCGTTTCTCAGGTACTCCTGTAGCTCGTTCCTCAGGTACTCCTGTAGCTCGTTCCTCAGGTACTCCTGTAGCTCGTTCCACAGGTACTCCGGTAGCTTGTTCCTCAGCTACTCCGGTAGCTTGTTCTTTAGGTTCTCCAGTAGCTTGTTCTTTAGGTGCTCGGGTAGCTTGTTCCACAGGTACTCCAGTAGGTTTTTTTTTAGTTGAGAAGCGTAGAAACTAAAAGCTACCCCACCTTGCTTGGTTCTTGTTCTGGGGACAATGAGTACACTTGTCCTGGAGGACCTGAAGGGAGGAGTAGGATTTTAAAGTCTATCCTTTGACACACAGGAAGCCCGTGCAGGGATCTGAGGACTGGTGTAATGTGTTCTACTTTCTTGGTGTTGGTGAGGACTCTGGCAGCAGCAGTCTGGATGAGCTGCAGCTCATTTGACCGTTTAATTGCTTGGCTAAATTGTATTGACAGATCCTTTGCATGGTCTGTTGTAGCTCCCTAAATCAATACACATATCTGACACTTTAAACTGTCCTGTTGCTGTAAACTCATCCATTTATTACTCATCCTGCAATTAAAAACAGAGTTATTAGCACCTAATAGTTGACCCCCCGTCTGTCAGGTGAAGCCTGCGATGGAGATGTTTCCTTACACAATAAAAGCATATTATCTTGCTAGTAGAGTCCAATCTGTCACAATAAGGGCCCATTATATCACAGATAACCATCTGGATATAGAGGGAGACTATTCCCTGCAGACAACAGCCTCGTTCTCTCTCTCTGTTTGCCTGGATGCTAATGAAAACAGCGCTGGAGACACAGAGAAAGACGAGTTGAGCTATGAGGGCGTAACGTTCAGCTTTGATGGCAGCGCTGTCCATATCATTAAAACGCTGGCAAATGAAGAACAAGCAGAGGCTTCTGTTGGTGCTGCTCATTAACAACAGGCCGTTTGAGCCCGGCGCCAGCCATGCTATTACCATTGTGTACTCTGGGGGGTGGGGGGGCTGTGACTGGCAGCTGGGAACACCATGCCAACGGTGGGATGGGGTGACAAACCAAGCCAAGGATGAGCGCAGAGCCTGGCACTAACAGGGCAGTGGGGGCACGCTGCCCCGCAGGCCCCCGGGGGTCGGCCCCGGTCAGGGATGTAACCTGAGTTACCCCCCATCATGCACTGCCGCTGTTCTCTGCAGCTGGAGGTGAGGTGTTAACCCCACATTCTGCACTGCTGCTGCACACCTGCACGGTACCTGTCAGCATCACTAAAGTATTGTAGAGAAACAATCTGTTAACCCGATGTTTGATAGAAACATTTAACATGTGTCTGACGCATCAGGAAAGATGAAGCAGATATTTATGTCTCTAAGTGTTGTGATGCATTAATATCAGGCTCTCCCTTTGTGATCATTAGGTCAGCAGGTCCGGCTGACTTAAATTTAATAATGTAATTTGCAAATGAATGCATGTTTCTTGTTTTTATTGACATTATTACCCCGATATGATATCAAGGCTTCACTTTTCAAGATTTTTTCTTGCACCAAGAGCATAAAAAATGTTCTTCCATGTTTGTCATCCAACTGATCATTTTAAGATTTCACCCCTCATTCACCCCATGTAACTCCATGCTCTGCAGGGACGTACCTCCTGAATTTGCACCCACAATGCTCCAAACTAGCTCATAGTCTTAAGTTCTCTGCCCCTCTCCCAAAAACGTATTCGTCCTTCTTTGAGGAACCGTGTCTTCTCTCTTCCTTAGTGCAGAGAAGAGAGAGAGCATTTTGTAAAGATGACAGGGACCGTCTTTGACGTCCTCTCTTGTTTTTACTGTTTATCTGAAAATGTTTTCTTTTCAGAATTTATCATCACTTTAGGGCTGCAACTCAGGATTATGTCACCGAGCAGTCATAGAAATTTGAATCAAACACAAGATACCTTTGCCCTAATGATAAGGATAAGCGCTCAGTGAAGAAACCCCTCCCCATGTGCCCTCACCCCAATACTTATAATTAACCTAACATATGACACTTAGTGGTCACCGCAGGCTCTGTTCATACGAGCTCCAGGTATTGACAACGCTGATACTACCTACTCTACTACATGGCTTCTAACGGCCCCCACAACTCAAACATGTAGTTAGATGGGCAGCGAGAGCCAGCGCATCAACAGGGTTATCAAGTGGACACCTCCCTTCACTGGTGTTTCATCAAAAGAATTAAGAAATCCAGCTTTAATTTTTTCTTTTAAAAATGACTAAATCAACAGATTTAATATCACAATTGTTGCAGATTATGTTGCTGGTGGTAAGCAACTAACTGTTTCAGGTTGACATCAATCATTTTGAGATTATCTTTAAAAGAGGGTGCAAAATATTACGAAAGAAAGTCCAAGATATGTTTTGTCTCTTTTTAAAATAGCTAATATCTGCAGCATGAAAAGCAGACCTTGTGCAGTTTATCAGCCAGAACCTGCTCGTACGATGCAAACACAAACACATGCTGATGCATCGCTGAGCCCTTAAAATTAACTTAAAAATACTTGAGACAAGTTTCTACATATCTTGCATTAATTATAAACCATGACGTGTCTGTGGAGATTATGCAAACATTATAAATATTGTAAATCTTATTTGGGAATAATCTGATCAGTCTGTGAATTCAAATGGGCTCAATACTCGATCTATGTCTGTTTTATTTAATCCACCTCTTTCTCTAAGCAGTCTAAACTCTCTATAAATCATCAATAATCTACTTTGGCTTCCAGCTTTATTGATGGTTTGTCTTGCCGTCTGTTAGTCGGAGTGGACCGCTGCCTTTGAAATCACAGCAGCAGCTAACAGAGATGCTATTATTTAGTCCAGATGAAATGTGGCATAAAGTGTGAGGGATAGGCGTCTCTTTGTGCCTGGTACATCGTGTCCAACTTGTATGATGTCAGTCTATTTTGACTAATGCAGTCCTCAGTCTTTGTAGAGCAGAGCACAATAAATGTTTCTCTCTCTGTGAGGGATCGAGTGTTTGCCAGGATAAGACAAACATGCAAACACACACAGTCGACTCTGCTATTTCCAGTATTTTAATCATTATACTCTAATGCATATGCAAAGCAGCAGTCTGCATGAGAATGGCTGCACATGGCTGAATGCACTGACTATTCAACAAGTGGGGAACGGTTTCTATTCAAGCTATGCAAAATCTTAAAGGGGAATTACGATATTTTTAAACACGGGCCCTATTTTTTCGTATTTATGGGTCTAAATGAGAGTTTACCCCTGTAGGTTGCTTCAGCCGGAAGCCATGAAACAGGCTGTAATGGCTGCAGCGAAATCAAATGTATGTTTGTCACTGACAGACTCAAAGTGTGTGACAACATGACAGAAGGGATCCCTACAGAGATAGACCTTTTTGTTACAGAGGAAGAAGATTTATGTCACACTGCTCTCTGCAAACACACCAGACTCCATTCATAAAAATGGTCATTTCAGTTTGCAGAACACAGGAGTTACTGGTCTACCTTTTGCTATGATGTGTTACTTACTTTGTGTTATTTCGTGACTTTGGTGTTTTGAATGGTTAGTTCAGGTTCTCCAGTATGTAAGTTTATCACAAAAAAATACACACATTTTAAGTGATCGAGGCAGCAGTAGAGCAGCAGCTCCTGTGTTCTGTGAAGTACAATTACTGTTTTTGTCAATGGTGTCTGGTGTAACATCGAGAGCGATGTAACGTCTGTTTGAGGTTAAAAAAAATCATCTTCCTCTGTAACATAAAGGTTTATCTCTGTAGGGATCCTTTCTGTAATGTTGTCAGACACTTAGTGAAGCAGCCTTTGGTTTCTATACTCCCCACCTGTGGAAGAATGCTTCTTGAGGTCTGCTTAAACTGTCATCTCATTTCAATCAGGGCTCAAAAAATTGTGTACTGCAGCCTTCAAGTAAATAAGATACATTACTACTTTTAAACCTCTAACTAGTTGAAGGTTAATTTTTCTTCTTGTCTTTATGTTTTTATGTCTGTGTCCCTGTAAAGCACTTTAAATGACCTTTTTGTCTGAAGGGTGCTGTATAAACTTTCATGGCCTAAGTGGACGTGTTTTGATCAGGCTCATCTGCCTTTTCGATTTTGTCATTAGTTTCACAGCTTCTGGCTGAAGCATTATACTGATTCCAAATTCCAAAACTTTTTGTACTTATAAGTTGTTTAGAGCCCCTAGATACAGAGCCCAGGTTTAAAACACCACTCTGATAAGTTGTTCTGCTGTTGTAAAGGAAGTCAGTAGAAATGTTCAGATTATTTAACCAGGTCTCTCAGTGTGAATCTTTCAGCAGCAGAGCGATGTCCCTGCAGAATGTCTCATTGTAACTCAGCTGTAAACTCACTGTTGGCACCGTGAGCTTTTAAACAACTCTGCCCTCTGACATTCAAAGTCGCCAGGCTCCTTTCACATCCACACACAAATATCCCATCATATTTAAGAGCGCCCATTAAGGGCCACATTGAGAATTCATGGGCCTTTCTCTCTCTCCGCCCTGTGTGATTTATCTGTGACGGCCATATTGCCGGGCCCTTTCAGAAGGAGTGGCTCCACTTTTTGTCTTAGAGGAGGCCCAAAACAAAGCATCTCAGGCCCGTTCCTCCGACAGGGCCTCCTCTTTCAGGGGCAGAGAGAGCCGGGGCCGGCCTAACATCTGTTTGTGTCCAGAGCCAGGCGGGACCCGAGCACAGCGTGCCTCGGCGGCCCCCTTCTCCTCTCCCTGGGGGTCTTTGTTCCCGATTTCATGCTATCAGAGCGGCAGCATGTTTTCCTGCGCAGAGCTGTCAGGGGCATAAAGGGCCCTGAGTGGGGTCACATCAAGAGGGATGGGCATGAAAAATTGGTAAAATGTATCACAAAGCCCACCCACTAGATGGTTGCCTAGCGCCCTGCGGTGGGGTTTCAAGACCCCTCCTCCCCCCGTACCTTCCTCTTCCCCTTCTCCTCGGCTGAATTACACCTCTCTCTGTCTCTCTCTCTCTCTCTCTCCCTCTCTCTCTCTCTCTCTCTCTGGTGGACAAGCCCGTCATTTAGATGAAATGGTGCAAACAAATTAAAGGGTGGTTCTCCAAATGAATCAATGTTCTTTGTGTGTGAGGAGGGTTTTGTGCCTCTCGGGGGTCTTCTCCTCCCGGTGCACACTGAGAGGAACAAACTGGTCACCTGCCTGCATGAAAAAAGAGCCGTTCATTCTCTTTACTGTTGCTGCAAAGAAGAACAATAAATTATATTTGTTATATTCCTTTTTAAAAATGTCATTCTTGAAATCAGTTGATGGAAACACTTTAAATTAAAGTACACACATTTACCATTAATTAGTTGCTTATTAGTAGCATATTGGTCCTTTATGAGTCAGTATGAAGCACTTATTAATGCCTTATCCTGTATGACTTTGTCTTTACAACTACTAGGCCATTAATTAAAGAGTTTTCTATCAAAAACCTCCTAATTATAACTTTTTATACCGAGTGATTTGTTGTGCATATTAGGATTGTAGTTCATATACAACAGCTTTCTTACAGTCTCTCCTAAACTGTCTTTTTCTCATTAAACGGCCTAGATGTAAAATAAAGTCATGAAGGTTAAAAAGTGCTTAATATTGACCTTTGAAGACATCCTGCAAACGTCCATGCTAATAGGACACTTTTTTGTTGAAAATACGTTCCTTAATATTAAGTGTTAGCTAAATGTTCTTTGCTTAAATCTTACTCTGATTAAAGGTGTGTTTAGGCCGAAAGCGTGGGGAAATTTATTTTCATGAACGCGTCAGTGAATCGATGAAAATCCACATCGAAATAAATTCTGCAAATTTTCTTCATTTCTGTTTTTGCAGTTGAATTTTTTAATCCACAGCATAACTTTGCAAGAGGTTATGTCGCAAAGGATACCATGATTGAAATTCTCTTATGTTGCATTGGAAATGTTCAAACCAAACTCCATTAAAAAACAGTCATTTTAAAGTAGTGTTCTTGTCGTCTCACAGACAGACCTGACAGAGCATGAGTTCAGCCTGTTTACTAACCTGCATCCTGATGTAGTTATTTCAGCATCCTTTCAGCCTGTTTATTGTCATTAAATCTCAGTAACATCTGTTTATTTTGGCTTCATAGCGCTGTAGTGAGACAGATCTCAGCCCAAGTGTGACTTGCTAGATACTCAGCAGAGACAGATGGAAAGGCGCTCCACAGCTGAAACAGAACGCCGGTAGTTGGTGTCCATCAGAGAAATCCTGGTACTGATCCGAGCTAGCAGCTCATCACACTGGGCACTGGTCAGCTGCTCTGAATTCTGGTCTGAATGAACGTATGAAAGAGTCTCTGCTGCAGGTTTGTGGTCTGTCTTGTTTATAGTGCTAACCAGACTTTATCGAACACCAGAGTAATGAACTCCACAGACGCTGCGCTCCTATTGGACCATCACTAATCACCAATCACTGATTGGGTTTTCGATATTCTGTAATTGACTCAGCAACAACAAATTACCTTTCTGCCTGTTTCCTGTTATTGATTCCCAGCAGAGGAACAGGTAAATTAAAGGAGAGTGCAGTGTTTCAGGTGCTCCTGTGTTTTAACGGCTCCTCTGTTGGCCTGGGTTAAATGTGTGTCACAGTTTGATGCTGGATGTGAGTTTGTTTCCTCATTAACAGGATAAATGCTGTTTAAGTCTGAGGCGTTAAAAAGGAAACATGAATGGCCTCCGCTCGGCTTCAGGCTGCTGCTACACATCACAAAGCTCACAAGCTAACAACATTCAAATGAGTTGAGTAATTTAAGCATGCACGGCCTTATTGAGAGGTTAAGAGGAGCCGGTACGTTAAACAGTCTTGCGGACATCTGCCGCGGTTGGTTTCAAAGTGCTGACTGAGAGTGGCAGGGGAGGTTTTCAGATTAAATCTCTCATTAGGTTTTCTTTGTACAGGTGGCAGTAATGTGTCAAGAGCCCGGCCTGAGACAATGTCCTCCTCTTACTGCCACTAATACGCCTCAGGAGAGCCCACCCTCCTTTTACTGCCTCTACTTTACACAGAGACACGGTCACAATGAAGCATCTGGTGGCCTTTTCCTGTGTGGAGGGCTTTTCCATGGCCATTGTGTCTGCTGCTGAGCATGTGCGTGTGAGAGAGAGAGAGATGTGGAGGATTAGAACATTTCTGCAGCACACACTGTCGTGTTTAAGTTTCTGTTAGTGTGAATCTTTACTGAAAATGTTTAGAGATGATTTCAGAAGATTCTCTCCCAGCTTACACTGAGTTTGGTGAGTGAGCGAGTGCATGCTCGTGCATCTCTGTGTGTGTGCGTGAGTGTGTGTGTTTGCAACCCCCCAGTAGTGGGAGGTCGCCGGGGTCAAAGTGATGAATTTTTATAGGCCTGTTCCCTGTGTTTCAGCCCTGTCCCTTTCTCTGCGCGCTGCACTGCCTCTCAAAGACAACCATGCAGGGCAATTTGTCCTGCGGGGCCCTGCAGAATGGGCCAGCAGAGGAGTTAAATACCAGGGGGGAACACACACACTCACACACACACATTCACACACAAAACATACACATACATTGAGTTTCTCTCTCACACACCCCTCCGTCCTGTTGTCCTGAATGATTTGTGGCCTGTCCATTATCCATTGCGAGGGGACAAATGCTTTTGGGCCTGTTTCTGGAGGTAGAGCCGGAATGGCAGCCCTCAATGCGCGCCATTGTTTTTAGAGAAGTTTCCCAGATGTTATAATGCACAAGATAAATAGGGCACATTATCGCCACCTTGCACGCCCTCTTACCTCGCTGAGCTTTGGCGAGGGCGGGGCAGGTTAGGAGACCTCCTACGACGCACACACTGTCGTCAGCTCTCACACAGCTCGGCGGGTTCATGGGAAGGGGTGAGGGTCTGACACAGGCCAGGTTTACTAGGGTCACTTGCTGACCAGTGGGTCACATACAGGCTAACTTTGTGGGTGATAATGTGTCCGCCGCTCTCACCTCTCCTCCTTCCTGCTGTGTGTCAGTGATGAATCCTCAGTGTTTGGAGGCATTAAATTAGCCGCCACAGGCAGAGAGGAGTGGATAACTCTGGCTGCTGTCCAGTCAGATCGGGTGGGGAGGGTCACCGCTGATTTACTGGCTCTCCTGTGTAGAAGCAGGAGGCCGAATTTGTTGTTCGATGCCCCCTTTTACCCACGCGGGCAGATGTCGCCATCATGCATGCAGGATGGGCGTGATGAACGGCGGACGGAGGGAGAAAAGTGATCGGAGTGCTGAGCAGTTCACGCTGAACCTGCCAGCCCCCGCTGGCACACCTTAACTCAGCTGGCAGCTCGCGCTTTGCGTGGCAGCGAGAAAATAATGGCGCATTCTGACAATGCCACCGCCCCTGCTGACACAAAGGGGAGACCCTGTCTCCTGCCTCTGGTAATGAAGAATGAATAGTTCACTCATTGTCCACTCATCCTCCGTCTGTCTGCACACACTCTCATACCCGCTCTACCTAATCGAGCTTTGATCACTGACTTCTAAAAGCACTCAGTGGATTATTATGTTGGTGAATTGTAGAATTATTGCATGTGACTGGGATGAGGGAGGAACACAAACCACAGAGGAGTTCAGGTATTTTTAAACCTGAGCCCTTCTTTACATATTTTTGGGTCCTAATTACTCAAAGGTACAGAAAAGTTTTGGAAATTGCTCCAACAAATTGTTTTAGCCGGCAGCAGTGAAACAGGAAGTAATTGCTTGCAAAGTGATCCTCAAGAGACAAATAAGTCCAACCAAAGTACGTCCACTAAAAGTTCTTACATCACTCTCTTCAAACACACCAGACTCCATTGACAAAAACACTTATTTTACTTTACAGAACACGGGAGTTGCTCGTGTCCCGCTGCTTTAATCGGTTTAAGTTATAATTTCTTTCACATATGTTGTGTTGGAGCTGAACTAACCATTTAACATTTTAAAACACAAGGCAGACAAAATACAAACAACAACTGTGTTCTGTGAGGTAAAAGATTTTTGTCGATGAAGAGAGCGATGTTACGTCTGCTTCTGGTTTTAGATTTTCCGCTACAGAAAACGGTCTAACTCTGTCGTGATTGTTGCAGCTTACAGCCAGTTTTACAGGTGCCAGCTGAATCAATCTACTGGAGCAGTTTCAAAACTTTTTCTGCCTTTTATTGACGGACCCCAAAATATGTGTAATAGATTACCAGAACTACCTTTTAAGAGGAACTGCACATTAGCTGATCACGTTAATGTCTCACTTTTCTGCTGCTTGTTTGGTAGATTGTGATCCTGGCTGTAAAGAAAACAACCTTTACTGACACACTCACGTTTAATCTGTGCTGTGTCTTTATCAGAGTCGATAGCAAAGTCATAAGACAGCTGTATATAGAGTCAACCACAGACAGGTTATTAATCATGTAAAGTGTGGCAGGACTTCAAAGAGCTGAAGTTTCCAGAGCTATAAAAACTGTGCACTTTATTAACTGTTTATCGGACAGTGAAAGACGAAAGGACACAATTAAAGCTTAGAAAGATCGTAATTACACGATCACAGCCTGATGTGTTTTCACCCTCTGCGCCATAGAGCTCTATTGTTGTCAAAACCATCACCACACCTGATGACACTAACTGTAGTTTATTTCACCTGAATCCCATAGCCACCATCCTGCTACTGTAAATAATGACTAGAGTACCAAATGGGTATTAACCCGCAGCTAAAAGTAGTCCCTAACAAAAGGACCTTTTCCGCCTGTCTGAGAAGCCTTGTCCGAGAAAATGTACAATGTACATATGTAAATATTTTGTTGAAGTTGTTTTATAGATGTTCATCTTCAAGTGCCACAGAGATGAAAGGACAGCAAGAAAATATTCAGAGACATATGAAAGGAATTCATTTTTCCTTGTCTTGTCAGCAGTTTACCAGCTTTGTATTTGGCCAAAAATTAAAGATCCAGAAGCAGAAAGGAATCAACAAAGATCAATGAGATTTTATTTTGTCTTCCTGTTCCTTTAAAAAAGCTGACGTGTAAAACTCAACCTCAGGAGTGTCCTGGGTCTGTGTGTGTTTCTTTCTTAGTGTTTAAGTCGGCACAGTGGATCTCCTCCATCTGTTGGCCGGACCAGAGACAGAAGGCCTGAGTGTGTGTGTGTGTGTGTGTGTGTGTGTGTGTGTGTGTGTGTGTGTGTGTGTGTGTGTGTTTGGTCTTTGAAGTGGCACAGATTGCTTTAACCTCTCCTCTAAGGAGAGCAGCTGGAATAGAGAGCTCCTTTAAACAGCCGCTTCCTCCTTCGACAGTCATGAGATTATCCTCCACTGATGCACAAAGGCAGCTCCTTCCTCAGCAACCCCTCATCCCAGCCCCCCCCCCCCCCCCAGCCCTCCACAAACACTCAGTGATGACCTTTGACCCATAATGCAGAGATGTGATGCAGAGTCACTGCAGATGAGTTAAAGTGAAGACATCCTGACTGTCCTCTGCAGCTCCTGACAGCTGTCTGTTTATATTCTCCCACTTCCTGTTTCCTCAGTCGCACTAATTGTCGTGTATTTAATAAGGAGCTAATGAGTTAAGGTAACATCATTTGAGGTGGTCAGAGAGAGCGTCTTTGTGTGTGATGTTAAGGAGGCAGGAGATTTGAAGGGACAGATCTGTTCGGAGGTTCTGCACGAACACCTGGACTCTGGATGAGGTCTAAGCGACATCACGGGGCTCTCATTCTCCCCATGCTGGTGCTGGGCGGGCTGATCTTATGACAGACACGCAGGGAGAAGAGAGGACTGTGTGTGTGTGCTGGATGAGGGGGATGAGCTGTGATCAATCGGGTGCAATCAGCCGCCTCCAACCGCTCCGACGCTCTGATTGGTCGCTCAATGAACTTCTGAATGGATCAATCAGCCACATGTCACCATCGAACGCCGAGCAACAGGATACAGAAAGCAGCGGTCACATGTGCGGTGATCTGCTGCACACGTGAAAATAAAGATGGAAACGAGATTCACCCTGACAGTCAAAGAAAAACTCCTGATCCCTCAGAGGTGTGCGTTGAAGCGGTCGCTTAGTGCTTCCATTCTTCATGTCATTTCTCCGAGTAGCTTCAAATTGTTTACCTCCCTAAAATCTGTGCGAACTGAAGGTGGTGTTTGCACAAACTATTATGCTTATTATTCAATTTTAAACACTGATCGTTCCGAAGATTGCAGCCAACCCTTGCCGCGATAGAGAACATTTTATGCACGTGACACAAAGTAATGACGAACAGAAGAACAACGTAATGACACTAAAACAGGAACCTTTGCTTTTTGCTGCACAAATAATAAATGTCAAAGCTATTATAGTTTTTATTTTAAATCAATTTAAAGAAGATTTTGCAAAGGCCAATCTCCAGCAGCCTCCATCAGCTGGTTGGTTTTCACAGGGTTAAATAAATTATCCTCAGCTTCCTTGTCGCTCTTGTAATTTACCAAATATAAAATCTGCGGCAGGAATCGTTAGTTTCCCTGAAGCTAAAAAAGTAAAATTCATCCAGATTGTAATTGTTCGGGGAAGAGACATTTTTCCCACAAGAACAGGCGGCATTAGCTAATTGTCTTTTATTCCCATAATTGAACCTTCCCTGCAGGGACAGTCTTGGCACTGAAGTAAAAGCTAACATGAAACCTGTGGTTCAATTATCTCAGTGAATGAAGTCATCGCAGTCTACTCCCTGTCGTACCATCTCTTGTCTGTTTATGAAGGTGTACCGCTGCCAAATGTAGAGGAAGTATTCATGTATTTCTTGATGGAGTGGCTGCTTCTGTCCTTTAGATATTGATCTTGTTGTGTCAGTGAGCAGAGAGTCTCTAATCGGGGTTTTCTGCTTGACTGACTTCTGATTTTGCAAAGAAAGAAGCTCGCACGGAAGAATTACAAATCGCTGATGCTTTAAGAATATATAAAAACATTAGATTCATGTTAAAACAGACATATTGTAGGTCATCAAACCTCACTAGATCGTCTGGAAGAGTCGTACTTTTTGTCACTTGTATCTGAGATGAACAAAAAATGTTTTGACTGAACAGTGTGAGCACATTTGTTGCTGTTCGCTAATCAAAAGTGCAAAAACTGACTTTGTGTGGCTGCAGCTACAATGACTTTTTGACAGGGAAAGTATCTCTTGCCCTTCTCACTAGCTCCTTCTTTGGCCTATTCATTGCACAAAGCTGCTTAAGCGCACTTAAGCGCATTAGCATTTGGCTGCCAGGGGACCATATTGACCCTGCATTTGGATGGCCTAAATGAGTGAAAGATGGAGCGATTTGTTAGGGCTTTAGAAAGTTGCTTCTGGGGAGCGGAGGGGGGGGTGGGAGCATGAAGGAATGGGGGTGAGGCAGAGAGGTGGGGGGGCTGCAGAGAGTTGTTCCACTTTCTCTCAGGGCTCGGTGTTTGTTCTAATCTGCTGTGCCGTTTCTTCGGACTGATTTGTGACATTTCAGTCTAAAGGGCCTTTTTCTGCTCGCTATATTGGCTTGACCCGATTATCTAATCTGTGCTTTGAATTTCAATCAGCTCGGCCGCTCTCTGCCGTGTGGGATGGGAACCACTGGCTGAGGGATTACCTCATTCAACTGTCTTCAAACACAGATGGTCGAATGTTTAACTAATTGTTAAAAGAGTCCACAAAGGGGAATTTAACCATGCACACAGTCCATGGGGTCAGTACATAGAGGCAGATAAAGAGAAGAGACAGTGAGGTGGGACACTCATTCAAATGCACCGCAGTGGAGTGCATAATGTTTGCTGCAAGGCCTGCAGTTTGACATCAAAGCATTAGAAACAAAATGAGAGTCTGTGATGAAACCATGCTGTAATACACTTCTTCTGTGTTAATAAAGTAAAATAAATCGCGATATTCTTTTCCTCCTCCTTCGTATCTTTGTGATCATCCTCTCCCTCTCTCTCCTGCAGACGCTCTGCTCCACGGCCACCATGCAGACGGTCCGAGCCGCAGACACCAACGAAGTCGACAAGCTAATATTCCGGGAGAGTGATAATGACCGAAAGGTAAACTACATTACCTTAATGCTGCCAGTTACAGCATCAACTTGTTTAAATCAGATTGTTATCCCAACACCTTTTTGTAAAGATACTTAAGAACATATTCTGGAGTCTGAAGGACTAATGTGTACAAAATGTTGTGAAACAGGCTGTAATGACTTTAATGTAAACCTCAGTGGTCCATCTTATTTAATCGAATTGTTATATCAGAAAAGATCACTAAAGAGAAATCGGAAACAGCTGCTACGTCGCTCTCTTCAAAGCCACCAGACTCTATAGAGTAAAACACTAATTTTACTTCACAGAACAGAGGAGTTGCTAGTGCTCTGTTGCCTTGATCGGTTAGTTTATTATTTATATTATCGATTACATGAATATTATGTCTGATCTGAGCTAACCATTTTAAACACTGATGTCAATCAAAAAGAAACAAACTGAGTGACTAATTGGCAGCGATAGACCATCGCCTCCTGTGTCCTGTGAGCTAAAATCAGTGTTTTTCTCAATGGAGTCTGGTGTATTTGAAGAGTGCGATGAGAGTGATTAAAAAAAATCATCTTCCTCTGTAACAAAAAGGTCTATCTCTGTAGGGATCCTTTCTGTGATGTTGTCACACACTTAGAATAACAATCTGAGCCTATCAGTGGAAACTACAAGAACTTTTAGTGGACGACCTTTGATCCATCAAGGATTATGTTGCAGCCATTACAGCCTGTAGATCCTGAAGAAATCCACTGGAACAAACATTTTTGTCTATTATCATCATTCAGACCCTAAAATATGTTAAAATAGGGCCAAGGTTTAAATCTATAGGAATTACAGTTGTAGAGCAACTGAAGCTGACTAATGCAATATGCATGCTATGTGCCTGTGAGTCAAAATAGCTCTCATAGCTTCTTTATATTTCTTTTCATTTAATAAGGACTTTGTAAAATTATACAGCTGGAAATCAAACTCTTTGCATACCTACATATAGTCATTATGTCCTACTGCTATGTATTTGTCATACATGCCGTGCCTTGAGGTATTCCAGGCTGTGTTAACATGCAGTATAAAGCGGTGTAGAATTAACAGAGCCTCCCGCCACTGCAGCACACTGCTGTTCATTAGCGCTCTAATTACACAGTGCACTTCACATTAACGCTGGTATTAATCAGAGCTCTGTTTCTCTCTCAGGTTGTTCTTCAACTTGAAAAGAAGCTTTTTAGTTACGTCAACCAGGACGTGTTCCGGGAAAACAATGGGACCTCAGTAAGTCACCCCTCTGCCTCCTAACCCCTTTATATATCCATCTACTGTCCCATTTCTTTTTATTATTGATACATTCACTTTTTCTCCACTGTACAATGGCTGCCTTTTACAACAATTCACACTGATAATTTGTGAAAGGCACAGAGCACAAGAAAGTCCAAAGATTCGTAGCAGCAACTACATTTGATTTGAGGTCTTTATATCTGAACACAAGTTAAAAAGCTCATGTCCAAACGGGTCTTTGCTGACCCGAGTCATGCAGATGCTTTAATAGATGCCTTTATATCACTTCAGTCTGACACACGCTCTGTTTGTCTCTGCTGAGCGGCTACATGTCTTCAGAACAACTTATAAATGAGACTGAGTGCAGATGAGTTGAGTGTTAGATGCCTGCAGAGGAAAAACACTCGGCGCACACTTCCACTTTATAAGGCTGTTTATTACATTAAGGTGTTTAAAGTTGAAGCCTGTTAAAAACCTCATGAAAGACACAAACACACACACACACACACACTTGTGAAGCTGCTTGTGCGGCACACTGAAGCACAGAGTTTATGTTTGTTGATGAAGTTAATTTAAGTATAATTGATCCATTTGATGATGTCTCTTAATCTTTTGAATCCAAGCAAACATATATTATTTATAGCGCTGTAGTTCTGTATCACTCCTAACTTCACCTCACAGCCTCGGAGTGTATATGTGCGATAACATGCATTTCTTTTTACAGCATGCATCAAACTTTATATGTAAATTATGTTATAGGAAACTTTGCTTGCATGTATTTTTAAACACCTTTAAATGCCTGAACCAAATGATTGGCAGATAGTCGGGGTGATTTCAGGCACATGCATGTGTGTAAACAAATACACGCTTTGTTCGATCTGTACTGTGAAGGAGAAGTTTGTTCTTTTTCAGCGTTGCTCTGATGTCTGTTTGTGTTCTGAATGCATCGCAACCTCCCCCTTAAGGTTTCTGTAGACTGAAGGTGAATGGGTTTTCTTGACTGTTAGATCATCTCGTAAATTTACTGTGTTCTGCATCATAATTTTCTAGCCCTTCACTGAGGTTACACAATGCTTACCCAACACCTGTTTGATCCACCAGTTGAAAATTGTTTAAGGGAAAATGTTCCTAAACATACAGTATGTCCAAAGTACATGTTGCTGCCACCAGACTCCATTGACAAAAACAGTCATTTAACCTTTCAGAATACAGGAGTTGCTGCTCTACTGCTGCCTTGATTGGTAAGTTTGTTTGTGTTATTGTACAAAACACAAATTATTTGTTGGATCTGAACCAATTATTATGAAACCAAGATCACACAATAACACAAACAAACCAACAGTTTGAAGCAGTGGCACTCCCTTGTTCTGCGAGGTAAAATCACTGTTTTGTCAGTGGAGTCTGGCAGCCTTGAAAAACACGATATTACGACTGTTTCTGGATTTAATTAAGCATCTTCCTCTTCAGTTGTTGGTAGAGTAACCAAAAACGGTACTCAAGTTAAAGTACTGTTACTTTATAATCATATTTACTCAAGTAGGAGTAAGTAGCTATAGAGATAAGTTCTTGAGGAAGAGTAAGAAAGTATCACGTAAAAAATAATACTCAAGTAGTGAGTAACTTCATTAGATGCAGTTTATTTCATCAATATGTTGTAACAACAGAAAAGACGATCGTCAATCATATTCCAGTTAAATTAAATCTTACCATGCATTTTACAAACTCGTAACAGTAACTAACGTTCACTTATTTTAAAACATCTTTTCTAACTGTAACAATATTCCATAAATGTTTTTCCACATCACTGACGTGTTTTTCATCATTTGGTAGGCGGTCATCTGACCCAGATCGTTAGTTTGACATGTTGTCATTAAACTCAAATGTTTATTTTCAAACCAAAGTGCACCAATGTGCAGGCCTCAATATCACTCAGCCCTTCTCCTATGTGTTTCTCTGCATCACTGCCAGAAAGAAATGAGGGCTGTTTCATGAATGTAGCTTAAATAGCAAACTGTGTGCACATTTGCCCACAAACATGCCCACTCTCCCCTAATCCAAACTGGTGTCAGTAAAAGGAGTGAGACGTGTGTAGCCCGATATAACGCAGTTGAAGAACTTCATTTTTATCGCACATTTACTCGAGTGAGAGTAAAACGTTTTTAACAAAACAAGAACTCTTAGAAGTACAATTGTTTTTTTTAATTACTCAAGTACATGTAACGGAGTAAGTGTAACACGTTACTACAACCGCTGTTCCTCTGTCGGGATCCTTTCTGTAATGTTGTCACACAGAATAACAATCTGAGCCTGTCAGTGGAAACAACAAGAACTTTTAGTGGACGCACTTTGATCATGAAAATTTGCTAATAGAGGTAACGTTACAGTCAGACACCCAAAATAGAAAACAAATAGAGGCCGGGTTTAAAAATACAGGAATTCCCCTTCAAAGAATTTGAACAACTCCGATGTCGACCTTCCCGTTGTTCTCTTGGACATGAGAGAATCTTTGAATCTGAACAGCAGAAATGTGCAGAAACTGTATCTGTAGGAGGCTGATGTTCCCCTCCAGATTTCCTCCTCCTCCTCCTCCTCCTCCTCCTCCTCCTCCGTCACTGAGCCAGACAAGATGGATGACATAATGGGGGCATCAGAGATAATCTGATGGTCATGGTCTAGTTAAACACACCATGTTATGATCCTTATAAAACAAACTACCTTTCCAAAAGGATAAATGTCCCTCCTCACACTCCTCCACCGGGAGAGGGGGAGAAAAAATCCATCGCATCCTTCATCAACTGCAAGACTTGTACCGGCTTGACAGAAATTTAATTCGAGGCAGCTCTAGAAAATAATTATTGTATTTTGAGAGGAGTAATCATTGGCCGGGACATGATTGAATGTGTCCATGCCTATTGACTTTTGCTATGATTAATAGGTTTGTTTAGTCGATATTCCCATCGAAATTGTATAATTAATTATCCCCGGCGCTGTCACGGCGGGACGATGGAGAGCCCTGATGAGTATTTGGGAAGATTAAATTTTCCGGGCACTCGTGGCGTCAAGGGGCAGCGCGGGGCCTTGCTCCGGTGGAGGGATGGGAGGAGCGTGATGTGTGTGTGTGTGTGTGTGTGTGTGTGTGTGTGTGTGTGTGTGTGTGTGGACGCATGCGTACGCATGCGTACTGTGCATGTTTGTGCTGTGCGCCTGTAGATGAGCACACACCCGCGAGGCCGTCCCCCTCCTCCGTCCACATTGATTTTGTTTCAGTATCTCTTTATTGTAACTTTATCAGTGTGGTGTCGGCAGATGGGGGAGCGGGGAGGAGGTGTGTTTGTGTACTCGCTGTAGTAAGTGATGAACCTTCCTGTCTGGCCTCCTCTGCTTGTCATGCCGGCGGCGTCGTCCTCAGCATTACTCAGAGGCTCGGAGACATTTTAAACATGAGCGGACGTGAAAGAATAAAGAACAAACGTCGTCTCAAGTTTCTTCATATTTTACCTGTCAAAGCTTTTCGAGGCAACACGAGTAATACTGAATGAAATGTGACCTTTATTTAAACGGATGCTGTATTGAGTCCCTGCTGTCTCTTTGTTTCGCTCCTCTGTGGTCTAAAGTGTTCAGGAAAGTATGACCGGACCACAGCCTTGCTGGCAAACAGTACAACCGGACCCCGCTGGACTGATAGAGCTTAATTATAAGACTATATTCAAGCTTTTCACAGACGTTAACTAGCTCTTCTCATCTGCATCTCAGTAGAGAGAATTGTGGCCTTGTTGTGGAAGTTTCTCCTCCTTCTGAAAGCTTTACCTTTTCTGAACATGGCATGAAACATCAGCATTTCTGGACGCTGTGCTCAGGCTTGTTGTTTAATCAGATGATGTATATCACGTCTATGAAAGTCTGCTTGAGGCGATGGTCAGGGAGGTGAATGGGTCAAATAAACACAAGTTTCAGGAGACCAGGGTTCGTTTCCTGTGTGAAATCAAAAGCTAACCAAGTTGTTTTGATGCCTAAACCCGACCGAGCTCTTTTGGTATCAACAAATAAGAAGTCGTCTTGGTACCCAAACATAAACAAGATGTTTTAGTGCATTAACATAAACAAACTGGGATCTTTTCATGTTTTTAACATTCGTGCACACAACCGGCTGCATCATGGACGTCATTGTTCACATACTTGTCTCTGCACTACATGTGTTACTGGAGGATACCTCTAGAGGGCACCAGAGAGCTCAGGCCGTATGCAGCTACTGTATGTGCGGGATGTAAACAACAGACATGGAGACACTCGAGGAGGTTACTGTGATGTTCACTCTGAATTCTCAGAGACCAAACTCTGCAGCCAGCTCAGGCGACTGATGAGTGGTGAACAGAACACACCGTCTGCTCCGTCCCCGCTCCGTCTCTCCAACATGTTCCTCCATGCACAGACGTAACGCTCCCGGACTTGTTCCCATTTAGTTTTTGCAGGTTTCCACGTCGACTTCCAAAACAGAACTTATCTGCCTGCAGCTGTTTGACAGGCATGTTTGTCACGACACATCGTACAGCTGTGGAAAATTGTGGACTTGGTCTATCAGCTTGTCTTCAGAACTTCCTGTCACATCCCCTCTGCCTCTACACTGCCCCTACTGTTCATGAGCAGACTGCATCTCACGTTCACGTAGTGTTAATGTTGAGAGGTGTTCCTACTTTGTCACATTTTGAAGCAAAGCTGCTGAGCAACATTATTTGATGAGTTTAAAGAGAGAACGTTTTGGAAATATCATCCTTGTCTTCCTCTCTGCATCTATTTAACGCCGACGCGTGAGCTTGTTGCCGTGTGCTACTGTGTTGTGTTTTGTTTGCCCCTCTCTTCACCCATCGACCCCCCCTCCCCTCCCCCTGTCAGTGACAGTTTATCGCTTTTCCACACAAAATAATGAAGATCTCATAAAAAGGAGGAAAAATATGGCCCCTGCAATGAAAGCCAAGTGTGAGGTGTAAAAATCAAATTAAATGACCTCTCACCCCAACATTTATTGATGGCTTTTAATGGCAGCAGGTGTTGTCACAGGGGATATTTGACAAGGCGTAAATCAAAGCACAATTACAGGTGGTGGACACGCCGGCAGCTCAGTGAGAGGGGCAGTCGGGGGGCCGAGGACCTCGTATTCCCTCTTTTTACCCCCCTCAACTTCCTGCCTCTTAACCATCACCCCCCCTCTGATTTAAGAGCGCGCTGATCATCCAAGCAGAGTCAGAATGTGAGCCCGTGATAGGGTAGTTCTTACCCAGACACCTCTTCATCTTTACCCCTCTGTGAAGCTGCATCACCTCCTCCTCCTCCTCCTCCTAAACTCCCAAGGTCACTCCTCCCTGACAAACGTTATAATGTCACGCGGCCTTGAGCCAATAGAAGCTGTTTTTTTAAACCACTGACCCAGCACAGCAGCGCAGCATTATGCGTAATTGACCTGGGATGAAATGTGGTGTGAAATGTGTAGCTGTGGGGTTTTTACTCACCTGGATGAATTACTCAACACTCACTTAAGAACACACACACTGCAGACACACACAGCCATATGTTGCTCATCTGTGTAAACTGTGTCACACACTTCTAATCTGAGCTGCTTAACTCAAACAAACAGCTTCACACCTGTGAACATTTAACCGATCAACCGATATTAGCTTACTGCTGATATATCTGTGTATAGACTGATTAACTAATTAATAATATATATTACTAACAGAAATGTTTATCAGAAGTCATGCTGCTAACGTAAGATTGACACATTCATTCATTTAAAATGGTGCTCTCATGACACATTGCCAAAAATTCCTTATAAATGTATTGAAATTATGACATTGTTTGTTTATTGTAAAAAAAACAACAAAAAAACAACAACAACAACTACAGGGCGCCGATTTGGCTCAGTGGTTAAATCGGTGACCACACACAGAGGCTACAGTCCTCGATGCGGCGGCCCCGGGTTCACCTCCCGCCCTCGTCCCTTTGCCGCGTGTCATCCCCACTCTCTCTTCCCCCAGTTCCGCCACTATCCGCTGTCCTCTCTCTGAAATAAAGGCATAAAAAGCCCAAAAAATTATCTTGAAAAATAAATAAAATAATAAAACGTATTGCTAGCCAATGTATGCGCAGATGGCCGCTCGCTAAATGCCTCCCCCAAACCCTGTCGTTCAGTCACAGCCTCATGACGGCAGCTACCACGACAGGCCTTTAAAGCTTTTGAATTTCCCACTCGTTGGAGCCGTGTGCATGCAGCTGTAAAAAGGAATACTGAGTGTTTAAAGAGATTTTTGTTTATTTTTCCACTCTCTCCTAACTACAAATAATGGAAAATAAGTGCAAAAACGTTTTTATCTACTTCGAAGCTGTAAAATGTAGCAGGGTCCATCTAAATGCTGCAGGTAATGACCTGCTGCAAGGCTATGTAGTTTGTTTAACTTCTTATGAGGTTGATGTACAGTTCCCAATATTAGCTCTAAAGCTAAAATACTGTGACTATTCAATGTTCTCACTTTAGTCATTTGCATAGGTGTGTCCCAAAACTGTCCAGAATGGACGACGCTCCATGTGTTACAGGATGTTGACACAGACAGACGTGATTACCGATTCGATGAGATGAGAATGATGATAAATGATGTTCCCTCGCCAACGCAGTGATCTTGCGTTACCTGTTGCGTCTTACGTGCTTGCGTCACGGTAAGAACCGTGTGTTCCCTCCACCTATGCCCAACTGACTTCCTATTTCCCTGTGACCTCGTCATGTGACCAATTGGACCAACACAATACACACCCTTGTGGTCAAAGTGAATCAGTCCATTATTCACACAAAATTGGCTCCTACAAATATTTTTTTATACTTGGAAAATATAAATGGATATATATTTATCTTTTCAAAACTGCCTGAATAATGACGTTTTTATTTGGGTTTTTTTACGATCACTTTATTCAAGCAAAGAAAGTTGCCCGGCTTCTTCTCTTAATGAATGAGAAAATTAGCGCTGTGTGTCTGACATGAAATTATAAAGTAAGAAAATAATTTCTGCATCTCAACTAAAACATTATTTAATCCCTCTAACAGGAAGTAGTCACCTTTTTTGCACATGCATGGAACAAAGTTTGGATCGGGCAGTTAGAAATCAACCATGAGCTATATTTATGAATTATGATTTCCAAATAAATTTGGACTCACTAATGTTCCTATCACCCTCAAATAGCCAGCATAAAGTCAGGGTATAACTTACACACACACACACACACACACACACACACACGCACACTCACACAGGAGGAAGGTCTCAGTGTGTGGACGGTGGGACGGGGTGTACAGTGGAGCGTGGGGTTGCATCCCCTGCTCAGCCATCCCTCATCCACAGTGTGTGAGTCTCTCCTGTGACCCCGGCTCTGTGAGTTTGATGAATGCAGCACATCTGCCCTCCTGAACCTCGGAGACTGTCTGTGAGCCCCCCTCCCCAAACACACACACACACACACACACACACACACACACACATTCTGCCTGCAAGTAATGGCCACTGTTCTACACCACTGACACATAATCACACACGCACACACACACACACACACACACACACACACACACACACACAGTGCAGACACGTGTAGTCGACAGAGCTGTAAGACAAACAGTCGGACATGGACAGCATGCATGTGTCAGTGTAGATGGAGGACTGTAGTTACTGGTTTAATAATATTCATAAGACGTCCACTTCCCTCCTTCCGAAACTGTGCACCGCTGATATTTCATCATGTAGCCATCAACATATCCTGCATGTAATACACCAATGTAATGTCATTAAGCTGCGATACAACCGCTGTCAGGCTGGTAGCGGATAGAATGAGGTCTTCATCAGGCCGTGATTGTAGCCCGCTGTTTGAAACATGTACAATAGCCCAATTTACCACCAAACAAACATGTCTCCCCTTCATCGCCACGTCTTCCTGTCTGAATGGAAAGGGGCGGGGCTAGTGCGGGGTCCTCAGGGTTGCCGGGGAACGTCGCTGTCAGTCTCTCAGGGAGGCAGTCATGCAGGTGCCCGAGCTACCTGTTCATCTCGCAGATAATTAATGTGTACAAGGAGCCGCTAATTGCACTTCTCACTAATGATTTATGGGTTTTGTGAAAGGGGGGAAATTGGGGGACGTGTGTGTGTACACTCTAGTGAGTGAGTACAGCTGGGTGAGGAGACATGATTGATGAAGAGTGTGTGGATGCACTGTCACTGTGGAGAGAGAGACCCCCAGTAGGACAGGGCGAGTAACACACGAACACGCACACACAATTGGTCAACTGCTGGGGAACATGGAAGTACATCCAAGATGGCCGCTTGCTCTTCTCTCCTACACTCTCGTTCGGTTTATACCAAACTGCTGCTCACTCAGACTGAGGCCTGATGATAGAACTGTATTTACTTTTGGGTGAAGTTAAAGAGTATTTTTAAATTTAAGTCCTAAAATAAAGCAGTAAAAAGTTTTGGAATTGCTCCAGTTGCTTTAGCCAGCAGCCTCAAAACTGGCTGTAATGGCTGCAACATAATCCTTGATGGATCAAAGTGCGTCCACTAAATGTTCTTGTTGTTTCCACTGACAGGCTCAGATTGTTATTCCAAATGTCTGACAACATCACAGAAAGGATCCCTATGGAGATAGACCTTTTTGTTACAGAGGAAGATGATTTTTTAGCCAGAAACAGGCGTTACATCGCTCTCTGCACACATACCAGACTCCATTCACAAAATCAGTCATTTTACCTGGTGGATCATAGTAGTTGCTGTTCTACTGCAGCCATTATAGGTTTGTTTGTTTGCACTGATGTGTGACTTTGGTGTTTTAAAGGGTTAGCCTGGTTGCAAAAAACAACAACACAATAGCACAAACAAAGAGCTCCGTCGAGGCAGCAGTACCAGCAGCTCCTGTGTTCTGTGATGTAAAATTAATGTTTTCGTCAATGGAGTCTGGTGGCTGTGAAAACAGCAATGTAACTGCTGTTTCTGGTAAAGAAAAATGGCTCTAACTAGCAAACAAAAAGGACCTTTCTGTGTTTTCATGTATTGTTTTGGCATATTGTGAAAAACCTGTGCACATCTTAGAAGTTTGAAACCTGAATACACACAGTTTGTTGCTTTTGGATCAAGTGATATCAGAAAAACGTCAGCAGGACCTGTAACTGCTCAGAGGCCTACAGGGGTAGCTGTTAGTACTGTTGTGTGTTTAATGTATGAATGCAGAGCAGAGCGGAAAAAGAGCATTCAGGCTCTTTCCCTTTGTGAAAAATTAAAAGATTAGTTTAAATTCAAACTCCTTTTTGTCCTCATTCATATAATGGGTTTTTTTGTCTCCACAGCTTTTAGAGTACGACAGAGAGCTGTCGGTGTTCAAGGATCGGCTGCACGAACTGGAGATCTCTTTCCCTCCCAGGTAGGGAGCCATTTTTATATCACACACTGCTTTGTTTGACACGAGTGTTCACACTTCTACAGCACAACACAACACTACTGCTTCTGTCCGACGTTGTCCGGACAGAACCGTAAAGCAGGGGAGGATTTAGGAAAAATATCTTCTTCAGTATTTTCACTAAAAGAGAAACTTGTGTTATCCTTCTTTCACTAAGTACATTTAAAGCCATTTTTTTCCGCACGCCAAAATTAGCAACCCAATTTATATCCCAGTTACTTTGAATTATGGAAGCACCTTGCTTACCAAGCTAGCATTAGCATTAGCTGATCACTCTGCCTCCTGCTCCTCTCTGCCTCCACCCTCTCGTCCAGAAATGGTCACTTCTGACTCTGGCAAAAAAACAAGGTTGCGAAAGACAAAGTCAGAGCTTAAAAACATCAGTCCACAAACCAAAGGGAGGCTTCACTTTTGCTACATCTACAGTCTGTTATTTCAGAGCAGTGAGAACATGACAGATACATTAAAGAGGAATCCCTGCAGCTTAGGTTTCCCATGCAGGATGTGTTACAAATGTGGGTGAATGCAGGGACTGAGCTGAACATAAGGACTCATTATTAATATGTAAAACCAGAAGGAGTCAATCACCTCCTTATTGTGCAAAATGGTTTAATAAGAGCTGCTGGATGTGTGTTTGATGGCTATCAGTTGTTAAGTATGCTTGGATATGATCCCAAACTGCTCCCATGTGTGTGTTTCTTCATCTGTGTGTGTGTCGCTGTGTGAACGCTTCGGGCTGCATTGATATTCTGTCTCAGTGGGACTTGTGGGAGACCGGAGCGGGTGGTCTCCTCTCCTCTCCTCTTCCTCAAACAAATGCATTTGCAATTAGCCCTTTCAGAGGCGAGGGAGGGCAAACACGCAGGCCGGCGTGGAAATATGTTTCGGGAGCGGCGCGTTAATGGCGCTTGACCTTTGCCGTCGGTTGTGACTCAATCAGTGCAGATAATGAAACGCTGTAATCAAACAATAATTACTTGATAAACTGCTCTGGTGGCAGGCGCAGGGCGGCGGGGGATTTTAGTGTGTGTGTGTGTGTGTGTGTGTGTGTGAAGGCTGGAGATACATAGAGCTATCAAAGCGTGTGAGTTTGTGTGTGTGTGTGTGTGTGTGTGTGTGTGTGTGTATGTGTGTGTCAAGGTTCTGCCAGTCCCTGTTTTTTAAATGACTCTGTGTCTTAATCAGGGACCCCATTTACATCACTTTGCATAAGTGACAGGTGGATTTATTGTGCTTTTACACTGGCTGACTTTTGCACCTATCCATATAATACTGAATCATCTCCCCGCAGGGAGGCATGAACGCGCGGCTGTGCGAGAATACAAATGATTCCCACATACTTGAGGTGATGATGAATCAAATAGATGAAACCCAGGAGCAGCATATGAAATTTGATTTGATCTACTCTGTGCGCGCGACAAACCACATCATTGTCAGCCTTGTAATGGGCAGCAGTGGCCTAGTTAAACTTAAACAACCCCCTCCTCCCACTTCACACACACACACACACACACACACACACACACACACACACACACACACACACACACACATTCGGGTCCCCCCTCCCCCTGTCAGCTCTGCCTTGTGCTCCTTGAGCAATCAAGCCTCAACGATTGTTCTCCATCACATAGCCTGCTCCGGACCAGCCCCTCGCCATCTGTGAGGTTATTACTCTTTTTAATGCAGGCCATCAGAACACACCCTCACTGACACACATGCACGCACACGGCTCACTTTGGTTCAAATCTATAAATCAATACCAGTCACAAACATTTAATCTGCAAGTTAATTCTGCCTGCTGGGTAAGAAGTTGTCACAAATGAGACGAGCTGTCAGGGAAGATTTTCAGACATGGGACGTACTCAACACATGTACACTTGAATTTCCCCCTCTGCAGGGCTGTTAGAGGCATATCTCTTTACTTTCAAAAAGTCGTCCGTCAAAGTTGGCCGTGACACGTCTAAGTGCTCGGGCACCGGGGTGAGGAATTTGTCCGGGCCTTGTCACAGTTGGACCTGGAGCCAGTCGGCTGCTGGAGGACGACTCGTACACACTCATTCACAGGAGGCTGTGCAAGGTTACTAGTTCTCTCTACCGGCGTGCTAAGAGAAGATAGAATAGATACGTCTCTTTTTTGTAAATCAATTGTTTGTTTGGACACATTAAAAAGGGAATTTAAATCTAAGCCCTATTTAAACACATGTTTTGGAATCGCTGCAGTAGATGGCTTTGCTATAAGTGTTTTAATTGCCACTGACAGGCTCAGATTGTTATTCTAAGTGTCTGACAACATTACAGAAAGGATCCCTACAGAGATATACCTTTTTCTTAAAGGGATAGATGTTTTAAAACCAGAAACGGCTGTTAAATCAACCTCACCAGACTCCATTCACAAAAACACTGATTTTACCTCATGTCTACAGCTGCCTCAATTGTTTTGTTTAGGTGTGTTTAATATAATTTCAAAGAACATGGGAGTGTTTTGTTTTAGTCTTTGTGTTAAACCAACACTGTGTTGAGTCTGAACTAACTAATAAAAACACCACAGTCACAATAACACAAATAAACTAACCGATTGAGGCAGCAGTAGACACAAGGTAAAATTGCTGTTTTTATGAATGGAGTCTGGTATGTTTGCAGAGAGCGATGTAACGTCTGTTTGTGGTTAAAACAATCATCTTCCTCTGTAACAAAAAGGTCTATCTCTGTAGGGATCCTTTCTGTGATGTTGTCACACACTTAGAATAACAATCTGAGCCCGTCAGTGGAAACAACAAGAACTTTTAGTGGACGCACTTTGACCGAGCATGTTTGCTCCCAGGGTTTAGTTGCAAACATTACGGCCTGTTTAGCGACTTCTGGCTGAAGCAATCTACTGGAGACATTCTTAAACTATTTGTACCTATTTGTCATTTAAACCACAAAATATGTAAAACCATAAGGCCAGACGAGAATCCCCTTTATTGCATGAGACTGCAACAAGCCATTATATCATTATGTGCAGAACGGCCATATGACTGAAAATAATGGTAAGTTTTACTCTACATTATGCTTCTTTTGATTTCATATTAGAAATGGCATAACTAAGGTAATATCCCCTAAAACATACCAAGGCACCAGTAACTTATTCATGTATTTTGATTGATTTAGGCCAAAGCTTTTAGTACTCCTCTGATCTGATTTCTTTGCCCTTTTTTTGCACGAGATCGATGCAAAAATTCAATCGGGACCCCCTGCTTCAGGAGGAAACTCAGTGGACAATGAGGGAGCAGTGGAAGAATGTATTCTGCTGTAACGTGGTTACTGGGAATGGGCTTTGAGGGAGATTTTGAGTGACATCAGAGCAGCGGTGCAACTCCATCAACGGACAAATCATGAGTGATTTCAGAGCAGGGAGGTGGTGTGGAAGCTGTGCAGCGCTGGTGGGAGGAGAAGATGGAAGAAGTCAGGGGTAGAAAAGATGGCTGCTGACCCAGGGGTCCGTTTGTTCAGATCCATACTGTACATAATATCTGTTAGTGGACTAAAGCTACTGTCACAAAATACACTACAGGCTGCTGTTGATGCATGTTCACATTTCTAGTCACACGTCTTTTTAATGGAAGCAAAACATGGAGAGTAGTAGGTAGTAACAAGTAACAAGTAAGAAACACTTAAACTTAACTATAGACAAAATAGATTGTGACTGTTCAGAAGTTTATTAACTGTGCACACTACAAATATGAACTAATGTACTGCCAACAATTCTCAATAAACTGTGCATGATTTATCTGTTTGCTGGTGCAAAATAGGTCAAACTAAGTGAACTATTAAGTGTAAACTGTATATAAATCTAAGGTCAGAGCAGACTGTTACTGACATTTAAATCAGCTCAGTGCCAGCAGGGGCGGCCATCACATTTCTGAGGGGTTAAAAAATACCAGAATTCCCCTTTAAGTGCATTTAGAGACATGATGGGAAGGTGATGCTGGAGAGAGCAGCCTGGCTCCAGTCCCATGAGTCTGTGTTTGTCCAGTCTCACCCTGGAGGTCAGGAGGTGAGGACAGTCAGGAGGCAGAAACTGATAAACAGTTGTGTCCTCTCTGTTTGGGAAGCACCCTGACACGTTAGCGCTCACTTTCCAAAGCTGCAGGCCTGTGAGCCAAAACGTGACGCTCCTGCTGTGGAGAGCAACAACATTCACAGGTCCATGTAAGAGGAAGGAGGCGGGGTGAGGGCTGATGCCAGGCAGAGTGACTTTGTCCTTCAGATGAGGAGAACTTTTGGTCTCCGGTGGCTCCCTGCCAGCTCCTCAATAACTGTTAATAAGTGCGTATGAGAGGATGGTCGAGCGGTGGACGTTTCTGGAGACTGTTTTTGAGCTCATAGGAAGTGTTGCCACAGATGGCTCTCCTGTTCACAGTGACTGTCTTTGTTCTGTGAACAACTCTTCACACAGCAGCACTGCAGCCTCTGAAGGCCTGTACGAGTGATGTCAGCCTCTCTGTGTGTTTCACTGTGCATACATTAGTCCTATAGCTCTGCTGTTTGCATCCTGCACCAACAAGGCCTCTTGTTCTCAGCGTGCTATAGTGGAGCGGAGGCGCGTGACTCCATCTAAGGAGCAGCACAGATTCACTTCAGCAGCTGAGTTAGGTTAAAGCAGTGTGTCCGAGCTGCTGTAAGTGTGTGCGATGTTACAGGCTGATCTACTGAACAGGAACGTTGTTGTACAATCAGCAGCACATCCATCATTCTAACTAGCAGAGAGCGGTGAAAATGATGAGGGGCCATTGTGGCGGTAATGGCTGCAGATTGTCCTCTGTCTTGTCTGAGATGATGCCACTGAGAGCGAGGCTTTGTCAAAAACAGTCTTACACACAGAGGATTAGATGGACGCCATCTGTGTCTCCTTGTCTTTATTTAGAGCAGCTAAAGACAGAAACATGTCGAGGCTGAAGCCCTGCAGGCGGCGAGCTGCTGATGGCATTTCACTCTGTTTGGACTTCACTGTGCCAACGTTGAGCCTGCGAGGCTCCCAGCTCTGCAGCCCGAAGCAAACATGCAGCTTTATTGATAGCATTTGGCTGATCTGTGTGTGTGTGTGTGTGTGTGTGTGTGTGTGTGTGTGTTGTGTTTTGCCAAGTCTCCCCTGACAACTGCAAACAAACATATCTTCAGAGTCTTTTGAAACCAACACTTTCTGTGTTTTAAGCCAATCCCAGCACAGGAATGGCCGCTCCAACATCCCATGATGCTTTTCACCGCCTCTGACCTCGTGTCACTGTTTCAATGACTCTTATCTTTGGCTTCCTGCTCTGCCTATATTCACAAGTTTATATTGCCCTCATTAAATACTGAGCACCCAAACAGCGCTCTGTTTGGCCTGTCACTTATTGGTCATTATGTTGAACACGTTGATAAACTCTGACGGGAGATAAGAGGACGTGGGACGAGGAAGTCTAGACAGGCGCGGTCTGTTCCAGGAGTTGGGATGCAAACGAACATCTGAGGGCGGAGAAAACAAATTATTTCAAATTGTGTAAAATAAAAAACAATAATCTGAGATTGGTGTTTGCACAATCCTGTTTAAATCATGTTTAGATTAGAAGTATCTTCAGCGTCCTGTTTGGTACAGTGATGTACGTGAGCCTCTCCCTCTGCTGGGTGAGGCCGATTCACACCTCAGGTAGGGCCGGCACTCACCTCACCTCGTTTTACTGTCGCAGTCCAAACAAGCTGACAGCAGCAGGAACACATGTGAGCGATGTGTCAGCAGCCAAGTCAAACATTAAACCCCAAACAGAGCATGAATGAATGGACGAGCTCTGGAGGGTCTCGGATGTGCGACCGCACACACACATCTGAGAGGAGGTCAGACACACAAAGACACACACAGGAAACTTTACACAAGAGGAGGCTGCTGTAGAAACTGTGAACACCTGGCCAGGTCATTATTTTAGTCATCAGTCAATCAGAGGAGGTGATGACGGCCACCTGTGTCACAACGCTCTCCTTATCATGTTCTGTTGATAAAGAACAGTAGTATCATAAACACGCCCTCTGTTATGAAAGGTTTATTTAACGATTAATTAATCACTTCATTTAGGAATTATTAGGATGGGTATTTGACACAATCTTCATATGTGAGTACTCACATTAAAGCCTGTAGCTTTAACACAGCCAGGCATCACAACAGAGCATGCTAACTCTGCTAGCAAACAAGGTGATGAGAGATCACCTGTTACCTGGCTGCTGTTTTCTCAATGCACTTAATAAATGATTAACCGTCGGTGTAGTTTATTGTGTAATGATAAGAGCGTATAAAATTTAATAGCTTGCACTCCACATTTATTTTATTTACTTTGTCAAAATCCATCTCTAATGGTGGCTGGTATCGATGGATCGAGTGACGTCAGGAGAAACATTGAATGTTATCAGCCGCTGCTTAGATATGAATATCTGCAAATATCCAATAGCATAAATAACACCAGTTAAAATATATACATTAGTACTTGTGTGCAAACAATGAACAAAGTATTCTACAAATATTATTATTATGGCAGGCTAACATGTTAGCTCCGGGAGCACAGCTGGTAAAGCTCAGTGTGTGCATGCTTGAATACCTTTCAGTGCAGCTCCACCTCCTGCAGGTACACAATAGTCTTAGTTATCAGTTTGACCCCATTAATTAGTGTAATTAGTCTTTCTGCGGGCAATAAGAGTCAGATATGAGCTGACGGCCTGAGGCCACACGCCCTCTCGGACCGTTTCAGCGATAAGTTTGCTGGCTGCTAATCGGACACATTAATCACTTCGGCCCCAGCGCGCCGTTGGCCTGTTTGCTGTTGCATTAAGACGTGTTATCTGCAGGTGAGCCGGCGGAGGGTGCGGTGAAACAGAAAGGGGAACAACCTCTACCTGCACACACAGAAGGGCCCTTTAATGGCCATTGTTGAGTGTTTTTAATCAGCCTTTACGACTGCTGGCTGTCATCGAATTGACTGAGCGATAGCAGAGTTTTGTTGCAGATCTGCTCGGGGAAGTTTGCCATCAGGCGGAGTTCATTGTTTGAAGGAGGTGAGGGGGAAACTTGATTTTCTCTCAATCTGTTTAACACCAAAATGACCCCGAGCTTGTTAGTCAATAAAGGTCTCAGAGAGTGGCTGATAGGGGGATTGTTCCCGGCTGTTTGAGGCCGGGGTCCGTCCCTCAGGAAGCAGCCCAGTATTCAGGCCACCCTGAAGACTTTGAAGACTTTGCTCTTTTCCACCCTCGCTCTGCCTCTTTCTGTCTGATCCGTCTTTATCCCCTCTCCTCTGCCTCCTTGTCTATCTCTGTTTCACTCATCCTATTCTTCGTGCTCTCTTTTATCCCAGGATCACTCCTTCAGCCCTTTGATTAGCATACCAAACCCCCATGCATTTCCCCCACTGTTTAAGTGCTATTAATGCTAATTGGAGGCAGGGAACTTCTCTAAGTAGCTTTCTTCAGGTCTGTTTGTTCACCTGGTGGGGGGGCTCTGTGTGTCAGTTTGTGTGTGTGAGAGCTAGCTGAGGGAAAATCAAGCATCTGGCTTAAAGGGGGATTCTGCTATTTTTTAACCTTTGCCCTATTTTACATATTTTGCGACATTTCAGAACTTTGCTTACTAATGGAAACACTTCTTTGATCATTTGTACCTTGTTCACTGACGACTAAGTGGTTGATAGTGTTCGGGGTTCACTGGCATGTTGCAGTACTTAATATTCAATTAAATTCAAAAGAGCTGTATTGCCATGGGAAACGTACGTTTACATTCCCAAAGCAAGTGTCAAAAAAAAAAAATATGCACCGTACATTCGAGGCTTCGGGGGCGCTGCTGTGAGTCCAAACATTAAACTATCAGCAGCAGGGTCGGACTTTACAATGACATATTCAGCCTCCGGAAATGAACCTTGTGCACGTGACAGAAGCTCAGTGTTTGCAGCTGAAAGCTTCGGTCTTTTACGACGTCACATTGTGCAAACTGGAAATTAAAATCGTTGCATTACATTAATTGCAGTTTATTACACTTTAACAATGTGCGGGCGGCAGGGTGCGGCTGCAACCTCACAGCAGGAGAATGTTGTTTGCACCAACCTGTTTGAATTGGTCTATAAAAACTACAATCCTTGGAGCCTTGGAGCCTTTGCAGCAGAAAGCTGAGGCCTCTGTCGTTTGTGTCATCACTTGTTATGTGCAGTTTAAAACAACAGGTGACAATATGAAGTTCTCAAGGACCTACCTTGCTGCGGTATATCATTGCGTATATGATACAATACGGTACAATACGACACAACACGGTACGATACGATACGCTATGATACGGTACGATACAATACGATAAAATGCGGCAATACGACACAATAAGGTATGATGCAATTCGCTATGATACGATACATTTTATTGTCTCGAACTCATGTTCTGCATGCATTTCGCTGCCTCCACAGTCGTATTAATAAATATAAAAAACAATAAAAACAAACAACAATAAACAACCCACGTGTACACAGAGAAGCACCAAACAACATTTATTGTAGACGTTTGTTCAAAGTTGATCTTGAATAAAAACAATAAAGCACATTTAAGAGATATGAAGCGTTCAATGACATCACAATAGGTGAAAACTCTGCTCATCATATCTCCAAAACAAATGTTCAAATGACTTGTGGAGTGATCGTGATTTCTACATTAGTTTTGTTTGGACATTTAACATAAAATATATTTTTAATGACATGATTTCAATGCTTTCAAATACTACATAAATTATTCTGATTTATTAATTTACACAACCTTTCAGTGAAGGTACAACAGATTCTAGGAATATGAAGCATTTTATAATAATCCAAGAATCGCATTACAATAAGGAAAAACACCAGTGAATGCACACGCAGCCCATCTGTAAAGCTCTCTGTGCTCTCTTCATTAACTGCAGCAGAAACAGCCCCACAGTTATTTGAACACACACACACACACACACACTCACACACACATAGAAATCAAGCCGCACTAAATGCTTATTAAATGTATTCTGCTTTAGCACAAAGTGTAATTAAGCTATCAGAGCTGTGCGTGTGTGATGAATGGAAGTCCAGATGAGTGTGTTTATTTTATCATTAGGATCCTCACAGAAGAGGCTCTCTCTTTATGTTCTGCTACAGTTAGCACGTGCTGCACTGAAGGAGCAAATTGGATTGGTGTTACAGTACGTACGCCGCTACACATCCTGATGAGCACCCACAAACAAATTGGATTGGCCGGTGTGTAAATCTGAAGCCGTTTGATGAGCGAAAGGGCCAAATTGAATTCTCAACAATGTAAATCTGTATCAGCTCGATGGCTCTGCGCCCGACTCGGCCGCTTAAATCACACGATTGTTCCTGCTGTTCCCAGAGACCATCTCTCTCTCCGCCGTTTGCTGTGCCACTAATCTGTTTTTAAAGAGCGTGTGGGGACGTGGCTCTACATATGGGCAGCTGAATCTCTCATTCTTCCCTTCTTATTCTCACAAACACACACTCACAACCTGTACAGTTGGCAGAGGGAGACGCTGTGATTGAGCCATCGGTGTGTGTTGATTCAGGAGATTACTCAGACGATCGGTCAGACTTATGGACCTCCTGTTTTCTCAGGAACACATTCTGATCTCTGAGATAAGACAGATGATGTGATGTCTCATGTTTATTACTCCTCTGTTGGTTCGTACAAATCATATTTATCGCTTTCCTTATTGCCTTTCCTCTGATGGCCTTTGTGCAAGAAGAGTTCGGTATTACTCAGATACCACTAAAACATGTTTAATTGTTTAAACAACGTTTTGTCGTATGAGTCATAATTCTCATTTAGAAACTCTGCTGCTGTTTCTTCTTCCTTCCTCCTATCAGGAAATATTCTTTCCCATGCATGAAATAAACCAAACTTTGTACATAGGTCCCAGTGTTACTTTAAGCAGCTATTTTACATTTAGTCATAGTTTAAGGACAAAAATGTTTATTAGTTTTAGTCACATTTTAGTCATTTTCTCTCTTGAAACTAATTCAATCTGCTGTAAGCCGCTGTCCTTTCATTAATTATCTCCTGATGATGTTCTCCACGGGTAATACAGATCCTCAGCTGAGGTCGTATGCAAATGTGACCTCTGGAACGTAGCGTTACACATTAAAAGCCACAGAACGAAGCACTTACAGTAACACAAACTGCACTTTCCTCTCTGGCCTTATTTGCAGCAGCAGTGCTGGATGATCGCTCAGTTTTGTACGGAAGAAGCATCAAATGACGTGTAGAGCTCCCCTTTTTCTGTGAGCGCACACAGAGCCTGAAGCAGGTTATGTGCGGTTGCGTACGTTGTTGTCAAGCTGCCTCTTTGGGACATCCTCACCTGTATGGATGGGTCAGATTCGGGGGGGGGTCTTCACACGCTCCATAATCAGTTGACAGATTAGACGCACAGTGACGGGAGAATATCCTGTATTTTAAATGTCCGATAGCCAACACTAACATGTTAGTCCTGCCTCGACAACGTCTCATCTGCAACATAAAAAAACATCGGTCCAGTCCTGTGGCAAACGCCCTCAACCAGCACTGTAGGATGATTGTCCCGGTTGTAGTTAAAACTTTAGACTGTTTAAATATAATTACAAATCAGAAATATGTGTGTTAACTTTGCAACTATCACCCTAATGTGGGCAAACTCCCTCTGATGTCTCTGTTTCTCCGGGCTGATGCAGAATAAACATCTTAAGCCATCTCGGGCATTGTGCTGCTTAAATTACTTTTTATGAAAGCTTTGTCTGAACAGTTCTTCTGTTGTGTTTTCCTGTATTTCTCCTTTGTCCTTCTTCTGTTTTCATCTCCCTCCTTCTTCTTCCACATCCTCAAAATGTCCGTCCTCCGACGTGTCACAGCAGCTACATTTACTGACTGTGTTTCTTTGTGTGTCTCTTCAGTTATCCGTACAGTGAAGACAGCAGTCAGGGGAAGCAGTACATGAACACCAGATGCCCCGCCTGGTGTGACCGAATCCTGCTGTCGTCCTCCGCCAGGGACCTGGTCTTAAAGGTGAGTTTAACCCGACACTTTTCATCCAATTCAGGGGCTTTTATTTTGGCAAAAACAATCCTCCCTCAGCTCAGACTCAGGCGTCTTTATTACCGTCTCTACCCCTTTATTTCTACAACTCAATCGTCCTTGATCCACATCGCCCTCCCCGCCCTCTGTCGCCTCACAGATGGAAGGATGAGGTGCCTGTGAATATTAATTTGGCAAGCTAAGCCCCAGGTCCATCCAGACAGTATATATATCCCAGCACCTCACCCCAGCGGGCCCCGATCTTCTTCATTAAGCCACAGATCTGTCGTCTTCCTCAGAGAGTCGAACCCTGCAGGTCCCCGCTCTGCCTCAAATCCATCCCAGCACTGTAAACTGCAGCCAATCTGCCACCTCTCTCTATCCTCTCCTCCTGTCGTGTTTGCTGGATTACTGACAGATCCACCAGCGGCTCTGCCAAGCTTCCCAGTTTCCATTAAAGGGTAATTCTGGTATGTTTAAACCTAGGCCCTATTTATACATATTTTAGGATCTATATCAAATTTTGTAATGTCTCCAGTAGATGTGTTCCTCCATCCTGCAGCAGTGAAACAGGCTGTAATGGCTGCAGCATAATCCTTGTTGGATCAAAGGTCGTCCACTAAAAGTTCTTGTTGTTTCCACTGACAGGCTCAGATTGTTGTTCTAAGTGTGTGACAACATTACAGAAAGGATCCCTACAGAGATAGACCTTTTTGTTACAGAGGAAGATGATTGTTTTAACCTACATAAGTTACATCGCTCTCTGCACACACACCAGACTCCATTGACAAAACCACATTTTCTTCACAGCACAAGAAAGTTGTTGGTCTACTGCTCCCTTGGTTGGTTAGCTTGCTTGTGTTATTGTGTGACTTTGGTGTTTTTAATGGTTAGTTCAGATCCAACACAAAAGCTGTGTAACACACAATAACACAAAAAAACAGAACGATCCATGCAGGAGAAGACACAAAACTCCTGTGTCCTGTGAGGTAAAATCACTGTTTTTATGAATGGAGTCTGGTGTGTTTGCAGAGAGCGATGTAACGTCTGTTTGTGGTTAAAAAAATCATCTTCCTCTGTAACAAAAAGGTCTATCTCTGTAGGGATCCTTTCTGTGATGTTGTCACACACTTAGAATAACAATCTGAGCCTGTCAGTGGAAACAACAAGAACTTTTAGTGGACGACCTTTGATCCATCAAGGATTATGTTGCAGCCATTACAGCCTGTTTCACTGCTGCAGGATGAAATGATCTACTGGTGCAATTCTATAACATTCTGTACCTGTAAGTTATTTAGACTCCAAAATACGGTAAAAGAGTCTCAAAATACCAGAATTCTCCCTTTGAACAACATTTATTTTAATCTGAAAAAGGACAATTTTCTTCCATTTTTAGTTCCAAACCAATCGAGTCTTACTTTAAACGTCTGAGTGTGTTCGCTGATAGAAACATGCAGGCTTTCATCGGTTAATGTGTGTGAAATAGAGGCGACAGTGTATTGTACAGTTGCCGTTCACCGCAGGGGGCAGACCAGGAAGTTTGGCTTTCTTTTGTCCGCCTCAGATGAGAAATTCCTTCCTGATCTTTCTTCTGTTACTGACTGAACCTCCGCTGGAACAATAAAAACACAGGCACTGTAAAACATTTATAAATTATCACAGCCAGTTTGTTTCAGCCACTTAATGTGTCAGAATTATATAAAGACTGGCTCACACACACACACACACACACACACACAGCTGGGTTTCTGTTTGCTTTCCTCCCCCTTCATGCTCGGGCTAATTGCTTGTAATGCGGGGACGGAGTGGAACAGTTAGTGTGTTCGCAGATTGGCTGATGATTCACTGAGCACACACTCTGCGGCTCCCAGCGTTACAGATTGTTGAGACATAGGCCTGTAAACAGCCGGCGTGTGGCGTCATCTATCATGGCACGGTCGGTTAACTCGCCATCATGTTATTTTCTGCTTGCCGAGCCCTAACACGCCAAAGGTTGCCCGCTGGCTGCGCGGCGCGGCACCAGCTCCAGGAGCGCCGGTAATGAATGTTTAGCCGAGCGAGCGCTCCCTCTCTGCCGCGGGGCCCCGGGTAATTTGTTTATCTGTCTAAAGATTATGCAGCCCGAAAATCCACAATTTTATGCTGCCTTTGTGAATTATCAAGTGTGTGTTTGATGAATGTATCTGCGGCTGCGGGAGACGAATGGAGAGGTGGCAGTGCGTGGAGCTGCAGGAGGCAGAGAGAGGTGGAGGTGTGCTGACCCCGCTCAGCCGCAGGATTGGTCTGAAGTTAATTTGGATTTCACTTTATGGTTCATTCTCGAGCTCTCTGTCTCTTTCTTCTGAGGTGTCAGAGCAGCTCACCCAGTCACAACCCAGCAGCCGAGTGTGTGTGTGCGTGTGTGTGTTTAAAAAGTCTTTAGTTCAACCAGACAAGTGTGATTTATACTCCAGTCTGCAGATCCATTTGTGAGTGGGTAACAGCTTCTTTGTGTGCAGATATGGAAACATGACTCCCTCTGATAGGCTCTTAGATTACACTGAGAGAGAATGTGGTGCCGAGGCGGACGTCCACTTTGTGACTCGCTCCTGCTTTTCATTCCTCCTCACTGCACTGTGCACGACTTTCAAAGTAAAAACTGCTGATGTCCTCCAAAAGAAGCCACTCAGTGCACATCTGTGAGGGTCTGTGATAACACTTTAAAAAGGGTTATCCGAGTATTTTTTAAATACTCCTATTTTTACATGTCTTGGGGTCTAAGTGACTAAAGTACGATTGGATTGCTCCAGCAGATGTCTTCAGCCTGCAGCGGTGAAACAGGCTGAAATGGCTGCAATATAATCCTTGGAAGCCGACCACAGTAGGTCCATCAAAGATTCTGACAACATTACAGAAAGGACACTGTGTGACACACAAATAACATTTAGACCCTGAAATATGTCTTGTTATATGTTTCATTTATAAATGAAGAGTTCCGCTTCAGAAAGGTTGCTTATGTTTCACTTCCTGTTGGTCACTGTGGTTCATTTTTAGTGCCCTTTTCCTGCCATAACCGTACTAACCTTTACATTGTCTAATAACAGTATAAACACCTGTATTTCTCAGCAGCTCCAACAGGTGTTTGATTTATGTGTCCCCGTGCCCCCCTACTTTTACTATGATACAAAGTATCAAACTAAAGCTGCAAAGATTAGTCGATCCATCAATTAGTTTGCTACTATTAAATTAAGTGACAAATATTTTGATAGATCAGTTTGAGTGATTTTTTAAGGGAACTTTCTGAGATTGCAGCTTCTTAACTCCAAATGTTTCCTGGCATCTCTTCTCCTCTCTGATAGTGAACTGAATATCTTTGGGTCGTGGACAACACAAGAAACTTGAGGACATTTTAAACTCACTTCAAAGAACACACAATAAAATTCTTTGGTTTCTGTATGTGCTGTTATTAATTATTCTCACCAACCTAAGCATCCAGGTGACTTTTATTTTGAAATCAACATTAAACCTCTGCTAATTGTGTTTAATGAAGCGTGTGCACTGATTGCTCGTCCATGAATGTGTCATAAAACTTGACATGAGGCTGTAATGATTGTAACACCGTGCTGCTGCTGACTCTGTGGAACACGAGCAGCTTCCTGTTTAACTGTTATTTCTTTTATTTGAAAAATGTCGTTCATCAAGCTTTTCATTTTGTGTCTCTGCAGCCTGAAAATGAAGAGAAGTCTATAGTGTATGATAACATCGGGCCCAATGTCTGCATGGGGGACCACAAGGTAACAACAGTGTGTGTGTGTGTGTATGTGTGTGTGTGTGAGAGAGAGAGAGATGGTGTTGTGATGTTAAATACTGTTTCAGGTGCTGCAGAGGAAGAAGATTTTAAAGCCTAAACCATTCATGTAATCAAGAACGTAGAGAAATGTTGTAGAGCACAAATAGATTCAGTATAAGGCAGGGGAGGAAAAAAACATCTCTATAACATGAACGTTGATAGCAGCCTCACACAGCAGAAACAAACACAGCAACAGTTTTTTGCTAGCATGTAAAGTACACGCCGGCGTACACAGCCTTCCTCCTGCAAAGCTTTGTTTGAGCTGCAGGAGGAAAAGTGGTCGTCTTCTCTAAAGAGAAGAAAGAGTGGAACTGAGGCGCACGAAAGACACAGTGAACGTGAAAAGTGTTCCTCTAAAGATGAAGAAACGTGAGGAGACAAAAAATTGACATAGACTTCAGTTATACGGACGTTAGCAGCAGCTCGGCTAGCGCCCCCCTCACCGGACATACTAGGCCCTTTTACAGAGCCAGTTCAAGGCGGGATTATTACGCGTCTGTTACGTTTCAGCTTGACTAAAACACAAGGAGGCAGAACGGTGAGGGGAAGTCGTTCTGCCTCTGAGCCGGCATCAGAGGTGGTAACAGAGGAGAAACAGCGTCCTTGTAAACTGTGGAGCCGGCAGGGCGGAAAAGCGACGCTTGTGTTTATATGAAGCACACTGTTTGTTAACACCTTCCACATTTTGCTTCTGCAGCGCCTGAATGCTGTGAAAACACGGTCTAAGGCGGCTTTCTGCCGCCGTTGCTTGGTTCAATGTAAAATGGTAAAGGCAGTGTGACAGCGGAGCTTCGTTACGGCGCTGAGGCAGAATTGCAGTGTGTTAAGGGGCTTCTATGTGTGCCGAGGATTTTTAACTTGAAACTGCTTCCTTCAGTGTTGTAGTCTAAATTATCTTTATTTATAATAAATAATAATTACACAGCCTTTAAAATGTGTCAGAGACAACTTGAGCTCCTGTAGATAAACTGTGTTCTAAAGATTAACTAACAAACTGTTTGATTTCTTCAGGCGTCTGTCAGTGTCAGGAGACGTTTTAAACCGGCAGAAGTAACCGAGATGTACTGAGTTGATAAGCCCCTGAATGCACCGCGTACTGCTGCAACATATACTTAATTATTCTGTATTTAATTGATTACGCCAGCAGTTCCATTATGTGTCCTGTTAATAACTGACAAGAAGACAACCCTCAGTTTATTCAACAGGTACTTTTGCAAAAAAGTTCAACCAGCTTTTGTTTGGATTTTTCTTTCCCAGAGACACAAACATACAGAATCATCCTTAAAGCCTTTTTTAAAGGGAAAAAATGAAATTAGTTCAATTATTTCTAAATGTAAAATCCCACTTATTATTTGTCAAATTGTTTTTTTTTTAGCTTTTTTGTACCAAAACAGGTCAAGTTAGTCTAGAAACCAGATAAAACATTGTTTGAGGTGCTGGAAGGTGGGAGCTGTTTACTCCTGTTTGTGCCCCTTTGTGCTAAGCTAAGCTAACCAGCTGTAACATGATAAGGGAACTTGCATTAAATTATATACGGTGATAAATATTAATTTTGATTAAAATAGAACGATTCTCTTGATGATATTTTTGCCACATTGCCCGTCTGTGCAGCTTTTAGGTAAAGCTGTTTGTAGTGAAGGCAGCAGCTGAAGCAGCACAGAGAGGATGCTTTTAGAGCTGACTGTATAGAAAGTGTTTAACACCGTCGCCTCAGTCTCTCCGTGTCAGACAGAAGGTCCTGCGCTGAAAGAGAGGCGCCTTAAGTCAGGTCTTTCATCAATACTCAGAGTGTCACAGACAGTAGTGTGTGTGTGTGATGTGACCCCAGCACACTGAGAGATACTGCAGCAGCCCTCACCTCCCCGCCGCACTCTGCTGCTAAAATCACAGCCGGCTATGTTTAAAAAATGTCCGATGTAGTTAGCACACAGGCCCAAAAATGCACGGCACCGCTGTGTGAGTTTAACCTGCGAGTCCTCGGAGCTCCCAGAGAGAGGGAGCATCAATAAAGTGTTCTCTCTGACTGTGCTCTGTCTCTGTCCCCCACCAGCCCGTCTTCCTGTCCTTCCGAATAACAGCGGGGGCAGGTAAACCTAATGCAAATAAGCACAAGTGTTGTGTGGTGCAGTGATGTCGTGGTAAATATTAACTTTTCTTTACTATAATTCTTCACACTTGTTGCTATTGTTTGCTTTGATTTGCTTGATTTTCACTACAAGTTGAAGGAAAAAAAGCCTGTTTGAGGTTTTATTTCAAAATAAAACGTCAGCAGTGTAAAAATGTGATTAAAATGCTTCAGACATTTTAAGACATTAAAAAGGTAATTCCAATATTTTTAAACATGGGCCTTTTTAAAAAAAAAATTTTTTTTGCATATGTTGTGGTCTAAATGACTAAAAGGTACAAAAAGTTGTGGAAATACTTGATTGCTTTAGCTGAGAGCTGCAACATAATCTAAAGGTCGTCCACTAAAAGTTCTTGTTGTTTCCACTGACAGGCTCAGATTGTTATTCTAAGACAACATTACAGAAAGGATCCCTACAGAGATAGACCTTTTTGTTACAGAGGAAGATGATTTTTATAACCACAAACAGACGTTACATCGCTCTCTGCAAACACACCAGTCTCCATTCATAAAAACAGTGATTTTACCTCACAGAACACAGGAGTTCCAGTCATACTTGGTTTATTTGTTTGTGTAATTGTGTGATACACAAATATTGGATTGGATTTAAACTTATTGGGGGAAAAAAATCACACAAAAACAGAAAACAAACCCACCGATGTAGGTGGTGAAAGATAAGCGTCCTCCTGTGTTCTGTGAGCTAAAATTACAGTTTTTGTAAATGCAGTCTGGTGTGTTTGCAGAGAGCGATGTAAAAAAAATCATCTTCCTCTGTAACAAAAAGGTCTATCTCTGTAGGGATCCTTTCTGTAATGTTGTCACAAACTTAGAATAACAATCTGAGCCTGTCAGTGGAAACAACAAGAACTTTTAGTGGCAGTTTCAAAGTTTTTGTACCTAGAAGTAATTTAGACCTAAAAAAGTTAAGAGCCCCGGTTTAAGAATACAGACATTACCCTTTGACTCACAAACTAGAACAGCATCTTGTTTTCTGACTTTAAAAACAAAGTTGGCACCATTTTTTCTTTGACTGAAATATCGGCTTATTATTTAGGAATAAAACTTTTCCTTGTTTCCCTCCACAGGGAAGTGTTGCCAAAGGGGGGAGCAGATATTCCGTGAAGCGCCTCTGTGAGAAGAAACAAACAGGACACACACACAGACACACACACACACGCATGCACACAAACACACATAAATACACACACACACACACTTTGCACAAGCGTACACTGAAGACAAAGTTTTTCAGCAGTGCTGACCAGTCACAGTTGTCCTGACACCTCATCCATACGAAGCCGTTTTCTCTCCATAAAACACTTGTTGAGACGTGGACGAGCACCGAGGGCCCGGCTCCAGACAACACACACATCGCTGACCTCACTGTTGCCATGCAACCCCCATTCCCCAGAGAAAAGAAGAAGAAAAACAGGACGGACGGACGGACGGACGACTCTTTCCATGCCACAGCCTCGTTGCCAAAACTCTAATTGAAATCAGTCTACTACATATTTAGACACTGTACTTTGTAGGTATGCCTCTGTGTATAGAAGCTACTCTCCACACAGTGTGTAAGGTGTTTTAAAAAAAGAAAAGTGCAATGCAAAAAAAGTTGTATATCTATATTGTTAGGGTTATTTGTACATTGGACAGTATAACATAGAGTTGTTGATGGTTTTAGTGCCGTTCTCTTTCTGACCAAACTTTGAGGTCCTTTTTGTTGGAATAGATTCAACAAATTCTATATATATATTTTTGTTTTGTTTTGTTGTTGTGTGCACAACACACTGCCATGCCTGACACATCAGTTGAGTCTCATTTTATATACTGTACTTTTTAAAGAGATAATTTATAATTCTTACCAAATGTCTGTGCAGACTGTGTGGGTGTTCCTGCAGCCGCAGCAACACCGAGGAGAGACGCTGTTTGTGATTTATTGCCTATCCAAGAATGTTTTAAGCAGTGCCATAGACCATGCAAGTATATAAGATAATGTTTCATATATAGCACTCTCACATTATTTCATTATTACTCTAACTTATTTCTATAATATTATGGTTCTGAATGTGATATTTTAGATAGGCTTGGGTATCCTTAAAATGTAATTTTGTTTGTCAGTTTTTGTTACTGCATTTGGTGCCAAGTATCCACACAGACATGAAGTGTGTCAGAGTGTAAACGCTTTAGTCAGACGGTTTAAGGTGTTGATTATGAAATGTATAAAAAAACTAGAGAGAAACTCTAAAGGCGGGAAAAAGCAGCAGCGGGAGGAGGAGGAGGAGTTGCTTTTTATTCGTCTGTTTGTAGCCTTCATCGCAGATCATCTGAGCATTAAAGGGGAGCTCGGAGACGCCAGCGTTTCCTTTTATCGATTTCATTTCCTACACTACAGATTCAGACTGTGTGAAGGCGTCACATTGATCCTCCCTGATTATTTTTTTTTCATCTGAATCACTGAATGATTTTGTGCCTGCGCAGGATTTCTGTTGTCTTCTGCTGTGATTTGGTTCTTAAGTTAAAAAAGAAACAGCGCGTGCTTGTTTGTGTTCCTGCTGCTCTGTGTGAGTTTCCTGTAGGAGTTTAAGCTGCAGTTTTTCTTCTTCACTCCATCTTATTAAAGCAGATAGAGATTTGATTCTATAGCCCCTCTGACGGCCTGGCCTCTGCTGTAGGTGATGCAGTTCTCAAGCAATAAAAACCATTAGAGCTCAACGGCTGTTTGTCCTCATTACCGCTCATCTCACCTCCTTATTGCACGAGAATCAATTAACCTCCCTCACGTCATCAGTGTGTTATTAGTGTATATTTCCTGCGGAGGCTTTTCTGCAGGAAGACGCAGCGTGACAGCGGCCTGAGAGCGGGCTCAAGATGGAGCCGAAAGATAACATTTCCACTTCATGTGGAATATTTATATCTAACATTTATTTTAGTATCAACACATTAGCTAATAATGAAAAATGTATATACTTTATGATTTTACTCCATGAAGAAAAATCTTCTTCCTTTAAGATGTTTAATTTTTTCACCACTGAACAATTCTGCTGAAATAAAGCTGAAAAAAGACGCACTCCTTGAAAAACGCACCATTAATCCATTTTAAGAAGCAGATTTAAAATGCGCAATTTAGTCGCTTAACGTTAAAAGACATGAACATTTTGAGGACCGTGCGGCTCATTTGATCGTAAACTTATTTAACTTTGCGGGCAGAATTTCATCAACACATCTGAGGAGGATGCATCTGTTGCAAACTCAGACTGAAGTAACTATGAAGGAGGAGACTTTAGTCATAAAGATAACGTTAAAAAGAAAAAATACATGATTATAATAATATAACAAGTCATATAAAGTCACTATAAATTCCTCTTTAAATCATCCGCTGCTGTCTTAAAGAAAATAAAGTATTATTCGCTTCCTGCAGCAGCTGTTCGGTTCATCAAAGGTAACATAAGAGGCCAAATTTAATTTGATGACTGCTAATTTCTGATTGGTTGAATCCAGAAGAGACGGCGCGGAAAGCTCCAATAGACTTCAGCCGTACAGATAGGAAACAAAAGGGTGCAGTACCACCTGCAGGCAGAGGGGGCGCACTTCTGTCATGCAGCTCCACAGCACTGCGTTTGATTTGCACAAAATAAAGGAGCTGTTTACGCCAAACATGAAACAGAATAAACATGAATAAGATAGCTTGTTTTTAAATTAAGTTACTTATAATAATATTTACTAAATAAAGAGTTCATTAAGCTTGAAGGTGGGAATCTAAATCATCACTATTAAAAGAAAACAGACTTTTTGTTCAAATAAAAATGCTCCTTTCATTTGTAATAAAAATTAATAAATAAAATTAAACAGCTGCCTGTGATAATAATCATGTTTAGAGTCGTTACACTGGACTATTTACGGTAACAATAACTACTAACTAAATATAACTTGTTGGATTTCTCACTGAAAAATTAAAATAAAAAGTTAAACTTTCATTTTCTTTGTAAACAATTATGTTTACACAAAATACTAAATGAATGAATATTAAATAGGCCAGTAAACTAGTTTAAATATATTGTCACATTATTATTATTATTAAATAGCCTTTGTTTAATTTGACGTGAAACATTTTAAATCATCTTGTTGCCAAAAACGAAATTCAATTATTGATAGTCATGAATTTATCTTTAATTTATATTAAGCCCATACATTCAAACAAAACCCAAAGCAAATGAAAAAATGCTTGTTAAATAATTTATTCATAATACAAAGTGTTTTTCTTCCTTGAACCTTCCCGGAAGTGATAATACTCTCTTTAATCCCAACAGAAACGAGGCTCCAGTTTGCTGCTCCGCTGTGCTGTGATGAGGTCAAAATAAAAGACAGAGACTTTTTTCTAAATTAAACCAAAAGAACAGTTTGTGACGTGGTTAAAACAAGCTGTTGTTTTTACAGTGATTATTTACAGCATTCTGCGTCTGTACATTTAAATGTTCCGGAGCTGAACTGAGACACGTGGAGAAGAAAGAGGCGACATTACTCTGCAGGAATAAAAAGGAAGCAGCAGGTCTATCAGAGGGAATAAGCGCGTCCGAACATAACTTATTCAGTAAAAAATATATACAATCTCACACGTACATTTTTATCTTCAGGCTACAGCACGAATCATCCGTTCATCGTAAACCTGCGCCCCTCAGAACATTCTACTCTCGCCTTTTAGGACAGTGGATACCCTGGTTAATCTGAGCTTTAGAAGCATCACAGGCCCCGTTCACACCTGCCATTTTTAACATGCGGCCCGGATCCGGATCAGTGTCGGCTGCACATTATTGAAAAATGTGTCATCTCTCCAAACTGCGTAAAAGTAATGTTTACTTTTTATCAAACTGAAAATTAAATTAAAATTGAATTATTTAAATCTTCTTTCATCAAGAATAAAAAAGAAGAGTGGCAATTCTTCAGATAATATAAAAATTATATCACCAATGAATTCAAACATTCAGCGGTCTCATTCAGAGCAAAATGCTTTTAAAGGCGACACAAGCTGCTGACGTTTGGAGACATGTTTTACGCACAATGTAACAAGTGTCATGACTGCATGAGTAAAATAAAGCAGCTTTATCTGTGGATCCAAAGTAATTAGTGACACTAACAGGCTCAACACTGATCCGGATTGTGTGTGTTCATAATATTTTGTTACATTTACACCTGTTGTTAAAACTCCAGTTGCGTAAAAACTGATTTGCGTCGCCAAAACTACTTCCTGTCCCAATATTTTTGTCCTTTCAGCTGACAGGAACTTTTCAGTCTCGTTCAAGTCCAGTTCTGACAGGAGTTTATCTCCGAGTACACAGAGTCTGTAAGTTTGGGGTTTGGATGCAGCCAATGCGTCTCTGGACACGTTTTGGTGAACGCGTCTCCCGTGCTACATGGCACACACTCCGCATTCTCTCGCTCTTTCTGAGTGAAATGCATCCGCTCAGGCGCATGTTCGTAATGTCAGGTGGAAATGGGGTCAGAAAGAGTGCGTCAAGTCTCTTTTTAGTTGGACCCCCCCACTGTGGTCCCCCAGGTGTGGGCATCACAAGGTGTCCGAGCTGTTACTGCAGGGGCTGATCAGCGCCAGGTTGGTGGCCTTGTGCTTTTTCAACAGTCTCGTGATTTTCTCGTCGTCTGAATTTGGGTCCAGCGGTTTGTTGTACTCGTCGTCGTCCTCGTTCTCCGAGCTCTCCTTCATCTTCTCCGTCTCAGAGTCGTGCTTCTTTTTGGCCGTGGCCATCTCCGCCGCATGCCTCTTCCGCCATTTGGTTCTTCTGTTCTGGAACCAAACCTGTAGAGGAGAGAGGCGCACAGATGCTCAACAGGTCCAGAAAACAGTGGAATTATTTCAAACTAATCTCAACGGGAGTAAATAATCCCAGAGACACAACAATAATAACAAAAATAATATTATTCATATTAATTATAATACATTTTAAATGAGTTCTGAGTTTAATCATTGCGTTAAGTTGTGCGCAGTGGCTCTGAAATAAATTATTTTCTTAGTTTCAACATGTTGTGTTAAAGTGAAATTGGCCAAACAAGATGTCCCACATTTCTTCAGATTTTTTAAACAGGTGGTTGACATGATTTCTTACCTTGACTTGACTCTCGGTCATCCCTAAAGAATAAGCCAGCCGCGCTCTCTCCGGCCCGGCCAGGTATTTCGTCTGCTCGAAAGTTTTCTCCAGTGCAAAAATCTGCTGTCCTGAAAAAGTGGGTCTGGAATGTTTCTTCTTTCCGTCCTTGTCCACCATCATGTTGATCTGACCTGCAAACAGAAACACACACAGAGGTCATTCACTGAGTTTAATTAAGAACAGTATTTAAAATGAGATGAGCCTGCAGGTTAACACATTTTTTATGAGCCTCAAACTGTCCCAAGTGTTCTGAGCTACATGATGAGTTCACTGACCAATTATTCACCATGGTACTATTACAGTTTTTATATTAATATTTTAATTGAACAAGTTTGAAAGTCCTGCCAAGTATCACATAAAAAGGAATGATCTATGAGGAGCTTCCAGTTTAAGTACCATGAATTTACGGTGAGCACACAGTGCGCAATAATATTTATCACTTTAATTTCAGCTGTAATATTTGTAAGAACAGATCAATTTTTTCTCATTGTAAAATAATCTGTTTAGTTTATTGCATGTGTGTGTTTATATGTGTAGTTGCAGGCCTCTTACAGCCTGAATAATGACTAATAACGAATAAAATAAAGACAAAAAATCTGTCCTTTGTCCTACGCACGAGATTTTCTGTATTTAAATACAACATAAACTACAAGGGTTCAAATATAAACTACAGGCAGAGTAAGAGAGGACTTACTGGGACAGGGAACCCGCGGGTCTCTCCAGGGAGAGCCTTGCATCACCCCGGGCCAGAATATGGGCGCCCTCCCAGGCAGCTCAGCCAGCGGCTTCGGGTACCGCGACACCGCCGGGCTGAAGTACATCCCGGCTGCGGCGGCGGCGGCTGCGGTGGTGGCCAGGCCGTTTATCCTGGGGAACCCGGAGAGCAGCTGCCCGGCCGTGGTGATGGGTCTCCCCAGGATGTCGCTTATTCCGTGCGGGGTGCCCATGGTGAGCTGGGAGTTGAGGTTGGAGAGCTGCGGCGCCTTGAAGCCCGCCGGGCTCTGCTGCAGCGCGTACGGGAAAAGGGACGTCTTCATCTCGGTCATGTTGTGCAACGCCGCCAGCGGGGTGCTGCCCAGGACGAACGCACTCTGCCGGTTAGCCTCCATCTGCCCGACCGCTAACATTTGTGAACATGAACCACCGCACGCGCTCGGTTAAAAACGGGATGTTAAAAAATAAGAGTAAATAAAAGTAGAAGTGTAAAGTTTAGGAGCCAGGCCACTTCTGCCGCCCTCTCCTGAAGTATCCTGGAGCAGGAAGAAGAAGAGGAAGACTCTGGGAATGTTGGAAAACTTCTCTCCTCTCTGGGGAAGCAGCTCGAAAAGTCCCACAAACGTCTCCGCGCGCTCGTTGTGGTCTCGTTCTGTCAGCTGTTTGAAGGCTGAACGTGTCCGCCGCAGGAAGCCGCGCGGAAGTCGGCCGCTCTGATGATGTTTTTAGTGGTTTTGATGGGAACCATTAAAGGCTCGACTTGTCTTTCCATAAATTGACTCGCTGCTCTTTAGCTGCGAGGGAAGCGGGACCCGCTGATAATAGCGCAGCCACCTGCACGCGCGCTATTCCCATTGGACGGGGGTCTGAGTGAGACAGCGCGCTGATTGGAGGAGAAAGAAAGTCCGCTGCTTCTGATGTGCGTGTTCGCCGGACGGGTGCTGCCTTTACGTGCAGTCAGAAATAGCAGTTTCCAGTTATTAGGACTGACAAGTGTGGTTTCGAGCAGGTACACAGCCTGAAAATGTTTCTTCGATTTTATTTCCAAACCTGTACAAAGTTGTTTTTTTATAAATATTAATGTAATCGACATTTTAAACATGCTCTAGCATCTCCTGAGCTCCACCTAAGGAAAAAGGCTCAAATTATTTTTCATTGTCGACTAAAACCACTTGTTAGTCGCTCAAAGACGCGTTTAAGGCTTTAAAATGGAAGAATCGGAGGAGACAGTGAACGCATCAGCAGCCACACTCTATTAAGATCTTTAGCGCTGCTGTTAATGATGCGTCTCACAGCGCGGAAATCATTGTTTCCACATATGACAAAGAATATACATTTACATTATGAGCTGCTCCCGCAGCCTGTGCGGGTTTATTAAAGTCAAACGGGACCCTGCGGGGGGAGGAAGGACTCCTGATGTCTGAGGAGAAATAAACGGATAAAAAGGATTTTATTTAAAAGAAAACTCCTCGGTCAAATGAACCAAAAATATGTTTTACTTTATCTTAAATTATTATAATTATTGATGTTTTAGTTGTGCAGGTTGGTCAGAAGTCTTCAGTCAGCGTGTTTTATTGAGTATTTCCTCCGCAGCACGCTGTGTCTGCTCCCGGTGCTTTGCAGGATGAGTTCTGATAAACGGAGTGAATCCAGCGCGTGCTGCTGTGAGCTGCTTCATAAAACATGACAGTTTCTCCACTTTAAACATGATCTCACGCCATTTCATGTTTTTCATCAAGTCCCTGAAAGAAGCGGATAAACAGAGCCGTCAGAGGCCTTTCACATCACATCTCAAGTCTTTAAAGGACACAGCTGTGTTTTATATGAGAGACATAATCAGTGTTTAGAGACAAACTGCGTTATTAGAGTGAAAGTGTGAGGGGAAACGCGCGTGCAGCCTCCTCAGTCATCACTGTGAGTGCTGTAATATTTTATGGAGATGTGAGCAGGTTGTAAGAGTGAAATATGGCGCCGTTAGCATCTGAAAGGCTTCACTATAAATGCACCTTGCTGCCACATTTGCTCAGCGGGGAAAGATTGTGGATTTTAAAAGGTTTTTCAACGCGAGGTGATTCACAATTTTCACTGTATTTCTTCAGATGAAGGGATGCAGAACACACACGGTTTCTAATTCAGTAAATGGCCCTCTCTTTCTAATTTATATCCGCACATGTCCGCTGATGTACGCACTGATTTTATCGCCTGTTTGAAAGTCTTTGTAAAATCATCACTATAGGAGGAAAAATAAACACCGTCCTGTATTTTCTCCTGTTTTTTTTTAATATGTCAGTGAGTGAAATGAAGCAGCTGCTGGCTGACCCGGAGTCAGATCAATGACAGAAAGATTGGCTCTTTTTGCAGCTCATCTGCAGCCAGAGACGAGAGCTGCCAAACAGCCCGTCACAGGAAGCCTTAATCGCAATTTAACATAATGAATGATTTCATTTATTATCTCATAAATTTACAAGTAATTTAAAGTTTAAACTCTTAAACTCGAATCTGTTACAGGAACGGACGTGGAGCTCTTTAATCCAGTAAAAAAAAAGAATCCTGATTGATAATTATTGGAAAAACTGTTTCACCAATAAAAAGTGTTAAACGATGAAAAACCGACAGACTCTAAAAATAGTAACAATTACATGAAAGTGATGAAAGAGAATAACAATAAAAAAGCCTAACAAATGATAATAACAAAGAACAATTAAGAGTTTATAATATATGATAAATGTTGATTATGTTATCAGTATTGCACGTGAACCTGTTGCTCACAGTGCGCGTGTTTCTCATTTCTGCGTGAATTCTTCAGCGGTTTTAATAACGGGCTGCTGGCCTGCTGATGGCGCGCGCCGCCGAGGCCTCCTGCCCCTCCATTAAAGGGAAACAGGTTAATAAACAGCGCGCAGATAATCTTATCTGAGAGACAGCTCCGACACAGATGGGAATTGACCGAACAGAGAGGAAAGATAAGCAGATGTTTGGACAAAAAGACGCTTGTTGCAGTCTGTAGATCTGAGTCAGTGATGCGTTCAGGTGCTCGCTGCCTCTCTGTGCTTTAAACACAATAACCATAAACTGTTAAATATGCACATAAATTAAATCTTTGAAATTGAAGATTTAAATAAAATAATTAAGGCCCAAATAGAAATATTTCCAAAGCGATGATAGAAAATCACAGTTTGACGTGTTAGCAGGTCAGTGTGAAACATTCACTTCATTTACAGTCTGTCACCCAGCGGGACGTCAAACGAACGAAAGAGAGAAAAGAGCCTTTTCTCTGCATGTTACATTAAAAAGAGTCTGTGCGCCGCGAGTCTGAACGGAAGGCTGTATAATTTGTGTAGGAGCTCCCTCTAGTGGCACACAGCGGAACTGAATGTTCAGACAGCCTTCGTCATCAAACGTCCAACAACTCCAACCAGGTACTTCACAAGAATAAAGTGATCACACCTCTTGTAGAGTCTTTCATACAGGGGGAGCAGCTCGACGTGTTTTATGGAGGATAAACACAAACTAAGACTAAAGCAAGAGCAAAAGCTGCACAGATGCATAACAGACAAAACAGGCACCAGCAGGTTTAAACTAAGAACAAAACAATATTTAAAAGATACGAGTAAAACAGAGGAAGAGTGACATCTAGTTAAATGCATCATTGAATCAATATTTTTTTTACAAACGCTGTTTAAAGATGTAAACTGTAAAATGTAGGAACTGTTTGAAACTCATGAAAAGTCTCCTGTAAGGAGTTTTCTCTGGTTATGACACAGGATAAAATGAGCAAAGAGATGAGAGGTACGGCTTTGTCACAAACTGAAAGTTCCTCACAGGAGCTTTAATTCAAAATGTCTGCAAATAAAACCAAACTGACTCCTCCTGCTGACACGTTTTTATATTCACAAACTGCTGCAACTCAGCTGGTGGCTACGGAAGCCCTGCAAGGACATACATCCATTTATTTGCTCTGTTGTCCTGAGATAACGAGTCAGATATCGACTTATTAATCATCTTAATAAGTAACTGGAGCTGCTCTACAGGTTGTCTCTGACTGTCTCACGTGTGTACTCTGTACTTACTGTTTCCAAATGAATACATTTATCAATATGAATAACTACTCTTATCCTCATCAACCCTTTGACCTCCTCAGTGACAGAAGTCTGCATTAATAGGTCTTTTCAGTGTTTTAAGCAGATTATTTATAACGTGTACATTTCATGTCAAACATTTCACAACTTTAGAGTTTGAATCCAGCGAGATGTCTTAATTTCCTCTTTTTTCACTCAACTTCTCGTGTTATACATTCATTTAAATAAATAAGAGAAATAACGTGTTGTAGGGTTTGTTTGGGTGTGCTGTAATCATGTTTCACCACTGGGGGCGCTGTAACAGTTTATTCACAAGGTGTCTTTAATTATCCAGCAGGTTTTTAATGTCAACAAGTCCAGGAAGCTCACACCTTTTGTTTCATTATTTTTTATCTATAAATAAATAAACTTCTTTAAATTCGGAGTGTCGATATTTTAAAATGATGACACCAGCAAAAAAGTTCTAATGCGTCCTTTAGATAGACGGACATGCCCCAGGCCCTCAGGTCGTCTGAGATGAAGACCTTGTGATCCTCCAAGTATATCTGCTTATCTAAGTGTCATTGTGATCCTGATCCTTTTACACATGTGGGAATCAAAAATAAGACAGAAGCACAGAAAATTCACAGACTTAAATTCTGCATTTACACAATCAGGAAGAGTTTGTGAAACAATGAACAGAAGTGAAACCTTTGAAATGTTTAAGAGAAATAAGAGAATGTAACTTTGTATATTTTGAGCTCCAGCTCTGTGCAGCAGACAACAGTTCTGTGTGAACAGGAAGTACAGCTCACGTTAAAATGTTCTGTCAGCTGAGTTTAAATGTAATCACAGTGCAGAGGTGATGAGGAAGACACCTTAAAAAAACATAATCAGTGGACTCTGGTGGACAGACTGAGCTCAGTCTGCAGCCCTGCACACAAACACCACAATGTTATCATCAGGTTACTGAACTGCACGTTCCTTTTCACCAGTGATCATCAGCAGGTTCTTATCTACAGTTTTTACACACAAAACTCACAAACTTTATTCACAGAAAGTCCAAACAAGAAAGATGGCCTCCTCACGTCGGGGTTTGACTGACGGGTCAGGTGGAAGTGATCAACATGACTGATGACTTTATAACAGCAGGAAGTGTGATTATTAGTGACATATTATCACCTGAAGACCACCTCATTAGTTTGACCTCCTCTTTTATAATCACGTTTGAGTCTGAGTTTGAGCATTCATAGGAATATCATTCAATAATTTAACTGTAATAACTGTGTGAGACACGTTTCTGTGGAGTGACAGGAGTGCCATCAAAAAGAATAAATGTGTAAAAGTTTTATGGAAAGAAGGAATAAAAAATATAAAGAGAAATACATAAAAGAATAAATAAACATTGAAATATTTTCAATTATTTTCACATGAGTTTGTTTATTTCTTCTGTTTACATTTATTTATTTATTTATACATTTTTACAAATGTTTTCCTTTATTCATTTAATATTATAATTTACGCGTTTTACTGTATGTTTTTAATTTGTTTTAAATTTGTTGTTTTAAAGCATTATTTAAATAATAAAAGATTTTCTAAACAGCTAAAATAGATTTAAAAAAAATGAAAAAATAAACAAAGTAAAATGTACTTATGTCTATGCATAAAATACATAAATATATTTAAAAACATAAATAAATATTTACTGAAATTAATCAAAACGTTCATTTATTATTTTCTGTACTTTTTTTATATTTCAATATTTTTTTTATTCACTTATGTATTATTTATCTATTAGTATTCTTTAATTCGTTATGTATCCTTTTTAATTACTCTCTTCAGAGGAAGTGCATAGACCCAGTCACACCGCATGATGGCGCCCTGACTCAAGAAGAAGGACGAGAAACTATCAGCGCAACAACGTGACAATGAAGACGTTTGCTGTAATGTTCAGTGTGCTGTTGGTTTAAAGCTTGAGGTTTAACATCAGTAAGAATTATAAAATAAAGATAAATAAAGAATAACTTCAGCAGGGATGAAACAAATAAACAGACTGTAGATTAAACTTCCTGTCTCAGGTAAAAACTCCATGTGCAGGATTTTATAACAGAACTTTAGCGCCCCCCAGTGGTCGTACAGAGAGTCTGCACCCATTCTCACTGTGTCTTCTTTTTTGTTTGTTTTCTTTTTTTCCCTAACTATTTCTAAAGTGTAGATTTAATTCTTCTGCACCTCCACATGTCGGCCTCTAATGTAATGTAATCTATATTGTTAAGTTCATGTCACCAGCAAATATTTCATTTTCGATCAGCTCCAAGATCACAAAGTTTTCATTCTATGATTCATATTTATCATTAGAGGCTGTAGAAAAGACTTTCAGGACCCCCTCTCAGCTCTCACAACATTCTCGGGTCAGACTATAATACATTACAAAGATTGTGTATCTTTCAGGGGCAAAATTAACAAGACAACTATAGTCCTGTTGAGATTATTTCCCATGATGCTCCTGGGGGAAATTTACAAAAAGAGAAACCAACGACTGAGCAGATATTGAGGCTGATTGAGGTCTTAAGGTCACCTGGATTAGCATTACGAGCTAGCAGGATGCTAGCAAGGCATTTTACTCCTCCCTAGTGCAACTTTCACCAGAGTTAACCTTTGTGCTAACACCATGTGCTAACATCGTGTGCTAACAGTTAGCTAACATCTAACTCTGGTGTCTCATTCAGTCCATGTTCACTATCTACCTGGTTTGCTGCTTCCTGTTTGCTGCTAGAGAGTGCTCCTATTGGTTGTTGACAGAGTTCACATAATTAATCTAAACACAATTAGAGTCATGACTAAAAACTTCTTAATATATGAAACATCTTTGACTTTATCTGAAGGCAAAGAAACGATCGAGCTGACGGGTGGATAAAACAACTGCAGCTAAAATCTCAGATTTTTATACTAACGTTAGAAACTTGTCTGCAGGAGTGAAACTGCTTTAAAAAGTTATTTAGTGGAGCGTGACGGTACTCAGACACCCAAATGAAGTGTTACTCATACAACTTACTTTAAGGCCTGCTGGGTTCCACTTTCGGCCAGTGTCCTCCTGGTTCTCTAGTTTCCTCTCAAAGTTTTAAAATAACAGTGAGGTTTGTCGTCTTTTCCTCAAATGTGCATGCGGTCATTACATACAGAGAGTTTACTGCAGAAAAGTCAGCTTAAAAAACAAGGAAACACAGAAATTAAATGTTCTTTTACTAGAAAGGACTCATTTCAAGAAAGAAATGAATCGCAGGCAGATTAATTCCTTTGCTCACATACGAGTCAAACACAATCTGATGATGTGACAGATTCATATCACAGTTGAAATGACATATTGTCTGAACATAAGTAGTTCTGTGTCTATTGGAACACGTGACTGCTGCACTGTGATCTCAGACTGACAATAAAACAGTCTTTTTTTTTTTACATCATTAAGAACAAAAAGTAATGAGCTAAATTGCTCTGACACAAAAACTGCCTGATAAGAAGAAATATCAAAATAAATTGATTTGATTTATTTAATGTTATTTAGAAAGAGGAGTGAGGCCTCTGTCAGTCTGCTTGTAAAGCAGAGTGAGAGCTGAATCTCATCACAGATCAGGGAGCAATAAGTGAGAGGGCCTGGAGGGGAAACAAAGTGCACCTGTGCTTATGAAAACATTGTTTTTGGCACAAACTCTCAGAGAGTGTCTCCGGACAGAAGAGCTTCACAGAGACCGGAGGATTCTGTCAAATCATCCTCTCAAAGTTCACTTAGATACGCTCAGTGAACAAAAGAGTGAGAGAGTGCTGCGCTGTGTTTGCAACAAGGAGGAAAATAACATTAAATCTACATTCATTAAAGCAAGAATAAACATACATGGTCACAATGCAAATGAATAACCAGTGCAATGCAAACAGTCCAGTTATCTCCAGAAAATTCTAATTGTTTCAATCTGGAGTCTTTATTGAATCTTCTGACAAATAAAATGTGTTTAAACATTTTAATAAAGAAGAAAAAGATGTTACAAATTGAAATGAGCTGTTATATCATGTTTAATTCAAATAAAAATCGAAACACGCCTAACATTTTTTTTTACTCCTTATAAGTACTGCATAGAGCTTATATTGCCACTACGGAAGCCCTAAGTGGACATGCATCCATGCATTTCATTTACTCTGTTTTCACGTGATAACGAGTCATTTCTGTTGTTTTCTCGAGATTTGACTTCTTTATCTCGAGATAACAAAGCTGCAGCACCGTAACGTCAGATGATCATAACTCGTATCCCCTCAAAACAAACATAGAAACAGGCTGAACTGACCTCATGAGTGTGGGCGATGGCAGCATGGCATGTCCTGCTCTGTCACAATGACTGTATATATAGATGAACGACGCGTCTCTATCTGCTCCCATTGTATGAAAGTGATGCCAAACTAGCCCCCGTGATAGGTGCTGGCATCTTGCGATGGTGACGTCATGACGTGGAGCCAGAGACTGCGCAGTAGAGATCGGCTGGTGAAGCCACTTCACAAACCCAACACACACTTAACTTACCGAAAAAACAGCAAGGATCCCGCACACCGGCGTGTTTAACATCAGAACAGCTTCTCTGTGTTGGTCTGAGGTTAACGTTGACATATATGAAAACTTAAATCACTGTAGTGATTGTTTTAGTTACGTCTCCTCTCGCCTTTCCTCCTCCATTCTGCTAATCCAGAACTGATCGGCTGAAGGAGCCGTATTTGTCAACAGAGCTGTCAATCATCATTTTTATAGCATCAAATAACTAATTAAAAATAAACTTGTCAGAAAAATGAACACAGATGTAAATCAGCATGATAAGAACTAACTATAATGACAGAAACCATGTTTGAGAAAAATGTATTTGACGTGTATTTTGATTTTATAGTTTGACTCACGTCCCATCTGTTAACATGGAGGAGGCAGGCTTTATGAGCTATACTGCAGCCAGTCAGCAGGGGGCGATAGAGAGGATTTGGCTTCACTTAAAGGGAACTTCCATGTCGGGCATCTTTTTATGCAGTCTGTGGTCTGTAACATCACAGTGAGCAGCCTGTTGTTCTGTTTTCTAGATCGACAGAAAATAAACCCGTTACCACAAGAAAACCAGCTTTCTTATCTCAAGAAAACGAGATGAATACGTTGAGATCTCAAGGAAACAACTGAAATTACTTGTTATCACAGGATGTCCAAAAGCATGTCCGCTTAGGGCTTCCGTAGCCACCCACGAAATGTGCCACATGTTTTAGAGAACATACCATATTTGGCCCCTTAAATCTGAGTATTCTTAAAATTTTCCCTCCATCAACTTAAAACATATTTTTATTTTGTTTGTTGTTTTTTAGTGAAAATGAATAAGAAAAGAAAAGTATAATAAAAATTAAATCACACTGATGATGTCTCAAAAACTTGTGTATGAAAGACAATTCACAGAGTGTCTTTGAGATTAAAATATTTTAACACAAGTGTCCTGGCCAAGAAAAGCAGCCACACAATTACACAACTTCAGACAAGAACAAAAAACAACAACAACAAAAAAACAACGAGTCAGAGAAGAGAAGTCAGCTTGATCAGCAGGATTCATGTTTATGGAGCATGATGTCTCATTCTGGCCGTCTGCTATCTGTAGTCAATACTGTCACATCTGATTCCTGCATTTCACAAAGAACCAATGATGTTGTTGCTGATCTTACTGATCTGTGTTTGATGAAGGTAAAGACACCTGGAGGTACTGAGATAACACACACAGGCTGCCTGCTGCTGCTGCCAGTCATCAGACAAAAGAGCTCATGTTCAGGAGTTTGTGTTGAATGTTATTTAACCAATTCTGATCCTGACCTACTTTACAGGTTGCAAAACCTGGCTGACATTCATAAGACACCTTTAAACTGGTGTAAAGCCTGTATGTCTTTTGCTTTGTGGAGTCCCTCAGGGCCGAAAGGCCTCCTCAGTTTTTGGATTACCGCGAGCTGTATGACTGAAAACCTTCACAAACTCTGGCTCATTAGTTCCAGCGCTTTCAAGTCGTGTCATTTGGCCTCCATATCATTGATACACAGATGTATGTCTCTCCATTACCTGAAACAATCGTCCTCTCTTCAGGTTTTTTTAGCTGCTTTCAAATCGTTGATGTCTCTTAATTTCTTCCATCTGAATCCTGACAAAACAGAAATGCTTTTAATTGAACCTTCTTTCGATTATTTTACAGTTTTTGGCCCCTTTTACTTAAATAGTTGATATATCGACCTCCAAGAATCTTGTCATCTTTGACTGGTATAAGACTTTTCATCACCAGTAACTTAGATTGTCCAGTCCTGTTTCCTTCATGTAGCATCCTAATTTTCTCCCCTCTGTTGTTATTAATTACAAAGCGTTGTGTGGCCTTGCTCAAAGTTTATCTCCTCTTTCCTTTTTCCACTTCTTTTCCTCTCCGATCAACACACTGCAACATAAAACACCGGAAAAGCAATTCTTTTCCTATTTTAGCCCCGACCCCTCTGGGATCATCTTCCACATCGAATACTTGTTGCCATCAGCCTTTGTTTTTTGGTCTATCTCTAATCATGCTGTGTTTTAAGTTGTGTTTATTATGTTTATTGGTATTAATTGATTTGTTTATGTGTGAAAGAAGTTGTGTCTGTGTGTTTTAAATAAAGCTTCACCTACTTTCAAATGTACAAAATAAAGTGTTTTTTTCTGTTTACTTCCATACCTTACCTGTATAAAGCAGAACACTGTATAAAACACAGAAACATGAACTGTGACGATGTCCTAAAGCTTGTAGGACTCCACTTTATCCGGTGGACCAGAGTGAGAATCTGTTTTCATCTGCAGGGGGAGCCACTGCAACAAAGATCCCACACCCACCTGCAGCCGTGTCTCTCTTTCTAACACACAAACACACAGAGTGTACAGTGTGCAACACACTCTGGACTATATGCACACTGAAACACAGAGTACACTTGCACTTCCTTGCAGTGCATCAGTCTAAGAGTAACATGAAGAAAAGGGTCAAGAGTTAAGTGTTAAAAGGGATTTCTGGTATCTTTTTTTTCTATCCTATTCCTATCATAGTAATGGCAGTATAACCCAAATGAACCACAATCAAAACATGGCCGCTAAAAGTTCTTGTTGTTTCCACTGACAGGCTCAGATTGTTATTCTAAGTGTCTGACATCTGTACATCGCTCTCTGCAAACACTCCAGACTCCATTCATAAAAACAGCAATTTTATCTAGTGTCTACCTATTTGTGTTGTTGTGTGACTGTGGTGTTGTTATTGGTTAGTTCAGACTCAACACAGTGTTTGTTTAACACAAAGACTAACAATAAACTAAGCTGACTGATCAGCAACTCCCATGTTCACAAATAAACAAAACAACTGTGACAGAGAAAGATGATAACCACAAACGGATGTTACGTCGCTCTCTGCAAACACACCAGACTCCATTGAGAAAAACAGAAATTTACTTTGTTGAACATGGGAGACGCTGGTCCACCCCTGTCTCAATCAGGTAGTCTGTTTGTCTTATTGTGTAATGTTGGTGTTTTAAATGTAATTTGTGTAACACACAATAACACTAAAAGGCCACCTGATTGAGGCAGCTGTAGTCCAACAGCGTCTGTGTTCTGTGAGGTAAAATAAGTGTTTTTATGAATGGAGTCTGGTGTGTTTGCAGAGAGCGATGTAACGTCTGTTTGTGGTTAAAAAAATCATCTTCCTCTGTAACAAAAAGGTCTATCTCTGTAGGGATCCTTTCTGTGATGTTGTCACACACTTAGAATAACAATCTGAGCCTGTCAGTGGAAACAACAAGAACTTTTAGTGGACGCACTTTGATTGGGCCCTTGTGAGTTTACATTGCAGCTGATGTACAGTATGACATAATACCACAGGGGTGTTTGTTGGCAAAACAATGTATGTTGGTCATGAGAAAATGTTGATGTGTTCTGCTCTGAAACAACAGTATGAAAGCTATCCCAGAAGAGATCACAGGTAGACCATGGGTAAGGTGGGATCAGCAGTGTTATTAAAGAGCTTCCTGTTTGGATGACAGCCAGTAATTGAAGTCACACCAGCTTTCATTTCAACGTGTATTCTGCTATGATTTATTCAGAGCAGCACAGGTTGTGATTCTGATGTTTTGGGACACTGAGCGTTGAAATATCTGTCAGTCATGAGACATTAACCTTTCCCTAAAATGTTAAAGCCTTGTTTTAGAGTATTCAGAAAGTTCATTTGTCAGTGATTTCCAACAAATGATGTCTGTGTCCTTTCGGTGAGTCACAGTGTTCCAATAAACCCAGTTTAGAAGAAAAACATTTTTTCACTGTGATGATTTCATTCAGCTGAAAGGCTGGTCCATGTGAGGAAGGAACCAGCTACACACTGACAGCAGCAAAGATCAACACACTCCCACTCCCAGCTTGTAAAACATCATGGTCAGCTCCCCTACACTTCAAAATATGACAATCAAGGTTTAATCTAGTGTCAGTTATAAACGTCAAGGCTTCGAATTAAAGCTGTTCAATTAGCTTCAACAAAAAGTAATGTCCAGTTAGACTTGAAATCAAAATGTTTGAGTAAGCCATAATAAACAAGCAAGATTCTGTTAAACTGTCAAAACAAAGCGGCATGTTAGCATCAATAAATATGCAACATCGAAGTGAACCTTCAAATAAAATTGATAAAGCCAGCTATGTTTAATATGCAACGTCAGAAATTACACTTTCAAATTAAAATAGTTAAATTTGGTCCGGTTAGACTTTCAAAATAAAGCGGGCAAATTAGTAATAATAAATAAGCAATGTCCGAATAGACTTTAAAAATACAAGGATCAAGTATTGATTACAAATCAGGAACATCTCAGTAGACTTTCAAAATAAAATCAAATTAGCGCAAAAATAATCGTCAGGTTACACGGTCAAGTTAGCGACAGCAAAGAAGCAAGGTGTATTTTGATTTTTAAAATAAAGTAGTCAAGTAAGGGATTATAACAAAGCAATATCCGGTTAGACTTTAAATCTAAATGGTCGAGTTAACCTTAGCAAATGAGCAACATCCTGTTAAACTTTCAAAATAAAGCAGCATGTTAGCATCAAAAAACATAAGAAACATACTTTTTTTAAATAAAGCAGTCAAATTAGTGTTAAAAGCAATGTGAGGATAGGTTTTCAAAACTAAGTAGTCAAGTAAGCAATGATAAATGAGCAATGTCTGGTTAGACTTTGAGTCTAAATGGTCGAGTTGACCATAATAAATAAGAAACAGCCTGTTAAACTTTCAAAATAAAGCGGCATATTAGCATCATAAAGATGCAACACTGGAGCGAACCTTCAAATTAAAGCGATAAAGCTTGCTATGTTTAATATGCAACGTCAGAAATTTCGCTTTCAAATTAAAATAGTTAAGTTAGGTTTGGTTAGACTTTCAAAATAAAACACTAAAGTATGGTTAGATTTTCAAAATAAAGTAGTTAGTGATATATACTGTATAATAAGTAATAAGAAATGTCCTGTTAGACTTTTACAACAAAGCCGTCATGTAACTGACATTAAATAAGTAAAGTTCCATTAGACATTCAAATTACAGCAGTCAAGTTAGTGATAATAAAGAACCAATGTGCGGTTAGACTTTCAAAATAAAGCAGTGAAGTTAGCGAAAATAAATAAGCAAAACACAAATAGACTTTCAAAATAAAGCCCTTGAAAAAATATATTTTCAAAATAAAGCCTGCAAATATATTCAATGTTTGTTCCTACCTCCAGTGTTTAAAAAAACTGCAGTTCCTCGAGTGTAAATGGACTGTACTTATATAGCGCTTTTCTAGTCTTTGCGACCACTCAAAGCTGCTTTTACACTACATATCACATTCACCCATTCACACACACATTCACACACTGATGACACTACGTAAAGTGTCCAACTGTCAATCAGTTATCACATTCATACCAACATCAATATACCATATCAATTTGGGGTTCAGTGTCTTGCCCAAGGACACTTCGACATGTAGGGAGGGAGCTGGGGATCGAACCTCCAACCTTCCGATTGAAAGACGACCGACTCTACCAGCCGCCTCCACTTGAGTGTCCACTTGAGGCTCCAGAAACCAAGAAATAACATGGCAGAGCAGAAATAAACATGTTTACAGCCTGGTACAAAAAATGGATTTGTTATTAATAGCTAATTTTACTGGTCAAGATAACTTGGGGGGGTAAATTTTTACATAAGTCACCTGTTTGAATTATATTAAGCCTTAATTATAGGGGCGTCGCTTGAATGACAGGATACTCCTGGCATACGCAGACACAGTGACTGAACTTCACTTCACCTGTTTGTGTTGTTGGAGCCTTTAGAGGACAAATAATCTCTCTCTGTGGGAGTCATGGAACTATCTTGCCGTGCAAGAAGTCTGAGCTCCAGCTTTTCGGGGAGTTCTAGTATTATTGTATTGATATATTTTTGCACTAAGTAGCAGGTATACTGCGCTGGCCATACCTGGCTTGTTAGCCTGTTCAGTTATTCGAGGCTTCATTTATGCAGTTGAGAAACCAGTGGGTGATGTCACGGTGGCTACATCCATTAATTATGCAGTCGATGCGTAACACGGCCCAGTTAGCAATAATAGCAACATCTGATTAGACTTTCAAATTAAAGATGTCAAGTTAATGATCGTAAAAAAGTAACGTGATTGGAGTCTTAAAATAAAGCTTGCTGACAAACATTTAATGTCTTCTGGACATGCAACAATAATTGATATCTTGTTAAATGGTTGCAGTTTGGTTATATTTGTGCACTGCAAACCAACAACCGTCTGTGTTTGTAAAAGTGCTAACTTTGCGAACTGACACACTATTTTTGCAGTACTAATGCATGCACTCAACATGACCAGAGGAGTGATCTGAGGGAAGAAGAGGAGGGTTGGGCACAGTTCCACACAGTATCTGCTGCTCTTGTAAGCAGTGTCAGCAGTGAGATTAATGTAACGCCTCCTGTTAGGCAGATATGAAGGGTGCAGACTGGGCTGTTTAGGAGATCCGCAGCACCCACAGGGTCATGCTGATTGATCGCTCCGACACCCAAAGGTCAGGGTCCTCCTGTCTGTGACGCAGCCTGAAGGCCTCTTTGAATTTTCTCTGCTTTGCTGTAAATATTTTGCATTAGTTGTTCTTGGGGAGGTTTGTCAGGGACAAAGTGTTAATGCGTGCTCTCCTTGGCGTCTGGCCGGCCTGTTGGGCTCCGGCTGCTGCAGGTATTGATGACAGAGCAAATGAGAAGTGAGAGAATTAAAGGCAGGTGAAGGATAAGGGGTTTATCTGGATGAAGACGAATGGGTGTTGCAGCGTTGCCTGTTCTCTCAGCTTTTGTTTCTGGGTCAGAAAACGAAGGATGTTTCACTGCTATAACCAAAGTCCTCCCTAATGAGCAAGTTTGCAGAACTACATTTGAAATCAATGTTTTTAAGTGGCTTACAGAGGCTTACTTTCTCTTTTAAAGAAGCAATTAGTGTCTGGGTTATTGATCGATCAGTAGCCTCAGTGTGCACACTGGAAGGTAGATGTCCATACTGGGGGTGACAGCGGCCCCGCGAGAGGACTGGCTCTCATTCTCCGTCCGTCTGAGCACTTCTGCGGGCAGCTCGACAGCTCATTTGATCGCTAATAGAGATGAACTGGTGGGGATAGTCCAGGGGAGAGGGAGGTGCTGTTTTCTGCTGGCAGGAGGAGGGATACGGCTGCAGGTTGCCTACCATCACCACTGTAATTGATTACCTTCATCACAGCGTGTCGCAGCAGCGTACAGTACTGGATAAAACTGCTGCTTGGGTAGCGTGTCGCTGTCAGGCTTCAAATGAAGACGTATTAGCTGTAAAAAAAAACTGTCCAAACTTTCCGTCCTCATCCACGTCCAGCATCTGTGTAAACACGTGCTGGGCAGCTGTGCATAAAACACACAAATCAATATCATGTAAGCGTGCCATTAGTGCTAATTGTTTTCTGGGCAATGTGATGAGCTTTGATACACTGTCATGGCTGATTATAGCAGCAGCCTGAAAGACGTCTGTGTTGTTCAGGATAAAGGCTGATAGATGATGGAGTCCCTTCACAGGGGGACTCTTTCTCCATGCTCTCATTACCATTGAGCCCAGACGGATGGCCCATTGTATAATCTGAGATTGGCTTGATTGTGGGTAAATGGGGACTGTAATTAGACCATGACCACGTCCGTCGTATCGGACAGGTAAACATCCTTCCACTCAGAGGCAGAACAAATAGAGGCATTGTTCGCAGACACTGACTGCTCGGCCATTCAGACCAATTAATAGCCTCAGACCTGATTTCTACGAGTAAATCAGGATTACATTTTAACCAGTGACCTGGCTTCCTTTCAGCCCCTGGTGGGCACTGAAACTATTATATTTCAATGAGTTTTGCTCTGAAAGATTCTCATTGTCAGTATATGCCTGCGAGAAAAGCACCCAGACCTCTGCTGCCTCTTACACTGTCGGAAATAATCCTTTTCAGGGGCAATATTTTAATAAGAATGCTGATTGAATTAAGCAGTGGAAGTGCTGCTGCTCATAATATGTAATCAAAATACACAAAGGCGACTTATGTAATGTTCCTTGGTGACAGATGTTATCGCCTCTCAGAGCTCTGATCATCCTCAATAGCAGAACAGCATCTGAACTTAAAGGCATCTTAAAACAAGTAATTTATAATGTTTTTCTTTTAGGTTAAACCTTAGCCTTATCTTTACATATTTTGGGTCTAAATGACTAAAAGGTAGAGAAGGTTTTTATATAGCTTCAGCAGATTGCTTCAGCTAGCAGCCATCATATGAACTGGAATGGCTGCAAAGGTTGTCCACTAAAAGTTCTTGTTGTTTCCACTGACGGGCTCAGATTGTTATTCTAAGTGTGTGACAACATCACAGAAAGGATCCCTACAGAGATAGACCTTTTTGTTACAGAGGAAGATGATTGTTTTTAACCACAAACAGACGTTACATCGCTCTCTGCAAACACACCAGACTCCATTCATAAAAACACCAATTTTACCTCGCAGGACACAGGAACTGCTGCTCTACATGTGATACTTTCGGTTAATTTTTTAATTGGTAACACAAATATTGTGTTGGATCCAGACTAACCAATTAAAACAAAGTAAAACAATAACACAAACAAAGTCTCCCATCAAGGCAGTGGTTTCCAACTAATACATGTCCTGTGAGGTAAAATCACTGTTTTTATGAATGGAGTCTGCTGTGTGTGCAGAGAGCGATGTAACGTCTGTTTGTGGTTAAAAAAATCATCTTCCTCTGTAACAAAAAGGTCTATCTCTGTAGGGATCCTTTCTGTAATGTTGTCACACACTTAGAATAACAATCTGAGCCTGTCAGTGGAAACAACAAGAACTTTTAGTGGACGACCTTTGACCCATCAAGGATTAGATGAGATTTCTGCTGCTACCTGAGTTCAATGAAGATGTCATGATTTCTTTCTTTCTAGAGATGTTGTCCTCGTTACACAGGAGGATAATCCTCACTGTGAACTGTTTCCGTCCTGTGCTCCTGCGGCTTGTTAAGTAATCACCGTAATGAACACAGTAGGGTGTGTGACACCAATGACAACTGATCCATAATATTGCCTTTGCTCCCTGCAGCTCTGTCAGCTTCAAAAACTGCAAGGTCAATTTCTTAATGAACACTGGGGCTGGCTTTTGGTAGCAGATGAGACGGTCCCTCACAGATTCAGAGGCCCTGAAAGAAAAGGATCAACGTCAGCTGGGACAAAGAACCAACAACAGTGTTCACTAAGCCATGAAATACACCATAACAGCACTTTTAGTAATTCATTTTAACACTTTAGTCCTTTGACTAAATATGATCAATATTATGTTGTTATTCATGGAACTGATGAACTTGTGTCTGAACATTTGATCACTGTTGTAGCTTTCTTAACTAGAGCTCAATAAAAAGATTAATGCATCTCTCATATGGCAATGCTAAATATAAAGCAAATGATAGCAGTTAGCTTAGGTAAGCAAATACAGCAGACGCATTATAAAACCCAAACTTGCCACTTTTTACTCTTCTAGCATGTTAATTATTAAGCTTTAGAGATGTTTTAACCATGCTAGTTTCATGCTAACCCTAGCTTACCCTGAGCTTTATATTTAGCGTACAGATATAAAAGTGGTATCAATCATCTAACGTAAGTCTTGGAAAGAGAGCAAAGTGTTTCACAAAGTGTTGAACTCTTCCTTTAACACCTACAGACCAAAGGACAGAAGCAAAACATTAAACAAAATACGTACTGACAAAAATGAACAGCCGACTCTAATGCTAAACACAGGTGGCCCCGCCCTAAACCCTCCCCTGCTTTCTGGTCTGTGACCCTAAATGGGAGCATCAGTGACTAAATGAACATCATGCTGTGTTGAGAAGAAGACTTGAAACTAGAGACTGAGACCATAAACTCATCAGGAACATGTTTAATAAATCAGGAGAGAAGGAGGAGCATTTTCTCATAGACTTCTGTAGAATCAGACTTCTTTTAAAACCAGTGCCCCCTGCTGGACGTGAGAAAGAATGCAGGTTGAGGACACTTTCTTTTCACTCTTCAGACTCTGAAAGTTACGTCCACTTCTTATATAAAGTCTAAGGTCAATATCTTTGTGCATTTGGAGGTGATAAAATAACAAAAAAGCTTTGAGGTGGTTTTAAGATAATTAATTTCAGTCATAAATATCAAACTACGTGTATCAAACATTTCCATCTTGTTCGGGTCTTTGAAGTTACATTCAATTAATTCACTGGAGGAGGTCAAATATGTGACCGACATTAACCCAGACAAGAAACATTAAGCTGTCTGTAAGCACCGTCTGCCCTTTTAACCCAGAGATAAACAGAGCAAGTACAGGACATTTATAAACAACTGCACGGATAATATGAAGAGCTCATTTTGTTACAGATTATCCGTGTAATAAAGAGGAATTTACAATAAGCCCCTGAGGCAAGCGGTGCAGGCTCGGGACGATCAGACTGTATAGACCTGCAGGGAGGCTAAGGTATGTTCTGCTCCAGAGTTTATTTTATATCTGAGCAATAAAGAGAGATTAATGCTCGCTAAACTTTCTCATGCATGTCCTGTTTCAGCTGCAGGTAAAGTCAAGACGCTGTATAAGTTGCAGTACTCTCCTCCTCCTATGACCCTGCTTTTTCATATAGGGACATTACACGTTTGTTTCAGCTTAAACTGCATTCTAGGTGATTAAAGAACTTTTTTGAGCCATGTAGTGCGAGCAAAAACACATTACACTGACCATGGTAAAATGAAGATGGCAGCCATATCTGCGAGCTGTTGTACAGCTGATTTCAAGACAAAAGCTGGAAGATGTAAAAAACTAATTTTAATGTTGAAACTTATTTCTTTATTTATGTTTAATAAAGTTTGATATGGAATATAGATACAACAAATTGTGATTAGTAACAAGCTACAACGATGCTAATTAGGACATACTTGTTTGAGGATATTGGGACTTTGTGATGGTTGTAAAAGTAGGAAAGACACAGCGGAGAAGATTTGGGAAGAAACCAACAGTTTATAAGATAATAAATAGCTCTTGCATGTAGCACTGATTTGTCTACATTGGTGTTTACTTTTTATTTTTATGTGCTACATTTGCAGAATGTTTCTCAGGCAAGAACAGAAAGATTATTGCATGTAATATTAAGTCTGATGTTGAGGAGTAAAATAAGTTTTGCAGTTTGGTTTTGCACAGCGATGTTGGGGCACTGAAAAAACAGTTTGGCCGACTCGACAGCTCCCTAGAAGTGAAGCCAAACCCTCTCTATCGCCCCCTGCTGACTGGCTGCAGTATAGCTCATAAAGCCCGCCTCCTCCATGTTAACAGATGGGACATGAGTCAAAATATAAAATCAAAATACACGTCAAATACATTTTTCTCAGACATGGTTTCTGTCATTATAGTTATTACTTATCATGCTGATTTATGTCACAGTGTTCATTTTTATCACAAGTTTATTTTTAAGCAGTTATTTGATGCTGTCAAAATGATGATTGACAGCTCTGTTGACAAATCTCAATATCAACCTTATTTTGACCACAGCACACAGTGTGCTCATTAACGACCCCAGACTCCCTCTGACTCCAAATACTGACTCTATCAGAACCTCATATAAAAATGTGATTTTAATGTGGAGTGTTTGTCCAAGCTGAAGTCAGGCTGGTACCAGACAACTACAATTATATCAGAGTGGAGACAATTAGAATCAGTGGGAGCTCTGAGGCCGAACACTAAGTATGTCTGACATTTGTGCTTAATGGATTGGTAAAAATACAAGGTTAATATGACACTCAAGTGAATCATTGTGTAGCCGCTTCCATTAGAAACTAGTCTGCAGAGCCGATAAAGAAGCATCAAGTGCACATCAGCATTGTCTGTTTACATCTGCTGCTTAAACATTTTGGAGTCACACATTATTATATTCTGTGTTACTGAACGACTCTGCAGCTATTCTGTTGTTAGCGCAAAGGTAACTGGCGGTTAGCATGCTAGCAGCTGTCGGTGTTAGCTTGGCGGGGTGGGCATGTGAGCTTCTGGTGAGGAAGAGCCCAGGAGGAGGGGCCCGGTGTGAATGTGTTGTTGACTAAATGCAAGGACCTTTAACAGAAGGTGATAATATGTAGGATAGTGTGTTTTAAGTTAGTTCTCCTGCTCTGCAAATGCTCTGACCCCTTCAAAAAACCTAATGACACTGTAGTTGCAGACTGATTTTTTAAACTGGGTATTCTGCAGAGTAATTTTGTACCCCACTACATTTCCCATCATGCTCCGAGTAGAAATTTACAAGAAGAAAAGACAAGCGGCGCAGAAACAGAACAGGTCGTTCTTGTGCGTGCTGTGCTGATCGAACGTTAGCTGTGTGGCATCACGAGCTAGCAGGTTGCTAACAAGGCATTTCCTCCCTCCCTGCTTCAAAATTTTACCAGTTCACTGGAGCTAACCGCTCCCTTGCTAACACAGAGATTTTACCAGTTCACTGGAGCTAACCGCTCCCTTGCTAACACTGCAGAGAGCGCTCCGATTGGTTGTTCAAAACATTTACATCATTAATTACTTGCATGAGCCATGTTTTACTTTGTCCCTTTTCTTTCCGTTTTTAGCTTTTTTTCCTGTCTTTGTCTTTTCCCGCCTGTGTGTGCCTCTCCCTCATTGTTTTCACCTTTAGTAAGTCACACCTGTGTCTGATTACTCTCACCTCCCAGTGCATTTAGTCTTTGTCTTCTCCTGTTTCTGTGCCACTTTTTCATCAAACCATGAATCCTTGCTCGTTGAGTAGATGTTTTCCTCATCGCTGCACCTGTGTTTTCTCGACCTTGTAAGTTCCTTTTTGGTTTTAATTAAATCCTCCTCAAAGTCTGCAGTTGGGCCCTCTCCCTCTTCAGTAAAACCCAAACATGACATTGGATAGGGGTGACTTCTTTAAGCCTGATCACATCTCAGCGTCAGTGATGGATTTTCCTCAGCAGCAGGTTCATTTCATGGCAGAGAAACAAAGACAATGCTGCTGTTTGTCTCCCATAAACACAGAGAGATAAACCAGGGCTGTAAATTTGACTTATTACATGGAGCTCTGTTTACCAGGTCACTTTTGCACAGTGCAGGAGAGCCGCGGACGTTCCACAGCAGCAAACTCAGAGTCATAAAAGCATCTGAAGCAGAGCCCTATTAACCCCCCTCTCACGGCCCCCCTGAGGTTTTTCTTTACAAGTGTAGCCCTCTGGGTTGATACTGAGATGCAGTTATACTGCCTGTTATCCCCGCTTTACTATAAAACAATGTCAGGATTTAGATTAAATTTCCTGGTGCAGGTGACCCTCTGCTGGGAGCCGTGGATGTGTTTCAGCAGCTCCTCTCTCCCCGGGGAGCGCACGGCCCATTTAGTGATGCACTCCAGGAGAGCTGTCACCATGAGGGGGGAGTCGCTCCCACCGCTCCGCCCTCATGAATTCACATGAGGCGGACGCTCCTGAGTCTGCTGGAGATCTCTGCCTGTGCTCATCAGACGCTCAGCAGTCTGAGGAGTCTGCTGCCACAGTGCTGCAACGGCTGACACGCTCACAGAGTCTGCAAAGGACTGCATCCTGAAGTAATTATGCAGTTTCAATAATGTCTAGCTAATGATAAAATAAATGGAACAATGCTAAATTGCTGTTGGTATTTTGGTGTAAATATCTCAGCTTGATTCCTTCCTAGAGTGATTTCAGGTCATGATAAACAGGACAGAATCCACAGCTCTTCAGCTAAAGGTAAAATGAGGCTTCCTCATTCAGCTATTCACATGTCAAGTGGGCGTCTTCCAAAAGTGATATATGTGACTCAGGCGGTTCAAGTCTCTTCTGAACTTTACATTGATTTAGGAATATTCATCATATAAAGAGGCGTGTGGGATTTGTGCCTCATCACTCACCTGGGATTGTGTGAAGAAAGGATCCCGTCAGGGACACTGTGAACAAACAGGACTCCATTAAATGGGCGTGGCTGTGCAGGATGTAGCAGAGCAAGTGCAGCTCTGTGACCGTCACAAAGCAGCTTTTTCTGTACTGATTTTTATTTTAGCCTCGACCAATCTGTGACTCTGTCATCTCTTCTTCTCTGTGTGAAGTTACTGTAGTCCCTCTCACACATGCACTGCACTTCTTCAATTTCCGGACATTGTCAAGGGGGGAGGCTACGCGGTAATGCAGTGGTTAACACTGACGCCTCACAGCTAGAAGGTTCCTGGTTTGAATCCCAGTTCAGACGTAATGGGCCTTTCTGTGTGGAGTCTGCATGTTCTCCCCGTGCATGTGTGGGTTCCCTCCGGGTACTCCGGCTCCCTCCAACAGTCCAAACACATGCTCGTTAGGTTCATTGGTGACTCTAAAAGTGCCCGTAGGTGTGAATGTGAGCGTGAAAGTTTAGCTGTCGAAGGCTGACCCATTTCAAAGGCTTCTTCAGATGCGGCGGACAAATGTGTCCTCCTTTTCCCTGCTGCTGCTGCCTAAAAATCCTACTTCTGTGTCTTTTCTGCACCTAAACACCAAGTCAAGTTCCTTGTATGTGAAAACCTACTTGGCAATAAACCTGATTCTGATGTGTCAGCCCTGTGATTGACAGGCGACCTGTCCATTGGATGTCCTGGTGGGCTGCATGTTTGACCGCAAACGGCCGAACATTTCCCCCTGACTTCATGCAGACTTTTTCCTGCAGCCTCCTGGTAAAATGTCTGCAAGAAGTCGATGTGTGAACGCAGCAGGGAATAGTCAGGGACATTCACCACGAGTGGGCGGGGCGATGAGGTTTATATCATGTGTCCGGTGTGAAACCAGAAGAGCGACACATAACAGGATGATTAAAAACGTCCAAGGTTGAAGAAGAAGGATCATTTACACTTTTTATGTCATGGCCTGCCTCGTTTCCGACAGTGAAAAGGGACTCTGGAAAATTTCAGGGACAGAAATCATCTTGAACTTGTCAGGAGTGCATGTGTGAAAGTGGCTCATCAAGCTGGAGCTCTTCTGTAGATTAATGTTTGTAGTTGAGGCAAAGATGAGGTTTATAGACATTTTATACTGTTTGGCTAGCAAACTGAAAAACTGACTAGACGACTCAATACACTCATACTTTTTATAAATATAAAATGCATCCGTATGCATTTATGTGTGAGAAAGATGCAATTTAAAAAGAAAAACAGAGTGCACATGTGGGCATGCATGTGCATTAATACGCTGAAGTCTCGCCCAGCATTAATGCATTCAAGACACTGAGTGGCTGTCTGCCAGTCAAATCAGTAGACTTCCTGTTGTCATCTCAGAGCAGGTTATAGCCTCTGCCTAGTGCACACACGACAGGCCGAGGGAACAGAAGGAACTATGGGTAGTTTACATCTTTCCTGTTCATCTGTCTGAGATACGGGAACAACAGGATGCACACACCTTATTTTTTTATCAGTGTAAGTGAATCATTCGGTGATAGATGATCAAGCAATCGCTTTTTTTTGTTCATTAAAATCTACACGCAGAATCGATTAAAAAGGGCAACAAGTGGTGGAGCTACAAGCCTTCAAACACTCTTCTCTGCTCTTATATAAACCTTACACACCTGACCGCTCCCTCCTCTCTTTCAGCAGGGATTTTCCTCAGTTTGATATCTGCTGAACGCACTGATGTGGTCTTTTTCACATGTTGTCCAACAGGTTAATAGGTTTATTCCGCTTGGTTAGTCCAGAGATTCCAAGAAGGGTCTGTGTGTCTAAAGAGGAATTAAGCCAGAGTTCAGCTGAGCACATGGGCGAGATGAGAGCAGCTCCTGACATATTTTTCTAGAGGATCTCCACTTGACTGGCTCATTAGCCTTCAAGCTGTTCTCTTCAGCTCCCAACTTGGACACTCGCCCGTCCTACCGATCTGTTCGGCTGCTGATGCGTCTCTTTTCTCCTGCAGGGGTTTTTCGGTAGAATGAATACAGGCCAACGTTTTCTAAAAACTACCCGATGAGTCCTGGTGGATCAGTGGGTGAGGTCTTTTTCCTGAACTAGAAGGACAGATCGAACACTCAACACTCTGATGTGCACTAAAACAGGTGTCTATAATGTGGACTTTTATCCTTTAGTAGTTTTATCGACTGTTAAAGCCACTTGAAACCGACAGTAGCCTTCTAAATATCTAATTTAGGGTCTTATGCACACGTTGGTAAGCATGTAAAAAGAATTTGAAATTAGTTTTAATCCATATTCGACATAATTGTTTGAAGTGGAGTCGTATGAGGTACTTATCAATAGTAAGTGTACTAAACTTACTACTTAGTATTGATAAGTACCTCATACAACCCCACTTTAAACAAACTGAACTATCCCTTTAAGTTTCTGTAAACTTTCCACGTATTGGATTTTAATTTGGCCTGGTTATACCAAGTATTACATAATTAATTCCACAATTGATCATAGGAAAAGTCAGCTATTTATATCCAATGTCAGCATCATCTGTGGGTCCAGTATTAACGGCTGCAGTCGACCGTAGTTGTCTGTGTTCAGCTGTGACGGTTCAGCGCCGCCTGTTTTCTCATATTTTCTGCAGCAGGGGTTTTACGTCGGCGAGGGGACTTTAGCTCCAGAATAATTTAGCACTAGCTTAAGCTACAGAGCCATCATGTAGCATGGCATTCATAGCTTTATGAGCAAATCGGGTCATTTCAACTAGCATAGCATGTGTATGCTAACTGCTAACTAACTCATCAGTGAGCAGATGAAATGAATGATTTTCAGATGCTTCTGCTTCCTCCTTCTGATTCTGACTCATATAAAGCTGATTGTCACATGCACCATTGTTGTGGGCGGAGCCAGTCAGATGTCAATCAAAAGGTGATGGACCACGCCCACACAGAAAAGTTAGCTCTTTTTTGAACGGATTTTAGTGACTGCTTAATGAGACTCACAACTTTGACATCTTATCTGCACCTTTTCTTTTTCTATTACGTTTAGTTATTTTTTACTATTATTACGATATTTACAGAGGCTTTAAGGTGAACATTTTGCAGTGTGTGATTCTTGCAGAGAGCAGATCAAATAGCTGACTCTCACTCTGAAAGAAAGCTTCTGGAAGAGCCAGGCTGCACACTGTGATCAAATTTACAGCATGTTTTAAGTGTGCACAGTACTATGTGAAACTGATTTTATGTCAAATGAACACATTTCTTACATAGAATATAAAGGATGCACGGTGTCAGCTTCCTTCCAGCAGGGCAGAGCCAGCAGACACATCAGTGGGAGAATGCAGCATGTTTGTGGCTTCATAGGTCATCATTTTTCTTTGATGGAGTTTTGCTTCAAAGCCTTTAATAAATTCATGCAAATGAAGCCTCCTTTAAGTCTCATGACTTTCATATATTTTTAAATGTGCCCCAGTAGACGAGTGGTTAGAGTGCTGGTCACGTAACTCGTTCAAGCTGGGGACATTTGTACGTTTACTCTCCTCTTGTTTTCAATAAAGGCAAAACGGTCACTAATAAAGGACGTCCAGGCTGATACTGCTGATAGTGGTTATTATGACTCAGCAGAACAGAGTAGCAGGGGTCAGGCATGGAGGAAGAACAAAGAGGGAGAACTTAATGTAGCATGTTAAATGTGTCTGCTGCAGACCCCCGAACTTTATGAAAGATTCTTTGTTACAAAGTTGATGCATTAAAAGCTATGTAACCCCACCTCCTCTCATTGTACAAAAATGAAGCCTAAACCCCCCCGGAGCGGGCGCTGACATCTTGTTCATCTGTATCCAGAGTGTGTTCATTCAGCTCAGATCAGCTGGTGGAGCTGCAGTATTGACCTCCCGCCTCTTGTTCTACCCAAAACACACCTTTACCTTGTGGACTTACAGTGCTACAGTGTTACAGTTTCATTCAGCAGACGCTTTTGTCCAAAGTGACGTACATCTGAGAGTTAATACAACACAAGCAACGATCAGGACAGGAGGGAACGAAGTCAGTAAGAGCCAACAAACAGCTTCAAGTGCGATCGGACAGGCAGTGCACAGACGTGTTGGAGCCCTCAGGTGGGCTCAGTCTGCAGCAGAACAGCTTCTTGTGTCGGTCTGAAGCAGATATTCACGCTTATGGAAAGTTCAATGACTGTAGTGTTAGTGTTAGTTACGTCTCCTCTCGCCGTTCCTCCTCTACTCTGCTACTCAGGAACAGAACGCTGCAGGAGCCCCATTTGTCAACAGAGCTGTCAATCATGAGGCCACACACCCTTTTTATAGCATCAAATAACTAATTAAAAGTAAACTTGTCAGAAAAATGAACACTTGGACATAAATCAGCATGATAAAAACTAACTATAATGACAGAAACCATGTTTGAGAAAAATTTATTTGACGTGTATTTAGATTTTATAGTTTGACTCATGTCCCATCTGTTAACATGGAGGAGGCGGGCTTTGTGAACCATACTGCAGCCAGTCAGCAGGGGGCGATAGAGAGGGTTTGGCTTCACTTTTAGGGAGCTGTCATGTCAGCCATCTTTTTAAACAGTCTGTGTGTTGTCCCTATACATTTCTGTTAGTCTAGTCAGAAAGAGACTGCTGCTCAGCACCAACAGAAAGAACATATATCAGTGACTAATATTTGCTGTGGTACTTTGGGGCAAAAGTATTCTGAGCTAACTGGTCTGAGCTCACAATAAAGTCATTTCTAATCTTATCAATACAACAGCGGAGAAACCCACCTGACGCAGAAATCGGTCTCAGTGCATTTTCTCCTCTCTGAAACGTTAAATGTCAACGCTAACCACAGAGCCGAGAAATAAACCGCTGCTAAAAGCCTGGATGAAAACAAATCTGATATAAAATCAACACCAGGAGAGATAAAAGCTCATCAAGGTGTCTGCAAGATATCTGACTCTCTGAAACAGCAGATTTTCTACTGAAGAAGTGCCTAAAACTAATTTTAACTCTCTGTTCTTTGGCCTTTACGAACTCTGTTGCCGATCTGACCCCCTGTACATGTAACACAAAGTGGGTCATGTTATGTAATAATGAGTAAGTAAGTGCATCATGTCTGCGGTCCCCATGTGGTCTCAGTGGGATGAGGGGGGAGGAGGGGGGGTTGTGTTTCTGGGGTGACACATGGTTTTTCTCAGCGCAGACGGATCAACATCTCCGCGGTCTTTTCGAGTCTCCGGGCGAACAGCTGAGACTGGAGCTCCGTCTTCCTCCGCCTCGCCCTTCTCCTCCTCGCTGCCCTCTCTGACATGATTACTGTTTGATCTCACATTTGCAGCACGCCTCATTAGAGCAAACTTCTGACCTTTGAATCCCAATTCTCCGACTGCTTCCCAGGTGCCTTTAGACGAGAATTAAGGTTCTGCTAATCCTTAAAGCATTTTATTAAAGTCTGTAGGGGGTTTTAATGGAGGGTTTTTTAATCACATGATGTTTCCATGATGTTTCTGGTGCTTTTACTAAACCCAGACATACAGAAAGAAAGATTAGGACACACAGTCTGCCAAATATTATAACAACAAACTCTGTTCTTTCTTCGTGACTCTGTTCATGTATAGACAGAAGAAAAATCTAAATCTAGAATTGAGGCTGGATGCTGTTGATACATGAAAGCACCACTCTTCAAGGTTTACTCAAAGGACGAAGACCCAAATGCAGCCAGTGACGGTTATTAATGCAAACAAAGGCTTACTTTGTAACAAAGTCCAAAGGGTGCAAGCAAAAAATATCCACAGAAAAAACAAGGTCCAACAAGACAGGTAAGAAACACGGGGGGAAACACACCAAGAGGAACGAGGAAAATCTACAGGAGGAGCAGGGTGGCAGAAGGTTGACTGGAAGAGAGACTGGGGAAGACAAACACTGTGTCCTTTCAATGGCGTATTTGAAGGCCGACTGCGTCACAGTGGTGTGTCCCATTTCAAAGGCTCCTTCAGATGCAGCCGACAAATGCCTCCTCCTTTTCCCCAGCCACAGAGGATCCATCAGGTGCATCCTTCCTAGCCCAACATATCCAGAGATTCATTGCACTCTAATTCAAATGAGATGGTGGACTGCACCGTGGTTCTGGTCCGTCAGACGGCGCGAGCCCTCACCCACAGGAAGCGTGTCTGATCCACAGCGCAGAGGAGCGCTGGCCCAAGCAGCTGGATTCGCAAGATCACACAAACAACAGTTCAGTTTGCACCTCCGAGGGTGATTATCTGCTCATTTGGAGATCATTCTGTGATTTTTGTGCTTCGACCATGGCTGAGTACACCACTTAATTAAAAGTGTTCTTATTTCAATATTTCAGTGTGTTGTTGTTATGAAAACTGTCTGGTCTGTACATGGTGTTCTATTTTGAAATGACCAGATGCTGTATGCTGTTTTCGTGTGTGACTTCCTGTTTGGAACGATCTGCTCTGTTCAGCTTGACGTGTGCTTGAAGCGAGCTCCGTCAAAAATAGACTCGGCGCGTATCTTTAGCGGAGCAGAGCGGAGAGACGCTTCTTGGACACGCTGGAGACGGACCGCGGCGCATGCTGTGGAATCACGAGCATTTACTTGAATGGGCGCGATCGACTCCGGACGTTCCGTGTGCCGGAGACGGATCCTGTGGAATTTGAGGGTTAAACGACCGAGGAATTCACTTTAAATGTAAAACTCAAATGGTAAAAATAACGAAAGGGGCCTTGAAACAAATTATCTTTAAAATAACAGGTTAAGTTACGTGATGTTAGTTATGATAACTTGTTAGCCTGCTAGCTTTCTGTTGCTAGGCAACAGGAGCGTCGTTTGGTGACGCATGGGTAACAGCTGATGACATTAACAGGAAATCCTCCGCAGACCAGAGCGCCTCATTTCAGTTTGGCCTCAGCGGTCTACTCAGGCTACGAATGACTCATCCTTTGTAGACTGTGTCCTTCGAAGGATGCACTACCCGAATGAAGAGTAAATATCCCGGGAAGAAGAGGGTTAACAGGCACAGGTGAGACAACCAAGGAGCAGGTGAAATCAATGAGGGCGGGGCTCACAATCACACAATCGCTAAAACACACAAAGGCAGGAAGAAGAACATCACACACAAGAGGGATGGGTGATTGTGTTCTATTTAAGCCTTTCAGAAAATAATAAAAACTACGATTCAAAATAGTCTTCTTGACAAGTGCAAACAAAATGAAAGCAATATCATTTGCAAGTGTGAGAATATAATTACTTCTATTGGCCAGAAAAACTCTATAAACTCCAGTCTAAGGAAGTAGACATCTATGTGTTACACCAAGCACACACACACACACATGAACACATCAAGAGAGGGGGGGTGCGGATATATCTGGCTGACTTTCTTAGAAGTGTCTGTGATCTGGGATATTCATCAGCAGCATCCGGCGGTGCTGAAGGTCCCGACAGACGGCCAGCTGCTCCATCACACTCCTCACCTCAGGCCACGCTCATTAAGAAGCACTGACGTACTCAGAGCGGCCACTAGGGGCGCCAACATCCCTCTAATCACCTTTACTGGCCACCTCTGACTGACCACACCTTTGACCCCATCGTTACAGACCAAGCTCTGTTCTTTATGTGAAATTATCTCTTGAGGCAAGACCTCGCAAAGTTTCTCAATATTTCCACCTGGACTGTGATGACGTGCAGAATGATGAAGTCTTTCCAATGGTGCAGTTTTCATCAAAGTGACATTACACAACTTATTGGAGAACTTATTAAACATGATTTCTGCTTCAGCAGCCTTAGAATAAATATCAGATTGCAAGAGATATTGAGGATACTCAATATTAAAGGACTTAAAGGGCTCGGGGTGGGGCCCACTGAACTCCGGGACCTGTTCCTCGTCCACTGTCTGAACTATGATGGTTTTACTTCACATACACACTCAGCAATTAGGTCTGTGCCTGATTCAAGATTTGAGAAAGCAAGGACCCCTCCAGAGTCAGTTTTGCACAGCGGACAAGTTTCCTTCAGGTCTTCTTTGTTGTGTAGAAGGAAGAAATTTGAATTTGGTCATTATTCAATTATCAAAATATGACTTAGCTGTAGCCGCAGCTAACGGCTTTACAATTATGACTGAGACAAAATGACTCTGTATTTCATGCATGAGATTTTTCTGTGAATCCCTCGCGCTATAGCCAATCCAAAGTGTGGTAATGATGGGTTTTTCGGAGTCTTTCCTTTCAGCAGCTACACCTGCAGCACACACATGGCCTGAGGTTGTGTGCCGACAGGAAGTAGGAGACGCTGAGCCATCATTTCCAAAAGTTATCGTGTCGCTCCACCTGAACTCTCTCCACTTTTTCATGCAGGTGTCAGAGTCTGAACCAAGTGTAGTAAAAGAAGGAGGTGTTTTGTTGAGTTAGAGGAAAACTTAAAAGTCCAAAATAATGATTATTGATTGTTTATATGTAAATAAATACACACTGCATTTATCTGGTAAAATTTCCTGTTTTTTTTATATCACAATAAATATCACAGAACAAAAAATCAAAAAATTATGGCAAATGTCACTTTAATCTAATATCGTGCAGCCCTAAAGAAAAGTTACTTGTACTGCGCTAATGTTTATAGTAAATTAATATTCATGTGATTGTGAAAAGCAGTGTGAGTGACGTGTTGGACGCTCTGTTAGTCCAACAAACACACAGATTATCTGTCTGATATTTACATGAACAAATCTCCAAAAGGCTCCAACAGCACAAACACGGCCCAGAGGTTACGTTCAGTGACTGAGTTAGCTGAGGGGACACCTAGCAGACAGCTAGCAGCCACGCCCCTAATGATGCATCACTTTAAGCCTTAATATAATGTAAACAGGTGAGTTGTATAAAGATTCTCCCCGTACAGTTGTCATGAAGACAGAAATGAGCTACAGAGACCCAAACTGTTTTTTGTACCAGGCTGTAAACATGTTTATTTCTGCTGTGAAGTTTAACATGGGGCTCTATGGGGACTGACTCACTGCTGGAGGCAACCTCAAGTGGACACCAGAGGAACTGCAGCTGTTGGCACTTTTGCATTTGCTTAAATTTTCATTAGTAGTGGTTGAAAGGATTTTATGTAGAAAATCTTCTTTAAACAAATATTCATATTCACTTAATTCTTTTATCTCAGCTACAACCTGCAAACTTTGACCACTCAAACAATTTTTTGTGCACATATTCTTCCAGATCATCGCATGTGGCACTGAAAAGCAGGATAATAAGACATGAGACACGGGTAACTTTTGCCTCATAATAGGAAGTGATTCGACATTTACAGACATGGCCTCGGAGAGTAGTTTGGAAAGGTCAAGCCACTGCAGCACCAGCGGCGGCCCGCCTGTGTGAGTGTCACATTACAGCAAATGAACAGCGTAATGCCGTGCTCTCTGATTCAGCACAGTGCTAAAAGGTTAAAACAAATGACCAGTTTAACACCAGAGTCATTTATCTGTGCGATCACAAAGGTTGCTGCAGCTTCATGGGAACGCTGCACATTATTAGCATGTGCAGGGAACATCTGGCTTTGTGTACATTTACAAAAGAGCAATTAGCATTTATATAGCTTCCATGTGTGGCAGAGGGAACATGATTAAGATAACTACAGGGGGAGTAAAGGCTCAGTTCTGATCATCACCATTATGTGCGACTTAATGAGAGCGTTCAATTATGTCCCACTTTGCTATTATGCCTCTTCCCCCTACAGGCCGATTAACATATGTTAGTGAACATGGCATCTAATGGTTTAGAATGAAAATTAGATGAAAGAATGTGAACTTTTCATTTCTTATTCATGAAAGAAATGTAGTTGCTGAGGTTGTGATTTACACTCGGGTCTGCCGGCGAGGGACAATCAGATTGTTTCCAGCTGCCCGGAGCCTCGATTCCATCGTCTCTGGCTTGACCAACACACTAATGGGGAGATAAATGCCAGTCCATTTCCCTTTACCTGCGTCTTCCTGGAAAGGCGTCGACAATTATCATCCGTCTCCTGATGGGGGGTTGTCTGGGCCTCTCATGTGGCAGATAAGAGGGAAGGCAAACAAACTGGTAGAAAGCAACGTGTAATGCCATTTAGCCGGCTGGCATATGAAGAAAGGTCCCAGGATCAGTTTCATAAAAACAAGTCACCAAAACCTTATTCCGTCCCCCCGCCCTCCAAAGAGCGGACGCACACACAGTCAGGGCTGCAGCTGTTTGATCTCTGAAAGGGAAGAAACTGGCTGAGGCTGAGGGAGCAGAAATGATATTGACACGCCGTCATAGGTCATCGCTGCCTCACACACCGGAGGCCTGCAAAGTCAATTGGTTTGCATTCAAAGGGAGAGAAATCAGAGCGACGAGTACAAAGTCAATTTGGTTTGAACGACTCTCATTGGTTGATCTGCATTGGCAGCCTGGTTGAAGTTCCCTCGAAGTCAACTGAAACTTTCCGACTATATGTGAGGCAGGAGATCAAAGACGGTGTGTTCAGGTCCCTTTAAAGGTGCATTTAGACCAAAAGTGAAGCAAGTTTTTTAGCACAGCATGAATACATTAACTCAATGCAAAGACACCAAAATACACACATTTGCGCTGGGCAACAGAGAATGTTTCTACTCGAGAAATTGCTGAGGGCTTTGTTGCAATTGGCCAATCAGCGCGTACAGAAATGATCAATCTGAGCTGCATTAAAAAAAGCATTTAACTGTTGTCTCTTCTTGCTGACAGATGTTTCATAGCGCTGTAGGAAGACAGATCTCAGCCCACGTGTGACTTCCTAGATACAGTGAAACTGCCACTAAACGGAGACAGATGGACAGGTGCTCCACAGCTGAAACAGAACGCCATCAGAGAAATCCTGGTACTGATCCGAGCTAACAGCTCATCACACTGGGCACTGGTCAGCCTCAAGGAGCTGGAAGCAGCAGGAGAGTTCATCCAGACACAGCTCAGGAGGATTACCCGGAGGTTAACCAGCGGTGTGAACCTCCAGGTAATGTAATAAACATACATTTTTTTGTTTGTTTATTACACACATAAATGTATCATTGCCACGTAAAGGTAATTTAATTTAAAAAAAACACAACAAAGTGGCAACATATACTTCTTCAATTCTTAACTCTGTAAGCCATTAAAAAAGAAAATGTTTCTCTAACAGTCACAGTGTCACAATGTCCCATATTAAAACGCCACAAAAGCTACGAGCAGCCTGCTGCAACACAGGCAGTAGGATGGTTTGAACTTAAGTCCCGCCTCTCACAGGGCAGCTAGCCAATCATTGATTAGGATTATATGGTGGCAAACAAATTTCAAGGTAGGCCCATCCAACCCCAACCCCTGGACTCACTCCTAAATCTGGGTGCCTAGGCTATGTTTGAAATCACATAGTATATGCTATGTACTGCAGCGGTAGTATGTACTCTGGAGCAGTTCAAATTTAAACAAGAGCCCACCAAAAGCAAACCTCCACTTCTTTAGCTACAGCGCCCCCTTCTGCAAAAAATGCTGCTGCTGTCTGCCATTTCACCCGCTGCTGTGGCGTTCCAGCGCTTTCCAGGTATTTTTGGCGTACTGTAAATTTTGCCTTTGTTTGCATATTACATACTAGAATGAGATTGTCAGAGCCAGCTAGCTGTTTCTAGTCTTTGTGCTAAGCTAAGCTAACTGCCTGCTAAAGGACGTTCATTAATCCTGCAGATATGAGAGTTATGGTGAGCCTCCCATCGATCTGTTGGCAAGAAAAGAAATGTGTTACTTTCCCAACATATCTGCTTTAACTATGTTTTTTTTAAAGAAATAAGCAATTAAACAAAATCAAATGTTTGTGTTGGTTTTTATTTCTACATATTCTCCTTGAATGTTGCTGGAAACCCAAAATTTACAGACACAGAGGACTTGACATCGGTGCCCTCAATGTTAGCCACACCCCTGATGATGAAGTAAACACTCTCACACTCACACACACACACACACACACACACACACACACACACACACACTGGAATCAATACACACACATTGTTGGGTGATGACAGAGCGGATAAATTCAGGTAACTTTCTGCTGAGTCTCTTAGGTCGAGGTAAACCACACATTTGTCATGTTATGTTTCATCTCTCAGCATTTTCACACATTCTATCGTACATCATTAATCTTGTTCTGCAACAGACTCTTAAAACGTTCACTTTTTAAAACAGAAGGGCAGAGAGGAGAAACATGAAGCGAGGCTCGGACATGTTCTGGAGTTTTATTGAGCTCTCTTAAGATTCCTGGTTTGATATCTCACTGTTATTGAAGTTCTTGAAGCTGTGTGAGATTTTATAGACAAGACGTTATTATTTTGACTGAAGACTCCGAACCAGATTATTTCTGATTCTTGGATCTTTCTGATGTATCCCACTGTATGAAATGTAAATACTGGGAGTCATATCTAACCTGAACCCTGCAGGAGAGTGTTTCCTCCTCTGCAGCTCCTCCAACACGCGAGGAGCAGCAGCTGTGTGCAGCAGGTTTAACAACACAATAACATCTCAAAGGAGCATTTAACTCACAGCTGCTCATTATCATATTAGTCCTCACTCATTACAAATCAGGAAGGCTTAATCTAAAAATCAATACCTGTAGGTGACCTGCAATCATCCAGATCTTTCCTCCGTCTCTTTCATTGCAGGCTTGTAATTGATTTCTATTGTTGCCATGAACAGCTCTCAGGGTAAGCACATATTTAGCCAGGTTAAATGCATGAGCAGTCACACCCAAACATGAGGGTTTGGTGTGTATAGCCTGGATCATCCCTCTCACTTAATGACATTTGTGTCTAAAGAAAACAGGTAACCCAGGAGGGATTGCTTCGGGGATTTGTGTTAATCGGCGTGCTCTTGTGTGGTGGGAGTAATGCAATTCTCCGGTGAGCCCCGCAGGTGGTCCGATGCTTTTACTTTACAGAGTGGACCATCCAGCGGAGCCTCGAGAGTAATCAACACAAGACCTTTCGCTAAGTCATTACTCAAAACTCGACTTAGAGCTGCGTTCTTGGAAAGCGCAGCGCTGCGAGGAGAATGGCAGAGGTCACCGCCGAGTCCACAGTGGCTGGTGGGAACTATCGATCCGCCTTATTTCGATTTCACTACCAATGAATGTTGTGACCTCTGATTGACAGCTATATGCCAAAGAGGACAACAACAATCATTCATTAAACTTTTATTTATGTAGCTCCAGGCAAAAGATGACAATGAACTCACAGAGCAGGTCTAGATGTCCTGTATTCTCTGAAATATTATTTAAAGAGACCAAATAGTAAGCGCTCTGCAACAGTGGCAAGAAAAACGTCCTTTAACAGGCAGAGACATGACGCAGAACCAGACTCATCGGGGGATAGCAGCTGCCTCGACCGGTTGGGTTGAGAGGAAGAGAGAGAGATTATTACATGAATATAATATATCTTTTACCACTGGTTTTATCGACTGCCTTTTAAAGCCTGTAGCTCGGCATTTTAGCTGCCACCATGTTGTTGTTGTTTTGGGCCAGAAGTACACGTTTGGACGAGAGGGCTGAGCGGGGGGTTATGCTGCAACTTTCAGACAACTCGGAGGTCAAATTTTTCCAACCTCCGACTAGAAAAAATGCTCTGGAACACCATTCAAATCCTCCCCAACTTCCCAGAGAATCAGATGTCTGACGACACACAACTAAGGCTGCACCCACGGAGAGGCACATCATTAATGGTAAACTATAAACTGAAAAGCAACGTCATGTATAAGTTAAATAGAATCAGTAAAGCATCAAACGTGGCTAAACAAAGCCCATCCCAGGCTTGCTGCTGTTGGTCTTAACTGTATGATGCAGCTTTGTTCCCGAGCCAGGCCGGATTTCTTTTCCTGATATTTACATTTCTTTTAAAGTGCATGTATTTTGACATATTTCACCTTCTTTCTTTTGTTTGTTTGTCTACACAACACAAGGACACAGGAAGCAGCAGTGAGCCTGCCCTCACGTGTCAGAGCTACACTGATGTGTTGCTCTTTCTTGCACACATCCCCTCACATTCTCTCTACATGCATCTCCTTCACATGCTTTGCATTCATAAGATCAAACCCTTTTGTGAACCTTCCCAACAGAAAACATTTCCTCTCATTAATAACAAAGGTGTGTTCTTCTGATACGTCACCATAAGTGGAGATATGTGACACGTATGTTGGTCATTATTCAGATGTGGATACATTACCAACAAAAGAGTCTTTGTTAAGATGATTGTGAAACATTTATCCCCCACAGCGTTTGCATGAACCCTGACCTTGTTGCTTTATAGGATGTAGAGTAGATCCACCATATCAGCTCCTGCTCCAGTGCCACTTACAGTCTCCTGGTCTTTTCAGGTGGATGTTAAAAGTGGGAATGTTATCCCAAATGTCTGATGTGCATGGGATTGGTATTTGTTCAGAGCAGAGGCTGAAATGTTTGTTTGTTTGCTGCATATAACCCTTCGCTTTGAAATCACAGAACACAAAATCCCTTCTTGATTTTTTACTCAACTTCTGATTCAGACGGGTCTGTGAGAGAACTTTAAATACACTATCTGTGCTCCTTGAATACACAATTCTAAAGAGTGCAGTGTAGGTTGCTGAATGAATTTGCGTGTGTCTGAGTATGTTCTAATATTTCAATTCAAATCCCAGGATGAGACTGTATCGCCTGGGCTTCTGACTGTGGATTTTAGAGCTTTAGAAACACTAATAACCACAAATTCTTCAAGCTCTTTTATATATTTCACTACATTATAAAGCAAAGGAGCGAAGCAAAGCACAAATACTCACCTGGATGTCACAGGGACTGCACTCACACACACCAGGCAGAAAGCTAAAGAGCTGGAGGGTGTTTTCTGCACACTGCTGTTGATCTGGAACATTGGAGGTGAAATAAACAAAGGCCTGAGAGGTCAGTTTAGTCTCCTGTCCACCAGGAAACACACACACACACACACACACACACACACACACACACACACACACACACATACCAACCTGCAGATTACAGAGTGGAAATCCCTGCTGGGAGCCAGCGGAGGGATACGAACAGCGGAGGGATACGAGCAGCGGAGGGATACGAGCAGCGGAGGGATATGTTTCGTTCTGGGTTGATTGGAGACCAGTCGTGCTGCTGCGTTCTGGATCATCTACAGAGGTTTGAATGTGCATACAGGAAGGCCTGCCAGTAGGGAGTTGCAGTAGTCAATTCGTGATATCACGAGAGCCTGTACCAGCAGGTGTGTTGCATGCTCTGACAGGTAGGGTCTGATCTTCATGTTCATTTACACTGTTCTTGTCAGTTTTTAGTGGATGGCTAACAGTTTTCAGCACAGAAACATGGATAAATGATCACAAGAAGACATTGAGTGTTGGATTTATTATTATCAATTCACTGTAGAGTCTCAATACAGACTCTGTAGTCCGAGGTAACCTATGAAAGTGAGACGATCACATGAGAGCTGCTCTTAGAACAGCTTAGCTATCTGCTTCACAGCAAAAAGAAAAGTACTTCTCTAGCTTGCAGCGTTTTAAATATATGAAAGACACAGTAAGTCAGGTCCTTTGATGTTTATACAACGCTGCAGACCTCAGGGGATCCTTATTTTGAATATCAAAGAGGTGAGTTTGGTGACGTAAATGACTTCACTGACCAAAATTGCAGGGTCGAAAAAAGTTACGGCAATTGGTTAAATTTGCGGGAATGCAACTCAGAAACTTCCTGCAGGGACTGAATACGATCCCTGTCGGAAAATGTACGTATAAACGTTGGTGAAACCTACCAGTATGGGAGAACAAACTTCTGTGGCCACGGGCCATCGGACCAGCGTTTGTTTTGAACCTGTAGCTAACGTTTGCTATTTAGTTAGGTGGGAAAATTGTTTCCAGAAGACTATTTTCAAGCTACATAATATTTACAATGCTAAAAGATTAAGCTAATAATAATTATCCTCACCAGTCAATAATCCACATAGAACACATGGAAACAAAAAAACAGCATTGTATTAGCAAGTCTACGGATAGTTTGTCCAAATATTTTAAGAATGGTAAGAAAAAATGTACATGTAAATTTAAGCACTGCACTGTTGGAGGAACGTCAGGGTCGCATCTTTTGTGTATGGTCTTTTTGCAGTCTCTGGGCGGGGTGCCTAGAAAAGGTTTCTGCCTGGGAACTCTATAGTTCTGCTGGCTTAAATGTCAACATGGGCAATGATGGAGACACCTGGAGGGGGGTCATTGGGAAAAACCGCCCGCCCGATTTAAACCCAAGTGGTGTTCTGTCATTAGACTAGTCAAAAGGCGCTGGGTAAGCTCAGTTGGTAGAACAGGCGTCCCCATGTACAGAGGCCACAGTAGCGATTAGCGCAAGCTAACCTGCTAACTTATGCTAACGGTGTGTTGCTTTAAGACTTAACTCTATGTGTATACTCTTGTTTAGCTAAGCAGTAGTTGTTACATTAATACAGAGACAGTGTTTGATTTCTGCTTTATTGTTTGTTGCAGACCACACACACACACACACAGGCACACAGGCACACAGGCACCCAGGTATCCCATAAGCCCACTCAACTGTATCACATGTACTCTGGAAATAAAGGAGGCTAGCTAAAGAAGGAACACTGCTTCTCAGGTGTTCTTACCGACATCTCCTGAACAACACTCACCATCCAAACCCAGCACTACAGTTATCACCTGGTGGTCACCAACAATAAGTGTGTTTGGTACAAGAACTCCCTAGGCCTGTTGTCCTTGTTGTCATATCATCAGATCTTTGGCCTTATGCCTTGGACACTCGAGTAAAGAGAAGAGCAGAGCTTTCAACTGACACCTGGATCAGATAGTGGGGGAGGCTGCCAGGTAAACCTAATTGTGCAGTGAGGGTGAACTATAAACTTTTGGCAGGGTCTTTAACTCCTACCTCCTAAAAAACTTCCAGTGCATCTCAGGGGACGTTGGGGACATCCAAGTGGGCCATGTTTGGAGCCTCCATTAAGGAAGTGGGTGCTTGGAGTTGTGGCTAGAAAGCCATCGGTTCTTGTCATGGTGGCAACCTAAAAACCCGTTGGTGGACACAGGTGTTGAAGGGAGCTGTCCGACTAAAGAAGGAGGGCTTTTGGGCTTGGTTAGCCTAGGGGTCTTCAGAAGCAGCAGACGGGTACTTGGTGGCTTGGAGGGTTGTGGCTTCTGTGGTTGCAGAAGCAAAAAATTTGGGTGTGAGAGGACTTTGTGAAGGCTGTGGAGAAGGACTTTTGGTTGGCCTCAAGGAAGTTCTGGCAAACTGTTAGAAGACTCAGGAGGAGAAAGAAGGGCTTGGCTCAGGCTGTTTTCAGCAGGGAGGAAAACAGCTCACAAAGGATATCGTTGAGCAGTGGAAAGAACACTTAGGAACTCCTTAACCCAACCAACACATCCTCTGATGTGGAGGCAGAGTTTCAAAGATCCTTGCGGGATCTTTGGCGGAAAATCCTTGGCAGAGGTTGCTGAAGTAGTTTAGAAGTTCCTCAGTGGCAGGGCGCTGGGAGTAGATGAGTGGCACAGAGCTGTGAAGGCTCTGGACATTGTTGGGTTGTCTTGGCTGACATGACTCTTCAATATGGGACAGCTCCTGTGGAAAGACCAGGGTGGGGGTTCCCATGTTTTGAAAGGACAAACGGAGGGTGTGCTCCAACTATCAGGGTGTTGCACTTCTCAGCCTCCCTGGAAAAGTTTACACCAGGAAGCAGGAAATGAGGCTCGACTGATGGTTGAACCTCGGATACAGCAGGAACAATGTGGATTCTGTCCTCACTGTGGACAAACTCATTACTATTGCACACATCAGCTTCCTACAAAGATTTACTCGTGCTTTAACTGGTACGCTATCAATATCCAATTTAATCTTCTTTCTGATGGTTTGTTTTGCTTCTGTGGTTCACAAGACGCATCAGGATTATACTGAGACTGTTTCATGATCAGTTAATAACTCTTGACAGGAGGATTATGTGTATTTACCAATGGTGTGGTGATAATTACTTTGATATTTCCTTTACAGCACGTGTGTTTGAACTTCATTGTTTGGGAAAATATATGGCCGTTTACTTTTACCTCATTTCTCTTAATACCTCCTTAAACCACAGATGACTTCAAAGATGCCCTCATAAAAACTGGATGTGTGATGATGCATAATTGAAAATAAAATATTGGAGTTGGAAGTAAGTCTGTTTGTCTAATTCGAAATCAGGTCAGCTTGTTGTCATCATATGACACCAAGCTTAACTTGACAGGTATCTTTGTTGTTGTTACAGCTCACACCTTTGATAAATACACCATGTGCAGCAGTGCTGTCGGCCAGGAAATAACAAAGAAAGAATATTTTATTCACAGCAGAAGGTAAACGCAGCTGTGTCAGTGCACATGTGTAGCTAGCTAACTCAGCTAGCGAGATGTCAGAGAGGACAGCGTTTACTTTGTGGAAATATTCACATTATTCTGAATGTTTGGGTGAAAGGGACGAGAATAACATGACAGTGAAATGTAAGCTGTGTGATGCAACAACGGTAGAGTCGATACATTCAAAGGGAGACGTACAGCATTATCCACGCCATCCTGATGGTATAACACACGTGGAACGAGTCACAAAGGGAGTTTAATTTATGGTAACACAAAAGTAATCTAACACTTGTCCGCTCCAACTGAACGGACGTTCGCCCGCTCTCCTCGTTGAGGAAGAGCACTGAAACAGTGACAGGAGTCACAGGACAACGATCACAGTCGTGGCAACCAAATAAACAACAGCGGGACCAGTTTACTCCTCACACAGTGTTCTAATGGCAAAAGAGGGTCCGACATCGGACGCTCTCTGTCCACACGCATGCAGTTCTGTTACGCAATGTAAACAATCCTATTGTTTATCTCTGTATGTCCCTAATGTAAATTAATTGATTGTCGCTGTTTATAAAGCTTTTAAAAAGGTGCAGATGTCATTTGGTAACGATCGTCATTAATAACGTCCCTCGTGCACACGCGGCTCACGTGCTGTGAGAACTGAATTGCGAGATAAAATATTTACATAAAATTTTTGTAACTTAAACAGACAAAGAGATCAGATTAAAGTAGACTGTGAATAAAAACTTAATTAGGTGAAGAAGAGGGAACAATTAAAGTGTGGAAGTGGAAGTCTACACGTGATGTGTCACTGATATATGCGATTCATTGCGATCAATTAATTACAAAGCCTGTAATTAAGGAGATTAATTTTTTTGAGCATTTCAGCCTCAACGCTGCAAAGAAAAGGATCGCCTGCAGGATCTGTAAAGCGGACCTTGTCACGGGAGCACATCGGTGATGTGCGAGCATCTGAAGAGAAGACACGCTGGACTTGTGAATGATGCAGCCTAGCACAGATAAGATAATTAGCTTCTCAGCTAGCTAACATTAACTAACTATAGACAGAGTTGTACTGGCTTTAACATTAATGTAACTCTGTAGTGATATAGACAGAACCTGATGCATCTCTCTCTTAAACATCAACTTACCGGTCCAGACTTACAGCCACGCTGTGATTACGCTCACCTTAAACCCTTCATCTTTTTCTCTCCTCCTCATCTCTTGTTCTTCCTCCTTTTATTTCTCTTTAATATCGGTAGGAGCCAATATTAAAGACATATTTTTGAATGAAGAATATTTATTGTCTTTATTGTTAGTAAGCTCCGACTACATTAAAAGCTGAGAGCTAAATAAGAGACATTAAGTAACTGTGCAATTCATTATCCAATTAGTCAAATAATCGTTTCAATAATGATACCATTAACTAATCCACTATCATTATCAGTCGTTGCAGCCCTATAGGCAAGTAGTTTCCAGTTTATGTGTAAATAGCCTTGACGCTGACGGAGTGAACTGCCCTTTTTCTTATTTCTCCTGCTTTTTAGATGCTTTTAAAGGGCCAGTTCATCAATTGTCAACCTCAGTCCTATCATGTCATTGTGGGGAGCTAACACCATTATGATTGAAAAAAAAAAATGCAATTTCACTCTGTGCCTTTGGAGGATGCTATCCACTTCTCCAATGGGCCCTGGAAAACCAGGGAGCTTGTTAAACTACACTTCCTCAATGTAGGACACTCGCCTCCGATGTCATGTCTCGTTCAAAATCGTCAGGTTTGAAATGTAGACTGCAGACCTGAAGACTTTTTAGACGATCCACCGGTATATTCTCGTCGTATTTCGGATTCTGTGCCGCTCTGAGCTGTTGCCTGCAGCGAAAACGGTATTATTTCACTCCAGCGTCTCTCGCTGGGTCATTCCTTTCAGAGGGAGGGGAACAATGCATGCTGGGTGTTGTAGGAATGTAGAATGGGCGAAGCCACAAGCTGTTTGTGCAACTTTCTCCACAGCTATGGCGCCAATTTCAAATATTGTTGCTTCTATCGATCTCAGAGAACACCAGCTTTTTCCAGGGGTGAACTACTCCTTTAAAGGAGTTTTGTTAATAAATATCATTTGGTTTTGTTTGTTTCAAAAAGTGTGTGTCGGCACTATTTGAGGTTCTTTTGTTTGTTGTTATTAACTTAGTTTATGACTGACTGATTTTGATTCAGTTTATTTTCAGGCTTTTCAAGTATTTCTACTTTACAATTCACATTTTATGTCTTTGCTTCAGGGATCAGGGAGGGAAGATCATTTCCACTTTATGTTGTGCTTCCATCACTCCTAAATGGGGGCGTAATACAGTGCTTTATTCAATTCATATTTCGAGTTTCAACTGCTTTACGTTTTTTATGTATCTTCCAAGTTGCATCATTCAGCAGTCCATTCTCTGGCCTTCATTTTTTATAAAACAAATTTTATGCATTTTAGGGATCTGCACAAAGTGAGTGTTTTAGAAATCATGTTATGTTTGTTTTACTGCTTGGTTTATTGTTGAACGTCTGTAAGTAGAGAGAAGAAGCCAACTGGTGTAAAATAGCTCTCTAACGGTCTCTCCCGTCTTCCACACTGTAATAGAGAGCAGAAGGAATGAGCACTAACTCTTCCATCTGTGGACTGTCCTTCGGTTACCAGCTCTTCTCTAGATTTCCCTCATGGGTTTGTATTCCCATTCAATCCCGAGCCTCGCTGGAACAACCGCAGCAGCCAATCCCACAGGTCAGTGCACCTGGGAAGCCCGGTGAACCAGTCACAGACGGACGGGATGAGATGAGATTGGGTTGTCTCCCAACACAACGGGGATGAAGCCGTCAGCAATGCTAAACCACATGTGCAGAGTGATGTTACAACATATGACAATTTATTTATTCATTTATGTTAAAGGCGCTTAACTTTCAGAAAATCCTCATTCCTAGCGAGGGAACTGCAGTCAACCTTGTTGTACGCACGCACATGAACGAGCATCCAGGGTTTTTGCTGAAGACACACAAACTGAGCATGCTCAGTCTCGGAACTCACCGGCTCTGTTTATCTTTCACTGACGAGACGTGTTTATTGACCGGTATCATGTTGTCCAAAATCAACACTGTTTCTCATGACCTAAGTTAATATCATGTTAGGTGGGGAAGTTATTTGTCAAGCTAGACTGACAACACTGACATACACACTCGGATAGTATTTTGGTTGTCAGAACGTTAGCGAGCATGCTAAGGTAAGCTAACTAGCTCTAACATAAATACACTGCATGACTCCGACATTGTGCCTAGTAACCAAACGGCAAATTACGCTGGCAAACCAGCAAATCATCACAAGCATTAGCGAACATTAGCCAGGCAGGGCAGGGCGGCTGGAGAGAGCTGAAGCACTTGTGCTGTGAGAGAAAAAACGCTGCACACAGGTTTTGTTTCTATGACAACAATAAGGTCACAAAGGTCTCCATGATTCGCATGCCCTGCCGATGTTGACTCTAGTTTTCCCCCTGACGTCGGTCACTTCCTGTTTGGTCAGACGGGCTTCACTAGATAAAACTTTTTTTGTTTTTATTCTTGTGTGTGCTTTGTGTTGATGTTGTTGTGGGTGCCGGTCGTTTGTTAGCATCCGTCTCCATTTAACAGCTTGCGTTGTCTCGTGTTGCACACTGTTGACTGTAGTGGCGTAGAATGAGTTCTCGCCAGAGGTACTCGCAAACACGCAGATACATCACATCCTCTTGTTTCGCTGAAAACAGTCCTGAGTGCTTTACATAAAAATCAGCCCACAGGCTGTTAGCGCCGATGGAGGAAGTTGGGGAAGGTCCTCTACTATCCCTTCACACATTGGCAATAAAAAATTATATTAGATTGATAAATATATGTGAAATGTTACATATAGCCCCTTTAATAGATAGTGCAGATTAGTTTTAACACAAAGACACATTTAAAGCATAAGTGGTTAATATAAGGGCCCTGCCTGGGAAAGCTGCTGGGGTTTTATTTGAACTTATTTGTACTTATCCATTAATTTCTTTTCGGTGATTTTAACTTTAATTTTTATCTTTTTATTTGTTTATTCCCTCCATCCTACTTTTTCCTTGTTGTCCTTTCTTTGGCCCACTCCAGACCTCTCAGATATTACACACCCACTGCAGGAAAAAGTATTTAAGAAAATAATTTCAGGTTGGACGACAAGTAGCCGCTCTTGTGACTCTTCCTGAGCAAACCACAACTTGGCAAAGCGACATTAAAACAGCAGCCAAACCAGAGAGCGGGGCTCCACCGGTCGGGACAGTCGGCAGAGGTAATAAATCCTCGTTTACGTGACGGTCGCTGAGCTGTGACACGCTGGACTCCATCACATCAAAGACGGAGCAGAGGAGGAGGCAGCAGGAAGTGAATGACCCCTGAGGAAGACCTGACCTTCAAGTTCTGCCTCGAAGTCAACATGAAAGTGGAAACTAAATTATATAAATGACATGTTTGCTGTGTTGAAGAGAACTATAACTGAGTTTTCAGTAGCTTGCTGATAGTACAACTATATCCATGCATTTTTTATTGAAAAATGTGTGCCATAAAAGGACAGAGATCTTGTTTACGCTGTGGGACCGGACGCTTTTTGTTTTCAGGTGTCCGTCTGTGTTTGTGAGCACAATATTTAGAGAATGCATGGAGGAAATACTTTAACTATACGTCAGGGAATACGTCAACTTGAACTCAAGGATGAACTGATTTGAATTTGGTAGTTAAAAAGGTCAAGGTCACTGTGACCTCACATCCGTCCCATCCTGGTAAGCATGATTTAATGTGGTTTAACATCTGCAGGCCTCGTCTGTGCACCTTCTATCAGACTGTGGTGGCCAGTGCTGTGCTCTTGGTGTGGTGTGCTGGGGAGAGGAAGGCCAGCTCCAGCATTGAGACAATATTCAGCAGGTGACAGAAGCAAAACAGAAGTCCATCCTTAGGTATCCCACACACCCACTCCACGGCCTGGAGGAGATTCAGCAGAGCAGGTTCAGTCACAGGCTGATTTCACCGAGATGCAGGACTGAACGTTACAAGAAGTCCTTTCTGTTATAGCAGCCATCACTGTTCAATGAGGAGAAACAACAATGTTCTGAGCTACACCATCCGTGATCGATTAGCAGATGTTCTCCCCTCGTTTTACCCCTCATGTACCAGTTTCTTCTGCTGTGGTAAAAAGGGTCTCATTAATAGTGACGTATTTTTTCATCATATTTTCTGCTATCATGTGACTTTCTAGTTACATATTTTTGAAATGTGCAATAGAAATCAGTCCGCCATCTTCTTTGTTGGTATTTTTATTGGTCGTGATGCCATTTGTTAGAGAACCTGTACAAGTTTCAGGTCATGTTTGGCAAGTTTAACTCCTGTTTGTTTTGGGGGCACTGGTCAGGCTCAGTTGGTGGAGCATCAGAATGTGCGAGGGTGCAGTCCTCCCGGTCTGTGACCATTTGGGGCATGTCGCCCCTCACTCTCTCCCCCCGCGTCTGTCTTCAACTGTCCTTTCTAGTGAAGGCAAAAGCCAATAAATAATCTCTAAACTTGTTCTCATGGTTTTTATTTGGTTTTAAAAAGGAATATGCAAACCACGACCTCCAGCAGGTCGAGTTCTCAGCCAGTTTTAAACCACAGGTAGGTTTTTGTAAAGACGTGGGGGAAAAAAGGCTATGGCGCAGGGAAAAGGACAACATTAAGACTATTGAGAGGCCGAAGGAGGCTATATCCTTGCCGAAGCCAGCTACTGATCTGGCCAACGATAAGCCAGCGCAGGTCACTGAGAGGCCGGCGCTGGTAAATGAGAAGCCACCTATTCATTCGACCAGGGCGGCAAGTCATGCGTCTAACATAGCAACCCATTGGATCTGCTACTGGCTAGGCTGGTCATTAGCTTACCAGGCTGGCGACTAGCACACCGAAGCTAGCAACCCAATGGATCGGTTATTGGATAGGCTGGTCATTAGCTTACCAGGCTGGTGACTAGCGCACCGAAGCTAGCAACCCAATGGATCGGTTACTGGATAGGCTGGTCATTAGCTTCCAAGGCTGACGACCAGCACACCGAAGCTAGCAATCCAATGGATCAGTTACTGGATAGGCTGGTCATTAGCTTCCCAGGCTGGCGACTAGCATGCCGAAGCTCGCTACATTAGCCGTTAATTTGACTAGTCATTTTCTTCGGTTGTATAGTGTAGTATAGTGCCAGCGTAATTTGGTTGTTAGTGGCGAATTGGAGCCCAATGCGCCACGTTACCGCCACCAACTGGACACATGTAGGATTTATCTAGATTCTTTTAAGTCCATTTGTTCCTACAAATAAAGTATTTTCCTCTTTCCTTAGCTGACAATTTGGTATTGCTGCTTAGACCGTGCATTTGCACAAACTTATCCATCCATTCATCTGCATGTTTAATAGTTAATAAAGAGCATTAACCGTTACATTTAAATCTACACCAGTTTGTGTCGAGTCAAGCCCAGCTATCAAGTTGCCTTTTCTTTTCTGTGAGTTATGAATATGAATGTATAGTCCAATTAATTATGAGTGAGAAAGATCGAGCACAGCAGGGTTCGCTTAGATGGATTTGGACGGAAACGTTATTTTGAAACAAAGTTTGGAGTTGTGTGTTAATAACTACTTTATTAACTATAAAACAGCTCGTTCAGCTTCAGGTAGAGACCTCGAGAACAAAGAACACTGAGGAATCCTATCCTTAAAGATGAGCTAAGCTCGCAGGCCGTCCTGACGTCCTGTCTGCTAAGGAGCATCTGAGGAACTTTATCCTGCTTTATTGACTGTTTTAATTTTCTGAAGTTAAAAAAGAGCTTTTAAAGTGTATAAAAAACAAGTGTAGCTCATTTTAATAAACTATATTTTAAAGTTAAACTAATGAAGCATCTGGTCTCCTCGGGCCTTTGTCACTGTCACAATATAAAATCTAGATCAATAATAGTTTATACTTCTGTTGTATCAAAAGTGTAAGGGCACATCTGTTGAGCACATGCATCACTCACCCTACACAGTGTGAACGTGCTCTATAGTGACGACAGTGACACTTCAGTCTGAACACATTAACAAATTAACATTTCATATTTTCGGACACAGAAGTGAAAGTGGAGAACAGTGAGTGTGTCCGTTTTAAGGCTCATGAGATGATGAGTGAGCAGGTGGTTATGGAGGGTCAGTCTAACCTAATCAGAGGCAGCCTGCTGTGTGAGCTGACCTCCACATGCCACATTTAGCTGCTGCAAAGAGCGCTATTGATTGTAATTATCATGCAGCAGGCACACGAGGCATTTAGACTTATATGTCATAACTAGAGCAGCACACAAGTACAGACAAGTTGATTACGAGACTTGATTGAATGATTCACGTTCATTGAGCACGCAGGTGTTTGAAACATAACACTCAAAGCTGCCTGTATGCAGCACATTTTACTGTGACATCTAATGTGTGAAAGGAGGTCACGTGAAATTAATTTTGAATGAAGCAAAGTCCACAATCAGCCCGCTGGGTGCCTAATTACGCATGAGTAATGATTTACGCGCTGTAAGGCCTCCCGATCTGACTGTGTAATTCCAGGACTTAGAACAAAGACTCGCTTGTGTTATTAAGCCGGAGTGTGAGTGTTGGTGTTGGAGAGGGCAGAGAGGAGGCGATGCAGCTGAACGCTCGAGTGTCCGCGCGCTGAAGGAGCGCACATGTGAGTCCTGTCGCCTCTCCTGCAGGGCAGCAGTGATGCTGGAGCGCCTATATAAGAGCCTCCAAGATGCCACTGATCGGTCATTCAGGCACTTGCTGCCAGCGCTCTCCAGGACATCGCCTCCGCGCGCACTGTGCAGCGGATTTCTCTCCGCCTTGCTCCAAACATGCGCGTTAGCAAGCGAGGAATTCAACCCAGGAACTTTGTCAAAGAAGAGTCCAGGCGCGCGCAGGACGCTCCACAGCGCGGAGAAGTGAGTCCAGGAGACACTCCAAGTGAAGTTTTAAGAAAAAGAACAAACCGGATTTAGTCTCTCCAAGCAGGCAGCCTGCACCCCGGGCATGGACAATGGATACTTTAAGCCTGTCAGTGAACGCGGTGTCCTACACGGTGGCGGCGGATCTCTCCCCCACTGATGACCCGTTTACCGGACCCATCAAGAACATCGCTCCGTGGAACTTCACGGTCCTGGCCGTGCTCATGTTCGTGGTCACCTCGCTGTCTCTGAGCGAAAACTTCCTCGTCATGTTCGTCACTTTCAAGTTCAAACAGCTCCGACAGCCGCTGAACTACATCATAGTGAATCTGGCCATCGCGGACTTTCTGGTCTCGCTCACCGGCGGACTAATAAGTTTCCTGACCAACGCGAGGGGCTACTTCTTCCTGGGGAGGTGGGCTTGCGTCCTGGAGGGGTTCGCTGTCACTTTTTTCGGTAGGTTAACTTCTCTTTATTTAATTTTCTGCTGTTTTGTCTGCAGGGCTGATAAAGAAAACTTCCTTGATAACTGTAGGTGTCAGTGTCGGAGCTGTTTTACGCAGATGTTGCAGAGATGTGTGAAACGGCTCCACACGGCGCATCCTCAGCCTGACTTCAACATCTGTTCATAAACTGGAGCATCTGTGAGGAAGGTGAAATAAAAATGACAAATCATTTTCACTGCAGCTGCTGCCAGAATAAAAGTGATGATCAGAGAGTTTCAGACTTTGCTCATTTTCTCTGATAGTTCAATTCTTGAAATGAAGTCTTTTTGTGAAGTAAGCACATAATAGAGTGGGCATTTAAGTACATATAATACATTTGAAGTGTCAACAGTAAAGAAAAGACATAATAGAAGTGATTTAAGAGTTGATCAATATATATTTTTTTACAAAATAATTTGAAATCTATTTCAGCTTCTGTACTTTAAAAACTCTGCAGACAGGTTTTTAAACCTCCTTATGGAGCACATGGCAAAATAAAAACAGAGCACAAAGATTGATTTAACTGACTTACGTGTTTGCAAAGTAAATATTATTTTATTTATTGATACATAGAGGATGTGAACATCAGCACACAAATAACTCAAACACAGTGATCACACGTCTTCAATCTGTTTAAAAATTACAAAAAACTAAACTAAAACAAAAAATCAACCAGATCAAATTCAGAAAACGGTCACCTTAGTGTACAGAGTACATTTCTGCATGATGTTCACTGTTCTGCTGTGATGTGAACATGATGACAGACAGTAGGATCAGAAATGAAAGCATGATGTGAGTCTTTAGGGCAGAATTCAAAGCCACGCTCAGGAGCCTCCTCACACTCTGCTGTGCATGACTCGCCATAAGTAGGTTACCAGCACCGTGACCACCAATAACATTTAACTAAGTCAGTGGATAGGTTAGATTGGACCCTGGGTGTCTGCTGAGAAGCCTGTAGAGCTGGAAATCAAGAGGAAGGAGTAATTCAGGCAGAGGATGCTTATTGGATTTGGTAATGAGGTTTGTGACATCCCTTTTTGGCAGCTTCGAGAGACAGAGGAGAGACACTGAAGTCACAGGACGTCTCTGTTAGTGAACGTCTGTAACAGGACTTCTCTGTTAGTGAACGTCTCTAACAGGACTTCTCTGTTAGTGAACGTCTGTAACAGGACGTCTCTGTGAACATCTCTGTAACAGGATGTATCTGTTAGTGAACGTCTCTGTAACAGGATGTATCTGTGTACGTCTCTTTGAACATCTCTGTAACAGGACGTCTCTGTGAACATCTCTGTAACAGGATGTATCTGTTAGTGAACGTCTCTGTAACAGGATGTATCTGTGTACGTCTCTTTGAACATCTCTGTAACAGGACGTCTCTGTGAACATCTCTGTAACAGGATGTCTCTGTGAACGTCTCTGTCACAGAACGTCTCTGTCACAGAACGTCTCTGTAACAGGACGTCTCTGTGAACATCTCTGTAACAGGATGTCTCTGTGAACGTCTCTGTCACAGAACGTCTCTGTCACAGAACGTCTCTGTAACAGGACGTCTCTGTGAACATCTCTGTTACAGGATGTCTCTGTGAACGTCTCTGTCACAGAACGTCTCTGTAACAGGACGTCTCTGTAACAGGATGTATCTGTCAGTGAAAGTCTCTGTAACAGGACGTCTCTGTGAAAGTCTCTGTAACAGAACGTCTCTGTGAACGTCTCTGTAACAGGACATCTCTGTGAATGTCTCTGTCACAGAACGTCTCTGTAACAGGACGTCTCTGCTAGTGAACGTCTCTTTAACAGGACGTCTCTGTCACAGAACGTCTCTGTAACAGGACGTCTCTGCTAGTGAACGTCCTGTTACAGGACGCCTCTGTAACAGGACGTCTCTGTAACAGGACATGTAACAATACGCCTCTGTAACAGGATGCCTCTGTTACGGAGACGTCAAACTGCCAGAAAACACACATTTTTGAAGCTGAGGAGAAAATGATCAATAACGTTCACATTAAAAAGTTGCTCTTGCGGAGCTTCATTCAAACAGGCCTTGGTACTTTTTAAGATCTTTAATGTCACATATGGGGATCTTTGCTAAAGCTTTAAGCAGTGCGTTAGCTGAAGACATAGGCTGTATAAGAAGAGGGTGTATCCACTGTGACAGCAACCATTGGTCTGTGGATTTCTGTTTTCAGCCTTAAGTTTTTTCATTTTGCTTGTCGCCATCTTGTGTTTTTAGCTAAAAGTGACCATGATTGGGTAGAGCTGGAAACAGGTGAGAGGTTAGCAACCCAAAGATATCAGCCATAGCTCTGCTGGAAAGGTGCATCTGTAAATCAAAGTAACTGTGATATTAAACAGAATGATAACTTTGGTTAGTGAAAAACTCGCTTTGATCAAAATGTACTTACTGAAAAATTAGCTGACTTCTCAGAGTGTCTTTTTGTTCACTCGTTCTTAAACTTTTTTCTGTAGTGAACCCCTGTTAAAATGTTTTTTCAGCCAAGTACCCTCTGACCAGCACAAAATATCTTTGGTTGATGAAAAAAGCTGATATAACAGGGTAGAATACAGCGCTGCATCATCTGAGCCTGTTTACTGAACAGCAAGCTTGTAACTGATAAACACCTCATGAGGAGCGCTGGCTTCGAACGAATGTTGGTGAAGTTCTCCACACACAAAGCACTAAGCCTGCAGGGGAGGGTTTCAAACAAGCAGTGTCTTCATCCTGATAGTGACTGTTCATGCTGTTATAGAATTCTTCCTGTGTTTTCAGATGTTTTGTTCATAACCTTCATAACCCCCTGATTGTGTTTGGTGCAACTGTTGGCAATTTACAGAAGTATATAAGTGAATTAAAAAGGAAAATGAAGTGTAAAATTAACATTTTGAGTGAAATGATTATAATATGTATTACTGAAGAACTTGAAAGTTCTAATAATGTTACTTGATCCAGACATTTGAGAAACTACTTGATGTAGTTTTGTTAAATGCTGATCCAGACATTTAAAGGTCTCCATGTCAATCACAGGTAGCCACGCCCTAAAGCAAAGGGCCTACTTTAGTGCTTGAGAGGAGCAGGGATGAGCTCTAACACGAGCTTGTTTAGCAAATTGCATTCCTAATTACATTTATCGGGATGCTAATTTTGAAAGAAAAACAGACTTTAAGCTAAATATTTTCATTCTAAGAAATGAACAGCCAACCAGTGTCTTTTAGCTGAACCAAACACTGAACAAAACACTTTTCAGGCGCCATGGTAGCAACCTGTCAATCACAGGTAGCCCCGCCCTAAACCCTCCCCTGCTTTCTGGTCTGTGTGACTCTAAATGGGAGCATCAGTGACTAAATGAACATCATGCTGTGTTGATGAAAACTTGAAACTAGAGATTGAGACCATAAACTCATTAGGAACATGTTTACTGAGGGAATAAATCAGGAGAGAAGGAGGACCATTTTCTCATAGACTTCTATAGGATCACACTTCTTTTGCAGCCAAGGTAGGCGCACTTCTTATAAACAGTCTGAAGTCCAGAAAAAGACGTTACTCACTGATAGAAGACGCACATGGATTAAAACACGGTGTATGTATGTGAACGTTAATGTTGTGTGGTGGAATCTGCTGTTTTGGGTGTTTCGACGCCTTGACTTACTACCCAGAAGAGTATCCATGATTAAACAGTAAATTAACAGCAGTAGAGCGATGCACAGAGGGGACGAGAGGGCGGAGCCGGGGAGGAGAGACGCTGAAAGAAACCATTTGACAAAATAAACAATCCTTGTGGAAGCGCTGCTGATATGTAATCAATAACACGCTGAAGTGTTGCGTCCATGTTCAACGGGCCACTCCAGTTTTAAGCCCTGACAGCAGTTTCAGTGATTGACAGGTGTGTTGCATTGTGTCACCTGCGTGTGTGTGTGTTTGTTTGTGTATGTGTGTGTGTGTGTGTGCGTGTGCGTGTGTGAGTAAATTAGAGGCAGATTTAGCTGAGCTGGGCGTCTCGTTGAGCAGGATGGATGCTCCACTTAATATTCTGCTCAGGGGGAAAAATATCTTCTGTTTCTGTCTATTTTTAGAAGCACCTGTTCTGTACAGATAAACACTTAAAACTTATTGAACTGGATGGTTTTCTGGAGAAACACACCCTTTGATGGTCAGCGGCAGAGGCAGCATTGAAGTTGCGGTGTTAATTGTTTCAGTGAACCTCTGCAGCAGCTCCTGTTTTAACTGTGTGCGACATAATTGAACACTCTGGTTTCCTGCTCTGTCTTTGTCCTCTCCTGCAGCTGGCTGTAGTGCTGGCTGTGGAGGGAGATAGGTAATTAACCGCTCTGTGAGAGTGACTTATTACCATAATTAAAGTTGTCTTTTTTTAGCCCGTTAGGAGGCAGGCTAATGCTCCTACCCCGGATCATTAAAGTATTTCTAGCAGCAGTGCCACCACTGTTACCTCTGCACAGTGCAGAGCTGGTACTCCGTCAGACACTAAGACACGTGGTCACACCGGGGGGTGGATGTAAAGAAACAAGTGAGATTCACACCTTAACTTTATTTATACAGCACTGTAGTACAAACATGCAAAGTGCTTCAGAAGCAAAATTAAAACAGCATAGATGGAGAAAACAAAAAAACATAAAACATACTATTACTACTATAAACTATTAAATTTAAGAAATCTATAACAGAAAATATATATAAGTTTCCACGGAGACGTGGAGACGGGGTAAACAGCGCTTTTGGCTCGTGATGTCAGGCTGGACGCCGTTATCTCCTTTGTGAGGCGTCACATATGAGGCGACATTCCTGCAAAACGAAAAACGTCCTTGCAAACAGTGGTGCTTAACAGGACTTGTAACATGTTTAAACACATATGTACAGTTACTCGTCCATTATATTGATATATCGTCCCCCTTCCTCGAAGCACCATTGCAGCCCGCCAGGTCGTCTTCTGGCATTTTTTCAGACTTTTGATGGGCCACGATTTGTTTCTTCTTTGCATGACCAGGTTATATCGCCACCTGTTGGTGTGGCATTCTCATGACAGTGTTTCTCTTGTGTTTTTGTATGGACAGGGATATTTTTTAACAACCGTGATTGTGTGTGTAGACAGCCACAGAGCTTTCAACATTTTTTATATAAGAAAATAAAAAATAAATAAAATTGCAGAAATGAAAACATCACTGATGGAAATAGGACCAAAAAAAGACAAAAATAGACAATAAAATATGCAAAGCTAAAAAATTACAGCAAAGAAATAATAAAATGTAAGAAAGTAAAATAATATGAATAAAACACCAGAAAATTACATCTAAAACGAATATTTACTGGGATATGATATATATAAAAAAAAGCCAGATTATGAAGAAAAGTCAGAATTTTCTTTTAAAAAAGACTGACTGACTACAGCTTTGACAGACTGAGCTTTGAAAATAAAAATACTGTGACATTTCAGAATTTGAAACAACAAAATAAGAGTTACAGAAACCAATATATATAATTATTTGTAAGGTTTAGAGAATTAAAACAATAAAATATTAGAAATCAATACATAAATATCAATAACAACATTGAATAAACACCTGGGATGAAACAATTGTACATTGTGACATTGTAGAAGATCGTCATCATTACTGAGTCTGATCTTCATAGATATTAAAGATGAATCCCAGGACGTGGTGTTTCGTGTGTCTAACCTCCTGCTGTCTGCTTCAGGGATCGTGGCCCTGTGGTCGCTCGCCGTTCTGTCCTTTGAACGATTCTTCGTGATCTGCCGGCCGCTGGGGAACATCCGACTGCAGGCCAAGCACGCCATCCTGGGTCTGCTGTTCGTCTGGACCTTCTCCTTCATCTGGACCTTCCCTCCGGTGCTGGGCTGGAACAGATACACTGTGAGCAAGATCGGGACCACCTGTGAGCCTGACTGGTGAGGAATGAGCATTTTATTATTTATTATATTCTATTTATAGAATAAAATCAAGCAGAAACCTACGGGACTAAAATAATAAAGCCAACGTAGAAGTGGCAACAGCTGCAGTTCCTCTGGTGTCCACTTGAGGCTGTCTCCAGCAGTGAGTCAGTCCCCATAGAGCCCCATGTTAAACTTTACAGCAGAAATAAACATGTTTACAGTCTGATACAAAAAACAGTTTGGGTCTCTACAGATCATTTCTCTCTTCATGACAACTGTACGGGGAGAATCTTTATACAACTCACCTGTTTACATTATATCAAGGCTCATTAGGGGCGTGGCCTCTTTGTGTGACAGCTGGGAGCTGCTAGCTGTCTGCTAGGTGTCCCCTCAGCTAATTCAGTCACTGAACGTAACCTCTGGGCCGTGTTTGTGCTGTTGGAGCCTTTTGGAGATTTGTTCATGGAAATATCAGACAGATAATCTGTGTGTGCGCTTTATTGGACTAACAGACCGTCCAACACGTCTACATTGGTATGCAGAGATGTTTGGACTGTGTTCACTCTCCTTTTAGCTCTGTTTTGGTCCCCAACCAAAACAAAGAGATGAAAGAGGCCAAATCAATGCGTAGAGCTAAAGGAAACTACAGGGTCAGGGTCTCTGAGGGTTCAACACAATGAGCGACAACCTTCAGATCACACAGTCCTTTCATCCATCATGACTATACCAGTGTGTTCAGACCAAGAGCAATTACATACAAGGTCAAAGGAAAGACATGAATAGATGCAAATTTACATCAGATGAATCACGTCCGTTAACTTACAGCTAATCTAATGGATTCATGTGATGCTGGGTCACTAAAGGGTTGAGATATTCCCTGGATCAGAACTGGTTCAACAAACTCCGTTCAGAAACGAGCACTTTTAAAGTGGTTTGCGTGTCTGATGTTACAGACAAACATGACCCTTTTCCTGAAAAACATGATGTTTTTTCGGCATCCTTTTGACCCATTTAATACGATTCAATCACATGAAAATTGTTAGTCCAATCACAGCTTCAGTATGGTCTGAAGCAGCTTTAAAGTAACTCCTAACCTTCATTAGCTTTACACCAGACTTTAGCTTTACGCCAATCACAGCGATGCTACTCAACCTTTAGCCCAGAAAAAACAGTATTCATTTCTTTTTCTTACCTCACACCTCCAGCACAAACAGATAAAGATAACAGACATTCTACACTCAGCCCCGTGGCTCAGGTCCACATCGCAGCTTCACACTGTGTGAATGTGTCTCATGGAAGAAGTCAGGAAGCAGGGCTGCTCTGACCTTGGCCCTCAGGGTGCCATCTGGGTAATGCTATTTAGCTGTTTTGATCAAAGGCGAGCAGATAGAGTGTTTGCCTAAAGCTGTGTGTGGGAACCACTGAAGCACAGGGGGAATGAATGATTCAGACAATTCAATTAAGACATCACCTTATGGAGATACCCGGCGTAAAAGATGACCTGATCCTCCTCTGGCTGCTCGCAGCAGGAGATCTGTCAGAAGACATTTGATGAGCAGCAGGAGCTCCAGCTGCACAGGTGTCACAGGTCCTGAATGCTGCCACATGTACAGCCGGACGCATTTTAAAAGCCTCATTTATGTGCATCTTTTCATCTCGGGATAGATGCAGATATACAGCACCTGACTCCTTCTGAATGTTAAACAGCAAACATGCAAAGGTCTGGAGGTATATATAATTTACTGCTGATATGCTGCCTTTTAAATCCCTTTCAGCGCGCAGGTATTGTGTCAGACAGTCGTTACAGAGACGCATACAGATAAAGGTTCCCCGCTCAAATCCCCGGCAGAATGTGCAGCAGATCCGTAACCTGCTAACATGCCCTCATTAAACCATCATTATCATTTCTTGGGAGGTTTTCTGTTGCAAAGTAAAAAATCCAACATTTCTTTTTCTTTTTATTGATTAATGTTTCTTTCTAAAAAAATAAATTCATTGTGTGGTTAACAGTCTGGCCTAATATAAATTGAGGTGGAGGATTTTTACAGGGCTGAGGGGGTTCCTTGCCGGGTTTGGCTGCTGGCATGACCCAGCAGCTGACCCCCCTGTCTTTATCGTCCCCTGAGTCAGAGTCCTCATGTTCTCCCTGTCGTCAAACTCACCTCTGATTGTCCTTGTCCCACTGTGTTCACTGGAAGCTGCTAAGGGTCAGCTTGTCTGCATCCCCCAGGGTTTTAAAACCATCTTCTCCTCAAAGCTCAGGTTCAAAGCTACTGTGTTAGTGCTGTAAACACTAACGCTCCAAGCTTCAACTCCAGACGTTAACTGAGCTAACTGAGCTAACAGCAACAAGCTTCCTATAAACCAGAAAACTCTGTGAATCTCTAAGAGTTCTGACAAAGCAGCTGGAGGACATCAGAGGGAAAACAACCCCAAAACTTACGTTATATCATCGTAAGACAGGGTAAACATTTTGGCTGCCAGCTCTGAATTAATCAAAAACACTTCTAAATAAATTCATATCTTTACAGAAATTTTTGGAAACAAATATTTCCTACACAGTACTGACGACATGAACTTTGCTTTATTGCAGATTTGTTGACCAAAATCTGCAATTCATTATATTTTTATTATCACTGTTTACTTGTATTTATCTTTAGCAGAAGTATCACCATTGAAAGTATTAGAACTAATATTTTTTGGGGTTCCCTAAATGCCTGACCCTCATCTTGATCATGTGTTCGAGCAACTGAAAACTTTGGCCGAGAAAAAGTTTGTTCCACCCACTATCGTCAGGTACATGTACCAAAACATTTCTCTTCTCTGAACAGCTGGAACAATCGTCCCAAAATTTAGTCTACAGAATCCACTGATCTGAAGTTAAGGTTTGTTTTATGTACAGGAAGTTGGAATAGTGATGTGCTTGAGATTTAAACAGGTAAACAGCATTTTGAGGATTTTAAGTGATTGAAAATGAGGATGTTCAAACGTTTAAAACATGAACCTGTCACATGTCTGTGTAGGATTTAAACATTCAGCTGTCAGCCTGTGGTTGGAAAAGTCCTCCAGTGTTGCTTAAACTGTCAATGTGAAGCCAAACTGAGTTCCCGGTTTGAATGAGGAGATTGACTCTGACAGTGGAGACGGCTGTGAGACGATATTCAGCAGCTGCTGGTGGGAAGACTGACTCTCTTCAATAATTAGAGTTTTGTTGGATTGTTTGACAGAATCGGCTCGACCGGTTTGTGTGACTCACCTCATCAGAAATGACAGTCTGTCTGGGACAGCACTGTTGGACTCAAACTCTGTCGGCCTTCTGACCAGAATCTGTCCAGAACATCAGAACAACAGAGATCTGGATTCAAGTCTTCATTTTAGCAATTGATTTAGTTGCTGAACTACATTTAGTTTAAATGCCGGAAGACCTTCACATTGAAAGGTTTATCGTCAGGGTGGTCGGGCTTTTTTTGCACATGACAGGAAGTATAGAACAAACCAAATTGCATGAGGTTGACACAGATCATGTTTCAAAACGACATGCATTTATCAGAAGTGGGTTTAGACTGCAGGATGGAAAAGAGAAGCCAATGCAGAAGACTCTTAGACCTGCAGTGTTTCTAATGTCCAGCAGGGGGCGACTCCACTGGTTGCAAAAAAAGAGTGATTATATAGAAGTCTATGAGAAAATGGTCCTGCTGCTCTCCTGATTTATTCCCTCAGTAAACATGTTCCTAATGAGTTTCAGTCTCTCGTTTCAACTCTTCTTCAACACAGCATGATGTTCATTTAGTCACTGATGCTCCCATTGAGAGTCACACAGACCAGAAAGCAGGGGAGGGTTTAGGGCGGGGCTACCTGTGACTGACAAGTCGCTACCTCAGCGACCTGAGGAATGTCTTGTTCAGCATTCAGTTGTCGAAGACACTCTGAGGGATCAGCTTCATATTTACATTAAATAAATGTGTTTAAAGCCTGTTGATCGCTAGCAAAAATTTGCATCCCAAGAAGTTTAGTCTCTATGTGTCAGCCCTGTGATTGACTGGCGACCTGACGAGGTGTAACCCCGCCTCTCGCCCAGTGACAGCTGGGATAGGCTCCAGCCCCCCCACCCCCCCCGAGACCCTGAACAGCATAAGAGGTATAGATGATGGATGGATGGATGGGATGCAATTTGCTAAATGCTAGCTTATCCCCGCTCCTCTTCTTCTTCTCCAAATAAATAAGATGTTGACGGACAAACTGCCAAAATAATGAAAGATGATACATAAATATGTGTGACATCCACTTTTAAAATACAGCAATATCGTGCTCTGCTATCATGGGCTTTAAATTAAGAGACACATTAATAATTCAGCTCCAAGAGTTGCTTATGGGTCCTAGAACATGTCAGTGTGTACCAACACAGTATATACAGAATTGTGTCCTGTTATTTGGTGCAGATATGCATGACAAACCACAGTGTGGTAATTTTTCAATCTAAATGAACAGAGCAAGTATTCATGCATCATGAGTTACTATTTTGCACGTGTGTCACATGTCAATAGATTCATGAGGAATGAGGTGTGAGTTAGCCGGTTACAGATGCGCGCTCGGTGCTTCAACATGATGAAGATGCATGAATACAAATACTCGCTGTGTCAGGTAGGCAGGTTCTTTACACTGTATTCAGGAGGTTGTTTTATTAGACCATGGAAGGAAAATGACTAAATGAGACTAAATGAGTGGCCTTCAGACCTCTAATTGTGTCACAGAGATTTGTCTCAGTTGTGAAATTTCTCTTTTAACTGAAGCTCAAATGATGAGCAACACTTTCATCCTTTTCTCCGGCGAGATAAAAGCATCTGAATGTCAAAATGACATTTCACGACTGCTCATCGCTGGGAAATTATGGGATTGTAAACTATTTTATTCTTAAAGGGACATCCAAGTGATGTTGATTAACTATCACTGTCTTCTAACGGTCAGGGTTACATGTATGGTTCTGGGCCTGTGTATAAAGAGTGATCATCTCGGTTGTCTGCCTCTCGACAGGTATTCAACCAACATGAAGGACCACAGCTACATCATCACCTTCTTCACCACCTGCTTCATTCTGCCTCTCGGGCTGATCTTCTTCTGCTATGGAAAACTCCTACGGAAGCTCAGGAAGGTCAGAATGACACATGGAAAGTTTGACATTGACTTCATACATGCAGCTTAGTACATTAGTCAAAATGAATGACTAAATGAATCTACAGCTAGTCGTGGTTCTCTGTCTCCTCCAGGTGTCTCACGGCCGTCTGGCCACTGCCAGGAAGCCGGAGCGTCAGGTGACCCGCATGGTGGTGGTGATGATCATAGCGTTCATGGTGGGCTGGACGCCGTACGCAGCCTTCTCCATACTGGTCACAGCTCATCCAACCATCGAACTGGACCCTCGGCTGGCCTCCATCCCCGCCTTCTTCTCCAAAACGGCCACTGTGTATAACCCCGTCATCTACGTCTTCATGAACAAACAGGTGACTCTGAGTTTTCTCTGTAGGGATGCTGCAAGATCAGGCCATTTTGATCATGTTTGCTGGGCGTATTCATGTTCTGTCGTTATAGCAGTGTGGAGGGTAGCTAAAGACATCCCTGCGAGCACAATCCTGAGCTGTTCTTCGTTGGGTGTCAGCCCGTCGCTCAATAATGCATGCAGTAAGAATAAAAGAAAGGTGAAATCCGGAGAGTACTATTGTTCGTGCATGGATCTGTTAAAAAATACATTAGACATCTTTTGTATGACAGTGAAAGAGCCAATGCTGACATTTCATGCCATTTACCCGTTCAATTTCACATTGTGCTGTCCAGCCATTTGTCAGTGTATGTGAGACACGCTCTCTTATTGACTATATACTGTCTATTGACTATATGACAGCAGCCATTAGAAAAGAGGGATTATGTGCAGTTCTTCAACACATAAGAGTCAATAGTTTGAGCTACACTGCAGTTTTATGTTAGTTTCTCTCTGAAACAGACTCTTTATTCAAAGTAACAGTTTGCATGTTATTTTGTAGCATGCTGACAGTTACCTCGCAGGCTGCCTGCTGAGGGAGTTATAGTGTTCAACCAAAGAACTACAGGGGATCTCTGGTTGTTTAAAACCTGGGCCCTATTTTATTATTATTATTTATTTATTTATTTTTTACATATTTTTTTCTTCAGCAGTGCAACAGGCTGTAATGGCTGCAACATAATCCTTAATGGATCAAAGGTCGTCCACTAAAAGTTCTTGTTGTTTCCACGGACAGGCTCAGATTGTTATTCTAAGTGTGTGACAACATTACAGAAAGGATCCCTACAGAGATAGACCTTTTTGTCACAGAATATTATTCTTCTTTTTTAATCCAGAATCAGCCATTACTTTGCTGTCTTCAAAGCCACCAGACTAGTGATGTGCGATTCATGAGTCAATCGTTTGAAAGGAACGACTCTTTCTACTGACATCTCCACTAACTCGTTCACTGACCCACCCCTCCTACCCGCTTTTGCGAATCTGAGGCGAGACCACCGTATAAGCCCTGTGAGAAAAACAAACACGTAGGCTCTTGTTTGAACTCTCTACTCGCTCCCACAGTCCGGAGCCCCCGCCACACGAATCACTCGTCTGTTAAGCAGACTGACGGACTCTTACAACAAAACAGTTCTAAATAAAATCATTTTATCACCAATATTGTGGATAATTTGATACTCAGCAACTCAAGTTGGCAGTACTGAAACCGGTTGAGTGCTTGAAGCCACCAGCGCTGAGCTTTCGTCAATATAACATAGTGCTCAAACCGTGTAATTACAACTTCCTGGTCCAACAGGGCACAAAAAGCACTTTTCCCGCACACAATCATGGAAAAACGAGCCTCACCAACCTGCAAAATGACTCACTTTACTATCAGAAATTGATCAAATAGGTCCAAAAACATCAGATGGTCTAGAAGAGCTGCAGGATTAAAGTTAATCTCCATTAATGTTCACGGAGTGCTAAACCGGAAGAAAGAAGTCTCTAGTGTGCATGCTATGGACGCTTGGGCCGGCGGGGGACTCGGGCTCTGGGTAACTGACTCAGGTGACTTAAGTGACTCGAAAACGCGACTCGGTTAGTAAAAAGAGTCGAACCTCCCATCTCTACACCAGACTCCATTGACAAAAACAGCAATTTTAACCTGCAGATCATGGGGATTGCAGCACTACGGCTGCATCAATCTCTTGAGGTAGCAGAAGCAAGAAATAATGTACTTATTCAAACTAACCACTTAAAGTGACGCAGTAACCCTTACCAAACCAAACGTATCACTCCAGGCAGCAGTAGACCAGCATCTTCTGCAAGGTTAAATTACTGGTTTTGTCAGTGGAGTCTGGTGTGTGTGCAGAGAGCGATGTAACGTCTGTTTGTGGTAAAAACAATCATCTTCCTCTGTAACAAAAAGGTCTATCTCTGTAGGGATCCTTTCTGTAACGTTGTCACACACTTAGAATAACAATCTGAGCCTGTCAGTGGAAACAACAAGAACTTTTTTTTGATTGGATGCATTTTCTCCATGCAACCAGAACTCCCTTATAAACCGCATTGCAGTAGTTTTGGCAGCTTCTCTGTAAACACTCTTTATTTAAAGTAACAGTTTGCTTGTTTTTTACGGCACACTTCCCTCCCATGCTGACTTCTGAGTGTATTAGTGTTCCACATAAGACGTACATAACAGGATTTAGAGAGCTGTTAATTGGAGAATGTGACTGTCAAACAGGACGTGTAATTGCTTTATTTATTTAAGGCAGCGGTTCTAAACAGGTCAGGCACTGTTAACACTGACTGTAAGACAAATCTGCTGCTGGAGCACAGCGCTTCAATCCAGGCCGAGACATTTTACTTTAGATTCACTTAACTCTTCTCTTCTCTCTACTTAAACTTTAATTTGAGGTTATTCACAGTGATGCTGCGAAGAGTAACACACACACCAGAAACATCAGTTACAGAGGGGAGACACGGCACTACGTCCTAATGAGCCTGGGTAGACAAAACAACTCTGTTACTCTCTCTGTGTTGCTTAGATGTCATTAAAGTCAAATAGAGAACCACACATTTAGTTGTACTGCAGGCTTTTCCTGCTGTGTGCTTCAATGAAAAACACCGTAATGTGAGTTACATGGATTTGAAATGTTGAAACAATAAGACAGTAGTCGTCTGCGTCTTAAGTCTGGCCCACACTAAAAGATGTTTGAAATCTTACCAGATGTCTAAAATGTGAGAGAGCTACACATGACGACAGATACTGACAGATTGAACAGCTTTGTTCCTGTCTGTGTGCAGACCAACAATCTGACCCAAACAGCACACCACACATAAACAGATTCATTCACCAACAACCAGAGTCCGACTCTCATGGCTGGAAATCACACTAAATCTCTTAAACGAGACTTTAGACGAAACAAATATGGCGGACGACGAGCAGGAAGAATTGGTGATGATAGTTCAGAAAGAAAAAAGAACAAACTGTGGATGAAGAGGTGGAGACGCTGTGAGTACGGGCTGTACGTGTTACTTTATGCTTCATTTTTGCTTTTGTCGCCATGGCTGCGGCTGTTGTGCTTCCTGCTTCAGTCACCTTGCTTCCTGATTGGCTATCGTTTGGTTCCATGAGACGATCCACAGAGTGCGTGCTGTTGCTGGGAAATTGTAATGCCAAGCTTCGGCAAAAATGTCACAATATTTTATGACTTCACATACATAATTTGTAGTCTTGTTAAATGGTTGAAAATAAAGAACATTTCCCACCATTAATACTCTGCATGAACGATCCGTCATGCACAGTTTAGAACCTGTGCGAACAGTTGCATCCCGCTCTTCAGTAAAACGATCCCGTGTGCACAAACAGGCCTCACAGTGTTCTACTTTGGTTCTTTTGTATCTCCAGTAAACACAAACGTGCTGTGTTTAATTTACTCGTCTGTTTTCTTTACCTCTGGCTGCAGTTTAGAATCGACTCTTTAAAAAGTTTGTCCCGAGACACTCTTCATGTTAGCATGTTCCTTCCCTTTGTCATGCTGCTCTTTTGTCCAAGGCAGGCTTTTATTTTATATGACAGGTTTTATTCCTTAAGTACAATTCTTAGTCTGTCCAGTGCAATGAACATAAAAGCTGTCAGGCCCTGTTATAACAAACATGAGATGTGCCTATGTTAGAATTCAAAGTGATCTATTTTCAGACGGGGGAACAGAAGTCCAAGTGTAGGCTACATGTATGTGCTTGGCGTGACGCACAGATCAGACCTTCCTTGCCAGGGAGCTGCATGAAGTCTGCATGTCCATCTGATTGCCCCATTTCTGAGCTGCTCTCGCTGTTTAAATAGGTCAGCCAGCGACTCCACCAAGACGTCGGCTGGATGTAAATAAGGATGGAGAGCAGGCCGAGTCTGGTCTCAGCCTCAGAGAGTGCTGAAAGAAGTCAGCTGACCTCTTGTGTTGATATCTCTGTTTGTCGTCTCTGAGTTACATAACAAGGCGTGTGAAACTGTCTCAGGGGACTTCCATGGTGCATGTTGGCTGCATTGACTGTCCCCTGGGATCCTTTGGGTCAAAAGGTCAAAGGTGAAAAAGCCTTCTAGAAATATGAAACTATCACGTCTGTTAGTATTATTTAAAAAATATGTCTCACACCAGCTTTGATCTCTAAATATAAGACGGCTGATCAATAGGAGTGACGAGGCACTGATCTAAAAATAAAGCAACATAAAAACAAAGTCTGGACTGTTTTGACAGGATTTACTTTAATTTAAAGTTAGAAATTGATGTTTTTTCCCACCAGGGCCTTGATGTGAGAGGAAAACTTTATTGATCTGTTTTGAGAAAATACACTTGGTTCTCCTCCTCCTCCTGCTGACATAGATGAGTTATTAAACTCCAACCATTACAGAACAAACACAGTGAAACCAGGATCACCTCTTTCACCTGTCACGCTCTCATTTTGTCAGCTGATTTAAGTATCAACAAAGTGACCACAAATGGACTCCTATTCGAGAACACTTCAACAGAAGTCCAGCTTCAAACAAAAGATCATCCTGAGTTTACGATGATTCAGGGTTCTCTGTTTCTCTCTTGAGATTGCGATATCTCAGGAACTGCTGGAGGAAATATCTTAATATTTGGCACAAACAAACTTTTGTTGTCACGATGAAAAGAATTTGGTTGTCAAAGTTCACTATGAACACCTGTTAAAAAGGTATTGGCCATAACTCAAAAAAACATACACCACCTCTATGGTCTTGTAGAATGAAATGATGAAGTGATGATATTTAGTACCCAAAGGGGCACTAAGTTGCAGGTATGTGCTCGCCATACCTGGGTTGTTCAGTGTTTATCAGACATTTATCCAGGCGTCAGGATTGTTGTTGGTTTTTCCCTGGAGAGATTTTGGCGGGCCGTAGTGATGAGAAGATCTGTCATTGGAAGTTTCCCAATATACTTCATTCACCTGCACCTATCACTTGAGATATGGGCGAGTGAGCAGTGAGGATGTTACTTCTTTAGTCTGATAAATAAACACCTGCAGTCACCACCACAAACAGAATCTCCTCTGTGGGAAACACCAAGTTAAACTAGCTCATTCACCAGCGAGTGAATCAGCCTCAGACACAGACTGTTAACCTTTGTTAACTTAGCATTTGCTAACCCCTCACTCCTCTCCAGCTCAATCCTCTCATCCAAATATGGTCACTTCTGGCTCCAGAAAACCAACATGGTGGCGAACTCGAGGCTTCATTAACACAGTCGCGAAACCAATTGGTGACGTTGCGGTGACTACGCCATTATATATAATACATTTTTTATCCTTTTGAGAGAATGCTGCTATCCCTGATTGATAAGTGGACAATCCCCCCTTGCTCTACCCCTCATGTACCTGTTTGTTCTGCTAACAAGAGTCTACTGACAATTACATGGCCCTTTGGTAAATGGTTGTTGGGCGACCTCTTGTTTAATGTAGGTGTATTTGTTTATTAATTCAATAGTCAATAAACAAATACATCCCCCTGCCGGGCCACAATAAAAGAAAATTCCAAATCGATTTATGATGGCCTTAAAATTTTGATGGGAAAACATCTTACATGTAGTGAAAAGCAGCAGTACGTATGGTCCCTGTAAATGACCATAAACCTTTGTTTCAGATTAGGTACATTTATAAATCTAAAGAAATATTATAAACTCCTGCAAGAATTCCTCAGCCAAACATTGTCATAAATAGATCCATTATTTTTTTCTAAGAGCAAGGAACGCAGCTTTAACCCAATAATCCCTCAAATGCCTGCAATTACAGGACTGTTAGTAATGTGTCAAGGGTAATTAAAGGACATTCAGAACAACTTAGCAACCAGCAACCTGAACAACTTCCCTTTCAGATTGTATCCCACGCAGTTTGGTTTTAGATCTAACCATTCAACCAAAACTACCCGCTGCAGGAGAGTTTAAAATGTAAACTAGGTGAGTTGGGAGTTGTTGGGGCCATATTCTGATCTAAAAACATCTTTGAATGATCAGGTTCAAGGTTTAACTTCTCCCCTTTTGCTTGTAAAAAGATTCAATCTTCTCTGGCAGCCAAACAACAGCGGGTCAAAATAAAGTCTGAGCTCTGTTGTGATATTGTCGTTCCTCAGGGATCAATACTGGGGCCCCTTGTCTAGCCTTTACATAAATTATCTTTCGACTGTTTGAAGTGTTCAGATTTTGGATAATTTGAGGAGGAAGAATCTTTCCTGTATTTAAATCATTTTATTCTTATGCTGGCCCTCTTATTCTTCTGTATTTTCATACTGTATGTTAGGTTATGTGTTTAACAGCTTGTAGGATGGCCTACAAGTGGCCAAAAATCTACGAATGCAGGTGTAAGGTAACATATGATATACCTGACACAAAAATCATCTTCATAACAAAGTTTCCATTTCACACCTGCATTCCTTTCATCTTGTCACATTTCAGTGATCCTTTTCTTTCCCCTCTTTAACCTCTACAGTTTATGAAAACGTCACATACATCCTCGAACTGGAGAAGTTCTGGTCCAGGTTAACTACTTATTTTGGCGTCATCCACCAGCTATTACTGAATTGGCATATTTTATGTGATATGCAAGTCGAACTTGAACCTCCCTTTGAGACTCTTTAATTCAAACTGCTTTGAAGAAGCGGATTTGCGTACCGGCTGTAGATGTTCTGGGAAAGTGTTTTTTGTGGCCATTCTTTTTGCCATTAAGACAACATTTTATGACTGTAATCTCTGTGGGGCGGTACACAGCTTTGAGGTTTGAGGGAGGTATTATAGTAGTGCTGGTCGTACGGGGTTTAACTGCCCATTTAGGGTCTCAGAGTGAACAAAGACATAAACTGCAACATCGCAGCCTTTTGCTTTTTCATGACATCAGAGGGTAACAGAGGTGTTATTGCTGTTCTTAGAAAGCATTACTGGTTAAAGGGGAGTCGTTAGAAGGCTTGTGTGTTCAGACAGGTCACTAAGGGTCAGGAATTATGAGTTCATCCCCGGGGCTTCACAGAGTGGGACATAAAAAAAAGGTAGGTTAGGTTTTTTAGGTATAAAGTAATGTGGAAAACAATGACTGTTGGGCTTTTAGTGGGGAAACGTTGATGCTCTTCCAAGAACAATTATTCACAGGGCTTCAGTGGTACTGTGTGAGTGTGAGCAAAGCAGACACAATGAGACTGTCCTGTAATGTGTACAAGAGGCGTGCTCTGATTATTAGCATTAGGTTACATGCAGTAAGGGCCATGTTACAATTTCATTTAGAATATACTTTTGTCCAAAGCGGCGTACATCTGAGAGTTAATACAACACAAGCAACGATTGAGACAGGAGGGAACAAAGTCAGGAAGAGCCAACAAACAGCTTCAAGTGCGATTGGACACTGGTGCTGACAGGCAGTGCACAGAGACAATGCACCGCATCAATTCTACATCAACAACATCCTCAATATCATCATCATCATCATCATCAATAGCATCAATATCATTAAGGTCAGAGGTGTTCCACCACGGGGGGGGCGACACAGGAGAAGAGTCTAGTTAGAGACTTAGGGCCCTGTTGTGATGGGAGTACCAGGCACCTTTCATTGGCAGAGCGTAGTGGGCGAGTGTAGACCTGGATGAGGGGGTTCAGGTAGGCAGGAGCCGTTTTTGTTGCTGTTTTGTAAGCGAGCAACAGGGTTTGAATTTGATGCGAGAGGTGAATGGGAGCCAGTGGAGGGATATGAACAGTGGAGGGATATGAGCAATAAAGGGATACGAACAGTGGAGGGATATGAGCAGTGGAGGGACATGTGTTGTTTTGGGTTGATTGAAGACCAGTCACGCTGCTGCATTCTGGATCATCTGCAGAGGTTTGAATGTGCATGCAGGAAGGCCTGCTAGTAGGGAGTTGCAGTAGTCAATGCGTGATATCACGACAGCCTGTACCAGCAGGTGTGTTGCATGCTCTGACAGGTAGGGTCTGATCTTCCTGATGTTGTACAGGGTAAATCCACATGACTGAGCAATTGAGGCCACGTGAACCTTAAACGTTAGCTTGTCGTCAGTTATGACGCCCAGGTTCTGGGCAGACTCAGTGGGTATGAGTTCAGTTTGTCCGAGCTGGATGTTGATCTGTGGTTGCATAGAGGGACTGACTGGGATGACAAGGAGCTCAGTCTTAGATAGGTTGAGCTGAAGTTGGCGTTCTTTCATTCATTTAGAGATATCAGCAAGGCATGACAAGATCCATGCCGAGACTGTAGTGTCGTCTGGTGAGAATGACAGGAAGAGCTGGCTATCGTCCGCATAGCAATGGTATGAGAAAGCATGTGAGGTGGTATATATAGAGAAGAAAAGGGGACGGAGCACTCGACTCCAGTGACAAAATCACTTGAATTGAGTTCACTGTGACGCAAAAGCTGATCAGGGTTGAGATACTCTTGACGTATTCGGTTGAGACAGAAAAGATTGATCCCAACACCATTCAAAATAAAAGCATTTTAAAAGTTACATTTTATAAATTGATGAACCCAGAGATGAGGGGGTTTGCTTTCAGATGTATCCTGAAGGAAGAATATCTGCAGGGTGTGTTGAGCCAATAAAAATAAAGAAAATTCATCTGACAATTTGCTTCACTCTTGGTCTGAACACAGCTTCACTGAGAGCAATACAAGTCTGTTAGTCTGAATCCATGAAAGGAACAGTACATATAACATTTCACTATCTCACCACACTCAGTTCTGGGCCTGGACACATCCAACGCAGACACTGATGGACAACTGAAGCTGCTGTGCGAAGACATGTTGCTTCACTTTAACTTCATAGATGATCAAAAGCTGGTTTAACATGCATTTGTGTTTGTTAAGAAAGAAAGGCTTGCCTAATCACTCTTTTAATTCTCTTTTTTCCATCCAGTTCAGGAAGTGCCTAATCCAGCTCTTCAGTGGCATAGGGAACATCCCAGACAGCCACCTGAACCCGACCTCAGAGCGCCCTGGAATCACTGCAGAGAGTCAGACAGGAGAAATGTCAGCCATCGCGGCTCGTATCCCTGTGAGTGGCACTGCGTCGGCCAGGTCGGACGACTCTCCAACCGACTGCGGCTCGTTTGCCCAGCTGCCCATCCCAGAGAACAAAGTGTGTCCCATGTAACAGTGAACCTCATCCCGATAGGTGTCCTCTCACTGCCTCTGAGTCCAAACTGACCCCCTGTTGTCGACAAAGAAAGAACTTTTGTTAACTTCTTGCAGATATGCAGGAAGCAGGGTGAAGAACTGAGTCAACTTTTGAGGAGTTTTCATAGTTGATGATTTGAGCACTTTTTTAATATTTCACTCAAAAAGTAGTTAAAAACTAAACATCAAAAACCAGAGAACGCTTTGGACTCCAGCATGTTTCAGTATAACTGATTAAAGACAGAACAACAACAAAGAAGGACTTTTAAAGACAGCAAAGCTGTTACGGCTACAGATCGTGTAAATACTTGCTTGCCGGACGCTCTCTCCTGTTGTTCGAGAATATTTTGGATGATCTGTGGAGTATCATGGCACACCTGACAGTTTTTCACCTTAGAGAGCACAGAAGGGTATTTCTGCATTTTTAAACCTGGGTCCCATTTTTACACGTACACGTACAACAGGTTTAGCTCGCTTCAGCTGGCAGCAGTGAAACAGGCTGTGATGGCTGCAACATAATCCATGGGGGGAAATCCTACTTGTTGTTTTACTTACAGGCACAGCGGTAAAAGCTAATATTTGTTCAAAATAAAACCAGACTCCATTGACAGAAACAGTAATATTACCTCACAGGACGTCAGCTTAGTAAGTCAGCTTGTTTGTGTTGCTGTTCACTTTAGTGATAAAATTGTTTAATTCAGATGTAACACAACATTTTTGAAACACAGAATAACACAAACAAAAACTAAGCGATGGCAGCAACAGCACAACGGGTATTCTGCAGTAAAATCACTGTTTTTGTCAATGGAGTCTGGTGTGTTTGCAGAGAGCGATGTAACGTCTGTTTGTGGTTAAAAAAATCATCTTCCTCTTTAATAAAAAGGTTTATCTCTGTAGGGATCCTTTAATGTTGCCACACACTTAGAATAACAGTCAGTGGAAAAAACGACACTAACTTTGATCGGGTCTTATGCCTGCAAGAACATTACAGCCATCACAGCCTGTTTCACAGCTGCTACTGAAGCAATCGACGGGAGTTTTTGTACCTAATCGTCATCTACACCCCAAAATATGTCAAAGTAAAAGGGACCAGGTTTAAGAATATTTAAATTCTCCTTTAATTCAACTTGCTGGTGTCTGCCTTTATATGAGTGAAAAAGAGACTGCCATAACAAAACCTTGACATCAGTAAGATGAGGATCAGCAGTTTCTTTTTCAGAAACCACAACGCATACGGCCTTTCATCTCGTCCTCGGCGTCTCCTTTGAAGCCCTGTGTTGCCGTCTGTGGAGAAAGGATTGTTTTTCTATGCTGTTTCACAACTTTGCTTTGGCAGCGCATCTTCAGTCATCTCCGCTCGTCAAGAGTACGGAACAGTCTTCTGAATTTGGATACTTTTACTTTTAATTTATCCTGCATGGACGAGTTTCGGATCAAAGCTTTCATCTTTAGTGAAGATGGTCAATACGACTCAGAGATGCCAGTCTCCTGTTACCTCTGCTGGAGGACAACATATTCATGAAGGCCGGCAGGAGACCAACAAACTCTCTAACACGCACACATTTCTACACACACACACACACACACACACACACACACACACACACAGATTGCAGTTCACTGCCTGTATTACAATAAGCTCTCTATAGGCACTATGAGGATGCAACAATAAATATCGCAGCACAATAGTGGCCTAGCTAAACGGCCATGTACAAAAGCAATGCCATCTAAAGCACAGGTCAACAGCAATATTAAAGCTTAACTCTGTCACACGGTTGAACACGTCAGCGTTAGCTACAGGAGTAGCAGTGAGTGTTAACATGTCTTCTTCTCGACTTTGTGGTGCATGTTTGTTCACTATTACTGGATATTTGTCAAACACTGTTGTGTTCTCTATGCTGCACAGTGCTTCACTATGTTAAAAGTAACAGTATGGTGTCTGTTTGCAGTGTACTGAGTGTGTGTTCATGTTTGCCTGGTCTGGTAGGAGTAACATCTTTAAGCATCAGTGCATCTGTGCCAAATAACTTGTGATGCCTCGATGTAATTAGCATAATGTCATGAGACTGCGGTGGAGACGGCTGTTAAGCCAGCTTCTTGGTTTCCCACGAGATCTTACGTCATGAACCTTTTTCCTTTGTTGTTAACCACTTTTTATTTCACGTTATGGACTGAAACCTGCAGTAATCGATATCTTCTGTGTCAAGAAGGAGAAGAGCCAGGGGTTAGCAAGTGTAGCGGTTGTGTGCTCTCTCTTGTGTTGTGTGATGAAGCAGGCTTAAACATTAACTTCTGACCGCCGTTTGATTTGGTAACAACAGAAACTTATTAGGCCTCTCACAGCCACTCTTGCGGTAATAAGCTCCAGAAATTTGCTCAAACACAGAAAGAAACAATTTAGCTAACTGTTAGTTAGCAAGCCACACCATGAGGATTAATGATGAAGCTACAATTAAGCTAGCAAAGCATGACACGGTGAGCTTACATTACGCTACAACACATCCATATTAGAGATAGACCGATATGGTTTTTTCAGGGCCGATACCGATACCGATTATTAGTAGTCAAGGAGGCCGATAACCGATATTTGGAGCCGATATTCATTTGCAGTAAAAGTGAAAATATTGGCGTCAAAATTTTGGATAATACAAACTCCAACACTTAACTTTGTTTGTTTAATAAACATATGCTTAAAGGCATTTAAACAAACAAAAAGCGCAGGGAGTTCCCAGGGTCAGCAGCATCTCTTATAAAGTTAACTGAAAATTTAAATAAATAAATAAATAACTTCCTGAAGTTTTATTAAGTAAATAAAACAAAGTTAAATAAAATTAGCAAAGAAATTAACTTTTTCTCTCCTCTCCGCCGTGTGTGTGAGCACTCTGCACTCTTATCGGCCGTCGGATAAAAAATGAAAATAAATAAATAAATAAATAAATAAATTTTTTTTTAAAAAATGGCCGATGCCGATATGCGTCAAAATGCCGAATATTGGCGCCGATAATCGGCCCGGCCGATAATCGGTCGATCCCTAATCTATATCAGCACGAAAATAATACATTAAACATACCACAAGGAAACACTTTAACCAAGAATAGCGTCATTTGTTTTAACCTGCTTTTGCCGCGCATAGTAGATCGACCTATCACGGCACCCCTCAAGTCCCCAGTAGGCCTCACACAAAATACCAGCCCCAGTGGAAAACTAATAAGAATACATTATAGCCAGTATTGACACAATAAAAATAGTAAAATAATGACAAACACTGGCAAATGATGGCAAGTGGAATCATTTACACTTTTACACAAACGCTAAGTTATCAGTCAGTTGTAGTGCTATTGGCTGCCAAGGACTATCTGTGATGGTAGTCTAACTTTGATATTAATCGGGATGCTGATTTGGCCTGATGAAAATAGACATGTTTCACGTTTCATGTTTAAGGTCGCCTGGTAGCAACTCGTCGATCACAAGCCTGATTTATGCTCTATTTCACTCTAAATGAGGAGGGTTGACAGGTCCCTGTGGTAGTGACAATCAAAAGGTAGGTAATAATGAAGTGAAAAGTAGGCTTATTTTCATGTAGACTTGTAGAGGCAGACTCATTTCTTCCACAAATGGAGTCACCCCCTGCTGGCTTTAGTAAAAATGCAGGTTTAAGGCAATACAGCATTGAAACCAGGAGTCTACGTCCACTTCTTACATGCAGACACAAAATGATTAATGCTGTTTAAATTTTTTCTTTTTGTATTTTAACTTTCATGTGCTGCCAGTTTTAATGGTTTGAAATCCAAATTTCTTGCAAACTCAGAAGGACATCATGTTCAGTGTGGTTAAGTTTAGTTGCTAACTGCTTTGTTTATCGCTATTCCAATGTTAAAGCCTTTTCACGGGTCTGTCAACGCTTTCTCTGTTAGCAAATGTAAAAGAAAAAAGTCTCATTGTGCTGAAGTACCACATTTTATGATAGCCATATTGTCTGACAATGTTTGAGTTTTAATTTATGTTTGTATTTGGGAATTTTCACTTTCCAATCAAGCTCTTGCAAAATGGGTCCTTACAGCAGAATCAAGGGACAGAAATCAGGAAATGATCTCTTTATTGATTTATGAGTAGCTGAATAAACAACACACATCTCAGAAGAAAAATCCAGCTGCAAAAATCTACAAAAGATGTTTGGCTTGAAATTTCTGGTTGCTCATTTCTGGATGTCTTGCTGGAAAATCTGCAGCCACAGCGAGGCCCTCCCGAGTTAATATCCATGCATCAACATCACAACTGGTCAGCGGCTCATAAACTATCCACCAGTGTGTCAATAAAATCCAAACTTTCTGTGGAAGTGTCCACACACACTGTCCACGCCAGTCAGCAAACAATTAATTCTACTTTTTCCTCCAGTCCCTCCCAACTACTGAAACACACACATGCACACACGTACACACACCCGTCTGCAGGCGTGGATACAGTAGGTGTGTAGTGGCTTTTGGAAGTAGTGACTTCACCTTGAAGATCAGACAGGATATAAATCAAACCCAGCTGCCACTGTTACATTTTGGTGCACAGATCAGCGTCTGTGCTGCATGCTGATGAGGGGAGGAAACACTTCTGCGGACTGGTTAAAGCTGCTTTTTCTCACCTCCCAGCCCTGAATATAAAGCCGCTCCACTCGTGTGTCGTGCTGTCCTAACAGAGGCATGTCCAGGCTTGTTCTCGTTAATGTTTTCTGTGTCATGAGTACTTTTGTCTGATTTACATGCAGGTCATAGATGCACGCTGGTTATAAAAACGTCTGTATTAAAGTATATTTTTTGGAAAGCAACTGCACCCTGTCTGCTTCTTGTGCTACTTTTTTTCACAAAAACAAAAGTTGGAGTTATTTTGATTGATGGTGCGGTTAGATAGGACTCACTCCTCCTCCTCCTGTGCTCCATTAAGCACAGCACAGGTGAACTGATGCCTCATTTCACACTAAATCTCTGGAGGATTACATTCGTCCCTCTGAGGCTTGTGGGTTCACCAGATTTCCATGCAGTCGACAATCCGTACAGACGTGGAAGAGAAAGCCAAAAAAATAAGGAAAGAAAAAGAAAACACGGAAAAGGTTCAGCTTCTACGTCCAATTCATGAGCTGAGTGATCAATTAAAAGAGGAACCAGCATTTATTTTTTAAATGAAAACAAATGAATTGATGACCTTTTGAAAAAATACTTCTTTAAAATGAGAGCTGTTACAAAATGCATCGTGTTTTTCGGCAATGAATAAACATGAAACAATGAGAAAGAGAGACTAATGGACAATCAAACTAATTATTATTTGTATGAAGTCTTATTCAATGACCTGAAGAATTACACACTGCAGCTCCTGTTTCCTCCGCCGCACAATATTTTGTACAGGACTTGATTTTGCAGATGATGTGTTGCACCACTGGAAACAAGGAGCAATGAACTTGTTTCTCAAGAAATCAACTCTTCTTTGGTGGTAAAAACAGAAGCCTACAAAGCAAGTTGTGCAGTAATGCCACCAGAGACAGATTAGGGGTCTCAAACACAATTAGAAAGAGGGCCGAACAGGTTCAAAATTATTTGGACCAAGGACATAAATAAACCTTTATCAGAGGTATTATGACAAATCAGTCTGACATAAATATGAACTTCGCTGCTCCAAAGACATCGTATAGAATTCAGAACAAACCAAGGGCATCAAAAAATGAATGATGAATGTCTCCCTCTCTATCAGCAGTTTTTCACTGAGTCATTTCCAAAACACTTCAAAAAAAGCTAGAAAACTGTAATTTTCTCAAGAAAATCTTAAATATTCTGTTTTTTTATTCACAACACTGTCAAGAAATGTCAAATGTCACCAATCTGGTGAAAAGGAGAAACTATTTCAGCCATAAGCAGTCTACCTGTGATTACAGGAAAAGGTACAAAAAGAAAACATATATTATAGTGCACTCTGCTCTTATGTCAGTTTGCCTGAGTCACATGCTTGGCGTCTTTTCTGTGAACACTTTCAGGATGGAGTGAAGGTGTGCATCAGATGCTTACACAGGTATGTGCTTCCAAACATGCAGAGCATTCGATCAGCTTGTAAGCAGAGTTGTGGCATTGTTTCGGAATTCTATCAGCTCCATTAGTTTTAATGTTTACAGGTCCTCTTTCCACGTCAGCTACAAACGGATTATGATGAGATGCTTCGTTACGTCGCACAGAAATGCCATCTCACGCAGCCAGTGCTTGCAGGTCTTGATTGACGCGCCTGGGATTTGTAGTATTTGTGCGTGCTGTATACCGGCGGGTCAGCATATGATATTATCTCGCAAGTTTGAGACCCCTGGTTTAGATCTTTGCTGCCACCATGGATGTATTATAGCTGCCACCAGGGACAACTGTTTGAGATCAGTGAAGAACTGATTTCAGGTAAATTATCATGCTAGTTGGAGCACACAGATTTAAGTAGTTTCAGGATAAAATTGAATGGTTCTCCAAGGCTTTGTTGGAGGGGCTGGAAGCCAAGGTTAAGGTTAGAATTCGTCCAGTGTTTATCGTTCAGGAAGTTTTTCCAGTTCCTCCTGGGAGATCCCAAGGCGTTCTCAGGCCAGATGGGATATATAATCCATCCAGCGAGCTCCGGATGTCTGAACTCCTTACCCTCTCTCTAAGGTTGAGCCCAGACACCTCCAGCAGAAACTCATTTTGGCCGCTTGTATCATTCTTTTGGTCACTACCCAAAGCTCATGACCACAGGTGAGGGTTGGAACGTAGATCGACTGGTAAATTGAAAGCTTTGCCTTCAGGCTCAGCTCCCTCTGTACAACATCCACATTACTGCTGATGTTGCTCCAATCTGCCTGTCAATCTCATGATCCATTTTACCCTCACTCGTGAACAAGACCCCGAGATACTTAAACTCTTTCACTTGAGGCAGAGAGTGACTCCCCACCCGGAGGGGGCAATCCAACGTTTTCCGGCAGAGAACCATGGCCTCAGACTTGGAGGTGCTGACTCTCATCCCAACCGCGTCACACTTGGCAGCAAACTGCCCCAGTGCCTGTGGGAGGTCCCAGTTTGATGAAGCCAACAGGACAACATCATCTGCAAAAAGAAGAGATGAAATTCTGAGGTCCCAAAACTGGAGACCCTCCTCACCCTGGCTGCAGCTTGAGATCCTGTCCATGAAAATAACAAACTGAATCAGGAACAACACTGGCGGAGACCAACACATGTAGTAGTAACGTGTCTGACTGTGTGTCGAGGATGCGGACACAGCTCTTACTTTTGTTATATAGAGACCGGATTGCTCGTAGCAATGGCCCAGGTACCCCATACTCCTGCAGTAGCCACCACAGGAGCCACCCAGGGGACATGATCGTAGGCCTTCTCCGAGTCCACAAAACACATGTGGACTCGATGAGCAAACTCCCATGCCCCCTAAGCAGCCCTGCCAGGGTAAAGAGTTGGTCCACTGTTCCACAGTCAGCTTGGAATCTGCGTTGTTCCTCCTATATCTGAGGTTTGACAATCAGCTGTATCCTCCTTTCGAGCACCCTAGAATAAACTTTACCGGGGAAGCTGATAAGTGTTATACCCCGATAATTGGGACACACCCTCCGGTCCCCCTTTTTAAAAATGGGAACCACCACCCCGGTCTGCCATTCCACAGGTACTGTCCCACACCTCCACACGACATTGAAGAGGCGTGTCAGCCAAGACAGCCCAACAATGTCCAGAGCCTTTAGCATCTGAATTTCATCTACACCAAGCGCCTTGCCCATGTCAAATACATTTTCCATGAATCGCCACCTTAAAGTGGTGGAGGGGTTTGTGTGTCCCTGTGAACCTGGGAGCTTTGTTGTCCAGGGCACTAGCCCCTGGTTAAGTCTCCCAAGGCAAATTGGTCCCAGGGGAACAGAATACAGCTGCCTCGCCCGGATTCGGGGGACCAGGGCTAACCCCTGGAGCCAGACCTGGGTGGGATGCTTGAAGGTGATTGTCTGGTGGCTGGGCTTTCACCCATGGGGTCCAACTGGGCTTTGGCGTGCTGATCCCCGGCAGCGTAGACTGGTTTTTGGAACGTCAAATACATTTTTCTCAAACATGGTTTCTGTCATTATAGTTAGTTCTTATCACGATTGTCTGATTTATGTCCAAGTGTTCATTTTTCTGATAAGTTTACTAAGTTTACTAACTTAGTTAATTACTTATTTGATGCTATACAAAGGGGGCGTGGCCTCATGATTTACAGCTCTGTTGACAAATGGGGCTCCCGCAGCGTTCTGTTCCCGAGTAGCAGAGTAGAGGAGGAATTGGCGAGAGGAGACGTAACTAACACTAACACTACAATCATTGAACTTTCCATAAGCGTGAATATCTGCTTCCAAATCTTCCAAAATCTGTTGTTTTTTTCAGTCTTTGTTGCCTGCATGTTTGTATGAATGGTGCTTTATAAATAAAGTTGTGTTGTGCCTCTTGATAAGAGACCGTCTGCTGTAAACTCCACAAACCTTGCCGCTGATTAGAAACTAAAACACACTTGGATACAAAATGATCACATAGAGAAGAGCCCCGACCTGCTGATCTGCTGCACTCACTAGATTATTGCTTACTTCTTTTTTAGATGTACTTCTGCAACCTATAAAATGTTCTTAAAATAAAAGGATGCTCTTACTTTTTTGTTGCTGAATTGCAAAGTGGCCTAACAGAAAATGCTGACGTAATCTACTGTACTCACTAACTACTGACATGTATACCCTCAGGATCCTTATAAATGGCCTCCTTGTACACATACGCAGGTTAATTCTTCAGTTCCAGCTGTATTAGGGGGATGTTTGGAGTGTGTTGTCCCCTGAGAAGGTGTTATGGAAGAGTTTTCTAAAATTATCCTGTGTGATCATGGGTCATTTTTCCACATCACTGCACTGACATGTAGATACATTTGCTTTCTTATGATACATATGGTAAACCTGTGGCCTCATTAATGCAGCACGAATGATGAACTGCAACAATTAAAGTTTGTGTTGTGGGCACGTGTTATCATGAAGTAATTTGGTGTTTATTCATATAGGTTACTTGAAATGTATCAATTGTGGTACATATTTGTGGTAGTGACGTGTCAATCACAGGTAGCCCCGCCCTAAACCCTTCCCTCTTTCTGTTCTGTGTGACTTTAAATGGAAGCATCAGTGACTAAATTAACATCATGCTGTGTTGAAGAAGACTTGAAACTAGAGATTGAGACAATAAGCTCATCAGGAACATGTTTACTGAGGGAATAAATCAGGAAATCAATTTTCTCATAGACTTCTATACCACCAGACTTCTTTTAAAACGAGTGGAGTGGCCCCCTGCTGGACACTAGAAAGAATTCAGTTTTAAGGCAAGTCTGCATTTGCTTTACTTTCGAAGGCAAGATGCTACATTGACTTACTTCATAGAGTAACACAACCAGGAACACAAAACAACATTGATTGAACAAGCAGCCAGCTGACAGTCTGGGACCATCCTGAGCGATCTCAGCTCAGGTGAGCATGCAGCTCTTGTTCTCTCAGTAACGCCGCAGGAATCACACAACCTCCAATCAATATGTAGTCTACATCGAATCAGTGTTTATCAGATTCAGTCTTAGTCTTTAGAAGAAAACGTTTATTAGTTTTAGTCACTTTTGGGTCAATTTTACCCTTTATAGTTTTAGTTGACGACAACTCAAAACATTTTAGTCCAGTTTAGTCAATAAAAAGTCATTCCATTTTAGTTTTCTCTCTTTAAAGCTCATGTGAGGAGTTTTTCTCTGGTTATGAAACAGACTGAGAGCTACAAAAGCAAACCAGACCATCAGCAACAAGATTGATTATTTCTATACAGTTATTTTTTATGCCTTAAACTGCTGGCGGGGGGTAGGTATCAGACGAAGCGATAACCTGCACGCTGCCTTTGTTTACTTTTCCAGGGCAAAAATGTATAGGGAGTGATACATATGTTAAAGGAAGCAGGATAAGTTTTTGATTAAAAAACACCACTTGAGCATGAACAGGACAAAATCAGCAAAGAGATAAGAGGTACAGCTTTGTCCACAGGGGGCGCTAAAATCAACACAAACTGAGAGTTCCTCACAGGAGCTTTAAACTAATTATTTAGCCTACTACAGGTATCAGAAACTGGTATCAAGGTGACAGGTTGTACCAAGTGTCTGAATCTGTAAATCACCATTTCACTGTAATATCCAGATTCCTTCCCTTGGATCATCTAGCCTCAAATCTCCCACTGATTCTTCCACCTGATATGAAGCCACAGGACGTCTCTCTGTCTCCTGTTACTACAGTGCATTGTGTTAAATAAATTAACTCTGTCCCCAATATGTGTTTTTCCCGACCTGTTGTGCGTTCATGCCATCATGTTGTTGTCAAGCTGCCGTTTTGGGACATCTTCACCTGTATGGCTGGCTCGGATTCAGGGGGATCTGCACACGCCCCTCAACCAGTTACAGGAATCACTGCTTGTAATTTGACAGATTAGACGCACAGTGGGGAAAATATCATGGATTCTAAATGTCTGACAGACCACCACTAACATTCTAGTCCCATCTCGTCTCTTTAACAAAAACAAAACATACGTGTCGTCAGAGTTTTTATTATCAACCATCTATTTTTAGCTTGTCAACGTCTCGTCTTCGTCATGGCAAAAAAGGTCTTTGACGAACATCACTGCGTGGAGTGTAGGGTTTTGTTGCAGATTGGACTGAAAAAACTTATTTTAAGACGAAATCTTGAATTCAAAATGCTTCCATGACCACACCTGTCAGAGACATCCCAAATTTTCATCTTGTTTATACTCTGACCAAATTTGCAGTAGATTGGATGGAGCTCCTTGGAGTATTTTTAAGGTTTATATGAGATCTGTGGATGGCAAAACACACAAGATTTTAATAATAAACCCAAAATATCTGATTTACTTTTGCATTTTGGTTTCAATAGCCTTTTTTGTACCTTTTGACACAGATTTGTCTTTTCATTTTTTTATCATAATTATAAAATACTTTTGCAAAGCGGTCAGAGCAGCACAGAGACGCAACGTTTCTTCTTTTAATTCGGTAACCGCTCAAACACACGCGTGAGACGGGCTGCACGAATGAGGAAGTCGAATGAGGGTTTCATATTCTAGAGGGAGGAGACAGAGCGAAACAGAGCGGGTTTCCTGAAGAAAACCTGCTCCCTACCAGGTTAGGTTCACAGACACAGTTACCATAGTAACCAACTCAGAGTTAAAGCTACCTCTCTTTCTGAAATGGCAAACCCGAGGTTTCCCTCATTTCAGGGTTAACAAACCCGGGGTTTTCACTGAACCCGCTTTCTGAAACATACCCCTGAACTTGTTGCTCTTTAGACAGAGTGGTGGGTCTGAGGTGTTCACAGCGTTTCCTGTTGACTCATGTTTTAATTTACACTATTGATTTGATCAATTTAAACTCCTCCGAGCTTATTGGACACCACACAGTTTGAGCAGCGCTTGTAAGGTTGGAGAGCACAGATAAGGGATGGAGAAACTATCAGAGCATACTCCTTAAATCTGATGTAACCCGTCCACCTTCAGCCAAAAATACGACAAGAGGAAAAACCTCAGCAGAATTTAATGTCTTCATTCCTTCTCAGGATCACTCTTCTCCCCAATCGCTGTTTTCAAGGTTCTCTCCTGCTCCCACACTGAAGCGATCAATATCTGCAACCTACTCGTGATGATGGATGTTTGACCCCATGCATGTTGGTGCCACACATCATGGACTGTATGAACAGAGCCGGAGTACAGCAGCTATCAGGAGGCTGCAAACCCTGATACATGGCCTATTATAGTGTCATTATGAGGACGTGTGTGTGCAGATTGTTGTAGATTAAAGGGAGATATATCCAGTACTGGTGTGCAGGCCGGCATGTCCACTCTTTGCTTCATCTTCTCCCTCCTCTCTGCAGCAGGTCAGCAGTTAATGCAGATACACACTACAACCTTTGAACTGTAAGAATATAAAGGAAATCAAATGTTAGTTTATTGTGGACTCAGTGCTTTTAATAAAAGCTATGAAACTGTTTTAATTCACCCAGATACACCTGAAAACCAAACTCAGCCTGTCTGTCTCCATAACATCACCTGCAGTCTCACACAGCTGGTTAACCCCCCCTCCTCCTCCTGAGCTGTGTCTGGATGAACTCTCCTGCTGCTTCCAGCTCCTTGAGGCTGACCAGTGCCCAGTGTGATGAGCTGTTAGCTCGGATCAGTACCAGGATTTCTCTGATGGACACCAACTACCAGCGTTCCGTTTCAGCTGTGGAGCGCCTGTCCATCTGTCTCTGTGTGAGTGGCAGTTTCACTGTATCTAGCAAGTCTGTCTTACTACAGCGCTATGAAGCCAAAATAAACTGTGATTTAATCTGCACAAAAAGAACAAAAATAATACTGAAATAAGCACATGATGATACAGATTTGTAATGAGCAACTATTAATAGTTTTCCAGGGTTTTGAATGGGGTTAGGATCGACAAAGCTGATAGAGCTTTGTAGCAGCTTCACAAGCTCAAGTTGGAAAAGTTTAAGCACCCAATGCTAATTAGCAGATATATTTTGACTGACTCAGCATGTTATGTTATTATTAATAAAACACTCACTGTATTCACTATGGGAGGATAGGAGATGGACTTAAAAATCAAGCATTCTTTCTTCTGTTTCTAATAAGTTTGTCTAGTTTAAACGAGTTGTCGAATGAGTCTCTGGGTCTGGGTCACATGTGCACTGATGAAAATGCTGCTCTGTGAGGCTCAGTGGGAGCACTGGTTGAGATTCAGTGCCTTGCTGAAGGGTCTTTGTTGATCAGCATCTCCTCTCTCCCCCATTCACACTGAAAGATTTCAATCCCTCCTTTGAAGCGATTCTGACACCAGTGACTTCCTGTCTATCATGCAGAAGAATCAGTAAATATTTAGAGAGATTGTCAAATCACGAGCCATGCAGGACAGCTGAGATGAAAGTGTGAGAGCAGAGAGAGACAGAGGAGAGGAAGAGGAGGAGGACACAGAATGTGGTAGAGGTGGAGGCTGTTGGATGCACTTTTTATTTCATTTAAATCACACAAAACTATTGACAGGGGTCTGTGTTACTGTGTTGGGCTGCTCTTAATCACATTAACACTTTTCCAACAACATCCATGCAAACTTCGGTAGGTTTCGGTAAATGCCCATATAAGGAGGTTAGCAAACTGCAGTTTCAACTTAAAGAAGAAGAATTTATGTGTTTAGAAGGAGGGCATGTGCAGAAGTGGGTAACGCCATTTACAGGGTAAAACTTTTCTTTTGATCTCCTTCCTGCAACCAACTGGTTTTGGCCTGTTCTCTCTGAATGAGCTGATCAGATGGAGCATGTGTGTGATAGTCGGGGTAGCAGGCTCCACATAAACAAAGCTACTACGTCCAAAAGAACCAACGTCAGGGATCTTACAGTTACAGTGAGTTGGTGATTTGATGATACATTTGTCACATATCCGCTGACATGCTCTGACTTGATGTCACTACTCCCTTCTTCTTCTTCTGTTATCAACTTTGTCAACAACAATGGCGGAGGTGAATCTAATCCTTTGTTTTTTCGACGGTACGATTTCCAGGTGTAGAGCTGCTGCTAACGCCAGGACACGATTCCTTAACGTTTTTAAGTTTTCTTTGTAAAATGTAGGTTAATAAAAGCAAATATTTAGCATACAGAACAATTTAACAGTTTAACTGTGCGCTCACACCGAATGTGAATAGACGAGGCGAGATTCCATACAAAGCCAATGAAATGACGTGAGTAGCCATGAGTTTGATTCAGGTGGCGCGAATGATGGCAACGCGTCACGTGGTGTAGCAAAAGCCTATCAACACCGAGATTCTCCTGATGCCATTGTTAACCATGGAGATAAGCCCCACTTATTCTCCTCCATTCTGGAAGGAAGGTTATTTAAACGTGAATTTTGAGCCGACGGTCAAACTCGAATATTCGCTTCGTGTTCGGTATCAATGCACAGTAACAGTCACTGTCAAGGGAAGGGGAAGTGCTGCCAGACGACTTTCGTAACCTAGCAACAGTGAGCGCTGGTGAGAAGCGCTCTGAAATTAAGATTGTGGGCGCTGCCAGCGCCAAACACAGTGTTAGTGGACACAGGCCCGAAAGTCTGGCCTTACAGGTTTGCATGCGTAACTTTCAAAGCTGCCCTGGTGTACATACGCTGGTTTACAACTTGACATGTGACAACATATTCCACCATAATTTTATCACACATTGGAAAACACAAGTTAAATAAGAATATCTCAAATAATTTTTACGTGAAGTTCTTTTCTTTAGGAAAAACTCTTTACAAAACCGTACTTTTGGAGGAGCAGCTTCTTCACTCGCATGTTAAAAATATTTGTGCCGTCAATACAAGGATGGCTCAGAGATACTTGTTCCTACTGTCATTAATGCAACCAGACTGTCCTGCTCCTCTGCTCCTCAGCTCTTCCTCACTTGACTTTACAAACATTTATTTAAAGAGAAATGAACCAATATTCAGCTTCTGCTATATACTGCAAAAGTTTCTCCCAGCTCACTGATAATGCTCAGTTACTCACTTTAGTACTAAAATGTGTTTAAGCTCTTTTTTCTTCACTGTGATTCAAAGACTCGGTGTGATTATTGCAGCTTTAATGCATCTGTGGGCACTATGGAATTTTTTTGCAGAAGGGACAGTGCAGACAAAAGATACTTACAATAACAGGTCATCCACATGAACATGAACCAAAAACAACCACAAATCTGAGGTGTTCAGATTTTAGTTTCATTATGTTACTCAAACATAATCTTCTCCACTCACTTCATTTCACTTCTATAGGGAACTTTAAACCTTTAATCAATCATCCTCTCATCCTCTCATCTAATGGACACACTGACAGGTGCCGTCCATCATTTATGTGAATTCAGTGACAAGAATGAAGGTGAGAGCTCTGGACAGCAGGTGAACTCATCTGTCTTCCTCCACTAAAGATGCTGACACATCACGGTGGTGAGAGAAACAACAATAATGTGCTCTGTGGCACTGACGGAGAGAACACAAAGATTGGTCTCCGTCCAGGTCAGTGATTACCTTTCTGCATATTACAGTTTCTGCCTGGTTGTTAAACGCCAGTGAAGAGATCAGAATATGGGCGTAATGTGAGAACGTCTGTTTGACCTGGTGTGTTGCAGCAGCAGCACGATTCAGAGTAGACCTGACGAGTGAAGAGAAGTGTGCGTTTCAGTTGTTGATACGAGATGAGATAACAGCGTGCATAAGCATCTCAAGTTCAGCAGTTGAAACTACCTTTATTCCCACAGTTTTGTGAAACAGTTTTCAATTCCCCAATGTTTCTTGGGAGGATATCAACTGATGTGGTTACCTGCCGAACAAAACATCACCATCAAATACTACTCCTGAGTTAAGAAGGTAACAGCAAAGCAGCAGAGGACGGGGCCCGGTGTTTTGCAGGATGAACAACCTCATCTTGGGCAACAACCAAGTTTAACCAATCATAGCAACCCCAATAATATCCTGAACCTTATTCATTTAATATGCTGAATGGAGACTGTTTCTAAAGTTAAACTAAGGGTCCTGTTAAAATGATCTAAAGTGCACGGGGCAGGTGTGTTTAGGGTGGATTCAGGATTAGACCTTGCTTTTGCAGCTAATGATAGTAAGGCGCCAACAATGACCCTGACTGCACCTCATTTTTTAGATCAAAGCACATTGGTGCACGGAAGGTTTAATTTTTGCAGGTTGCTTTGCGCTGCATGTCAGATGTAAGGGCCCAGAGAATTAAACCTTTGCAGGTGGTTCAGTGAGGCTGTGGGACTCACCCAGGGATGGTGCCACGTCTTACTTCACACAATGTTTTGTGCCTCGTGTGATTTTGTCGGCTTTCAGTTGGTGGTATCCTCACATTCTGGATAAACTAGAAAAATCATGACCTAAAAAGTATTTCATGAAGCTTAACCCACAGATTAAAGCTCCAGGAGAGCTCAGCCTGGTTGTAACTTCAGAGCTGATTCTTTCTTTGTTAGAGATCATCCATTTATCAAGGGACTCTTTGAATTTTGCTTCTTGTAACTTTGCTGCTGCATGACTGCAACCACGACCAGACTTCCTACACCCTGCAAAAGCAGCAAACATGGGTCAGATGGAGCATCTGTAGATATTTTAATGGTAACCCCTTCAACACGCTTAACCCACAAAAAGTAAAAGCCATGGCGCTGAAGGAAAAGTTGTGCGATCACCTAAGTCAGCGGTATTTAATTAAATTCAAAGAGGTCCAGTTAGAGACAATTTCCTCAAGCAAAGGTCAGTAACATCATCATGTGTACCTGGAGTTATGATTCAGAACATATACCTTATAACACATACCTAACAACAGATGGACAAACAGACTACACTGTCCGTAGAGAAACACTTGTTTCGCAGCTTAACAGTCTTAAAATCTGTACGTCACCCTTGAGATGACATTATTGCCTCTCAAACACCAGCCTGTAACTCACATGTCAGAGCGCTGCCCGAACAACCATAAATGTTTTACTGTTCAATTCAGACGGCCAATAAGTTTGACACCAAACTTTTCTCTTATGTCTTGTAAACATGTGACCGTCCCATCTTTCATCGCTGCCTGCCTTGGGTGCACCCTTGGTGCTGTCAGGGCACAAAATCAAATATCTCATCGTTCATCAACAGGACTCCCACTGTGAACAAGCAACCCTCAACTCTGTGATTGATCATCCAGCACCGGAGCTCGACCTCAAGACCCGATTGGACAGGATGGAGAAATCAAGGAGACAAATCCAGCCAAGATAAGAACATGATGCCATAAAAGCTGCATGCTAATCGATAAAATCAATCAGCGAGCTGAGGAGAAGGGAAATATCAGGCAATTTGTCCTATTCTGACTCACTAATTATGAGGCTCTCCTTTAACAATGGATTGATAGCTGCGTTTAAGGACTTTATGGGCGTCATTATGTTCTCAGCAGGAGCCCAAAGATCTAACTGAGCAATTGAACTCTAATGCCCTGAGCCGCATGCTTCCCTGTCTTTCTGCAAGTCTGCAGTTCACAGGTGATTTAGGATCCCTGAGCTCCTCTTTACTCCAGAATCACCCACTAAAAGAAAGTGGAGACGCCGTATCGCCTCTTCTATTGCTGTGAAATCACTTCTTTCTTCCTTTTAGTGTCGCACTTTGACGCCAAAGGGGAATTCTCAGTCGATGGAGCCTGAATTGTTGGAAACTTATTTTACGATGGTTTCTATCAAACTCAATGGCTGTTTGGTTGCTTTGTGGCTCTATGATGCTATGTTCAGGCCCTCCTGGTAGACTTCTGTCCCTGCTCATCCCTGCACAACCGATCCTTCACTGACACCCAAATGAAGCCGTACCCTGCTGATGACAGAGTGCTGCATACGTGTCAAGTGGAGCATCATTCACAAAGCAGCTGAATCCAACAGCACAGATCTCAGCAGTTATAGCATGACAGACTTTTGCTGTAAGTACTTTGTGCAAATGTGTTTCATAAAAACGTCTAAGTGCGTGTAAGTAGCAGCTTTATTGTGAGAGTCAAAGGGACGGAGCAAGACGCATCCAGAGAGTGATGGCCAAATAACATGTTCTAATCTGGGTTTGAATTGCTTACGTCTGATTAAGAGTGGCGGGAGGCTGAATAGAAAAAGCAATAAAAAGGCAGCTTTTTAAGAACATATCTATTATATATGTCTACAATTTATAGCAGGCTGGAGCTGCCACACGTGGGAATAAGTGCCTTCGTCATCTCTTTTGGTTGTCAAACGTCCTCATCTTTGTCCCGGCTGCTGTCGTCTTCAAGAGCAGGATCCAGCAGCATGCAGAAAATCAATGTCACTTTAGCCCCAGCCGAAATCAATTTCATCCCCAGGTGACAACAAAGTTTGCCATGGTGACAGCAATTTGTCACACGTCAGGCGCATGAGTGATATACAGTAATAACTACATAATTTCCCATGATCCTCTTTCCGCCTCATTGACATTCGCGTATGTCTGTCTCTGTCAGTCTCCAGAAATATGAGTTTTGAGTTTGTACCACTTTATGATACATGTAGGTGCATATGCTGACGTGTCTGAGGAGCCAACTTGTTTTTTGGAGCCAGAAGTGACCATATTTGGATGAGAGGGTGGAGAAGAGGGAGGTGTTAGCAAATGCTAAGCTAATTCACAGTAACTGTGATATAAATTGGGATGCTAAATGTGGAAAGCAAAGAAGAGGCTTTAAACAAATGTTCTTACTGAAAAAATGAACAACCGACTCTTGTTAAAGTAAAAATGTAAGCTTTACGAGAGATTTCCCAGGTCGCCATGATGGTGACTTTTTATCCCAAAGTAGTCCCACCCAAAATTATCCTCGAAGTTCACGTGTTGGGAGCAGGAACAGTGTGCAAGCACCCCAGTCAGGGTGCCCATGCTGACCCCCGTCCACCGCTGAAAGCGCCTACAATGGGCATGTGAGCATCAGAACTGGACCACAGAGCGATAGAAGAAGGAGGTTGGGTGTGTGTGCACCACTTACCTGGGGAAGACATGGCACCAGGATGCACTATGGAAAGAAGGCGAGCCGGTGGGGGCAGTGTGATGCTTTGGGCGATGTTCTGCTGGGAAACCTTGGGTCCTGCCGTTCATGTGGATGTTACTTTGACACGTACCACCTACCTAAACATTGTTGCAGACCAAGTCCACCCCTTCATGGAAACAGTATTCCCTAATGGCAGTGACCTCTCTCAGCAGGATAATGCGCCCTGTGACACTGCAGACATGGTTCAGGAATGGTTTGAGGAACGACGAGTTCAGGGTGTTGACTTGGCCTCCAGATTCCCCAGATCTCAATCCAATGGAGCGTCCGTGGGATGTGCTGGACAAACAAGTCCGATCCATGGAGGCCCCACCTCGCAGCTTACAGGACTTAAAGGATCTGCTGCTCACGTCTTGGTGCCAGATACCTCAGCACACCTTCAGAGGTCTGGTGGAGTCCATGCCTCGACGGGTCAGAGTTGTTTAGGAAGCAAAAGGGGGCCGACACAATATTAGGCAGGTGGTCATAATGTCATGGCTGACTCATTAGGAAAATGTTTACTGAGGTAATAAATCAAGAGAGAAGTAGGCAAATTTTCCCATAGACTTCTATGCATTTAAGCTTCATTTTGACACCAATGGAAGCCCCCCTGCTGGTCATCAGAAAGTGCTGTATCAAAAGAACTACTAGATGGTTTGCAATGAAACTTGCATGGTCACCAGAGGAATCCGTTTGACTCCTGTGACCCCCTGACTTCCTGCAGCGCCACCAGCAGTTTGACATTTTTTAAAGTAAAGTGTCTGAACAACTATTTGATGCTTTGCTGGAACATCCATGCATCAGGATCAACTTTTATATTCATACATAAAGCATTTAAATAAAAGGGTTAATATGGGATCAATAGTGAAGTTCAAAAGGGAATAACTGAAATATTTGCGATCGACTGTAATGGACTATGTGTTGCAGTCAGTCAGCAAGTGACGCGATCATTTTAAAGCATTTCTTTTTCATGTTTTAATTTATTTTCAGGTGTAGTGAGGAAGGATTAAAGGTTTAAAGGAACTGTGCTCCCAATGACAGATGAGGTTAATGAACTCATTCTGTAGCATCTAAACACTGCTGACATGTCAACACATTAAACATAAGAGCCATCAAATTGTCTGGCTCAGCTCCATGTCAGCCTTCTGAAGGAAATCTGGGTCTTCAGAGCTTAAAGGGTTAAAAATACAAAAGAGAATCCCAGTGAATGACTTGTAACTCCAGGAGACACACCGAATATACTATCTATGACCTTTCTTATCATAATCTGGAATCTCTCTGGCTTTGTTGATTAGCTTCCTTCATCTCCTCTGAAGAGATACAGAAACATGTCTGCTGTTTGATCTTACCAGCCAAAATGTTAATCCAGCAAACACAGGATTCTGGTCACCAACTGGGACCAAAAGAAACAGTTCTACTTTTGTCGCAATGATCAGGATCTGCTATATAAGATCAGTTAAACCATCTTACTTTTGTGCTGGTTTTTCAAAGCAACATTGAGTTGGAGGATCCTGATCCAGATACAAACATTTCAAAATGACCAAATCTGGATTACCAGTGCTGTGTAGGCATTTTGCAGGCATTTTCTGTGATCGCTGCGGCCCCAGTGAGCGAGTGTGACAAATGCTCCAATAGAGCCATCTATTGGCTGAGTGACCTGTTTGTCTTCTCACATCACTTCCTGTCAATTTTTCTGTCAAGATGCCAAATAAAATGTAAAAACAGAGTGACACTAAAGTCAGTAGCCATAAAATGCTCATTTCGCACTACATGGGCACATTCAATGCTATCAATATGCACAAAGGAGAATCTACATCTACATGCCTATCCTATCCTATATACTGTACATCTAAAGGACAGGTGACAGAGAAACAGATGATCACAAGAATACATCGATGTTGGATTTATTATCATGGATTTGCCGTATAGAGTTTCCATAAAGCAGCGATGTGGACTTGGTGACTTGGACTTGAGTCGACTCGAGTCAGTGTTTTGATGACTTGCGACTTGACTTGGACTTACAAGTTAATGACTTGAGACTTGACTTGACCTGAGGCATGATGATGTTGTCAAGTTTCTGTCTAACTATCAAGTATGTACACAGCGCAAACTGGGAATCATGATTGGACGACTCAAAAAGCTCCCAGGTCTGTGATTGTCATGATTGGATGACTGGCTGTCAGTCAAACTCCTCGCTATGGCAACACGCAACATCACAGCCCCAAAAAGAAGCCTCATCAGTCGTACTCGTTACTACTCAATATGGTCTCAGAGCAGAGCATCATCATGGCTGCTTCTGTGCCAAGATAATACAGATACAATTCACTGTCATACTTTTTGAACAGGTTATATAAACTGGCCAATAATATCATTATTAGACGGGCTGCTAACACCTTGTGTTTTCTCTTTATAAAGGACTAAAGACTTAATTTGACTTGAAATAACCTGTGACTTGATTGACTTGAGTTGCCCAAGAAAAAATGACTTGAGACTTGCTTGAGACTTGGACCAAATGACTTGAGTCTTATTTGGGACTTGAGCAAAGATGACTTGGTCACAATACTGCCAAAAAAGACACCAAGACTGGATAAGGAAGCTCATAAAAGTGAGACAACATGGCAGACCTCAGGGGATCAATATGTTGAATATTAAATAAGTAAGTTTGGTGACGTAAATGACTTCACATGTGCGGGGGAAATAGGATGACTGGTCAAATTTACAGCAATAAGCCCAAATTACAAGGTCGAAAAGTTGTGGCAATAAAGAACAAACGACTTGAAGACTGGCTCCTGGATCCTGATTTTTTTTTTAACCAAAGGTGTCCCAATCCTACTGAAAACATTTGAAACTTAATCTGAAGGTCTGATCCAAAACTCAAACTGGATTACATGATATTATCCGATTTCAGAATCCATTGTCCCTTCCAACAACCCATTTTCAACATTTGATCCAGTCCAATATCAGTCCTTTTAAACAGCTGTACTCCCCGAGGGCAATGCAACAAGGTGGAAAACTCATCGTTATATTTTCATCTCATTAAGCTAAGAAGGTAAAAAAAAAAAGTTAGTTTATTTTAGTTAGTAAATGTACGCTTTATTAATGTTGAGAAAGAAAAGAACAGAAATAAAGTCACTTGAGTTCCTGTCTTCATGTTCTTTCATCCTCACATCAGGAGGCAGTCCAGCTGTACAGTCAACAGTCTGAATGTGGTTTCCTCATGATGAGGGATTTGTCAGAGCTGGTTCTCTTTAAAAGGTCAGGTCTAATTGCTGGTGTATAAATATTCCACAACATCAGTCTTTTTTCCTCCAGATGAAAAAGGACATTAGGGCTCTCTATTTCCCCCGCACTTTTAAACCATCATTAATTGATAAGATGTCATCATTTTGTCACCGCGCCAGCGTTAATATTTCATCTCAGAGGGAGAAAAGTCCTGATGAAACGGGCCTGAATGGAGAGGTGTTGTTGGTACCGTTGGGTGGTTCAGAGGGAAACTAAAAATAAATCCAAATGTCAGTGATAGATTTGGCTGGGATGGGTAATACATTTAAATACTTGCTAAATTGGGCTGTAAAATAATTAGTCTTCAGAGGTTATATGAATATTCTCCTGCTGCGAGGCGGGCCTTGGTTTGGCACAGAATTCTCCTCGGTTCATTACCGGACTCTTTGGAGGCACCCCAGTGAGCACCAACTGGGTCTGCAACGTTACAATTTGGTTTAAAACGGGGAAATAGGGTCTGAACGTCAAATGCGTAATTTCAACAATTTTTCAAAGGTTACAACATCAACGTGTCAGAAAACAAAATTTTTTGATCATTTGTTCATTTTACCGTTGAAAGGGTGACGAAAGTTATGATTGTTGCTGTATTTCTTCATACAACACGGCGCTTCATGGGCTGTGTGATGTTAACAAGAAGGTTCAGAGACATTATAAAGGGAGCAGGTTTAAACATTCCCCACGGACGAAGTAGAAGAAGAAGAAGACTGAGCATGTGCAGGGACTTCGGCTGTGCAGCTCTGACTACGAAGGCAGAACGACCCCTGGATGCTGACGTAGGTGATTCATACCTGACGTGAAGACGGGTCTGACGAGACCTCGGGGGCTGACGGTGATGAATGCTGGACTTGAATGCAGCTCTGGTGAGATCAAAGCAGATGTGGTTTGAAAATGGCCGTTACGACGTGTGAGAATGTGAAATGAAGCAGGTGAAATCTGGTCTGAATATTTAATCGTTTTTAAATAGTCGGCGAAAAAACGTTCACTTTTGAGCCAGTTTTAACCGTCTTTTCAACGGTGGCCATAAAGTGGAGCTCAAACGGCATTCCGAGAGTATCTAGCTTCCGTATCGTGACATATTTCCGAGTGAAACAGGACGTGCAGGCGGGACATATCATTAGAGGGATTTGATTTGATCGTTGAGAAGAGGGCGTAGACGGACGTTCTCCACAGCGCAGTAGCTAGCTAACTAGCCGAGCGTTCTTGGTGCTCAGCGGCTAAATGTTGCAGATTGATTGGTTGAAATTGTTTGGTACTAACTTACGTAAGCACGCGTGAAATTTAGTTTTACAGGAAGAAAAAATGATCGGATTTTGATATAAGAATACGAAGAAATGGATTTTCTGTATTTTTTTTGGTCTATATTGTCAAATAGATGCACATTATTACCGGGGATGTGATCTGAAAGGATTAAAATGACATTTTTCATTTCACCTCGACTTTACGCGTCTTTTCATGAGAAAAATGCTGACTGGGATCTGTAAAGTTTTTAATGATTTTAAAAATAAATTCTATCCTGTGAGAAGATTGTTATGGATGTGATGTTAAAGCTCAACTGTGTGAGTGGAAACAGATTTGGTTGTTTAATACAAAATTTTATTCAATGGTCCTTTATTTCTTCGTCACTGCTCCACACCAAACTCCCATATTAACCCACATGATAGTCATGTTTTACCTGTAAGTATGGGCTGTGTTTTTGGCCACCTCTTTTATTTAAGACTCTCTAAATATTTAACTTTTTAGCTGCTACATGCACCATTAGGTTCACTGGTTAGTCTCTAATGTGTGTCTGCTGTTTGGTGCTTGACAGGTGCTGTGAAGTGAATTTATCAGAGCTTTCGCTTTATAAAGAGGGGAGCAAGGTTGGTGATTCCAGTGAGGCGTAATCCAAACAGAAAAGTTGTCCACAAATAAAACAACTACAAAAAACAAAACAGAAATGGGTTAAAAGAGGCTAAAACACTTTGTAAAGCTGATACGAATGCTAAGTTGTATCTGTAGTCATCCATCTTTTCTTTGTTTGTTCAGCCATAGTATATTACTGTTTACTCGCAGCAGAGAGCGGAAAAGCAGCCACTTAGCTCTGCCTATCCTCTCTGGCAGACCAACCTCTGCTGGCTGATGGAGAACGCGACACTAACTGGGCGTCGCCACAGACACCCAGTCCATAATAATACTTCAAATGCAAAGGCTTTCATCAGCGGGCCATAGGCTCAGTCATCATTGTGTTACCTCATTCTGTGATAGAGACTTAACAGACATTTATTTACATGAAAATCTTTGAGATTATTACTTTAAAGTATCTGATCTTTACTGAACTTCAGTGTATACTGTAATTTATTTTTCTCATATTAATTGTATTTAAGAATTTAAGAATAAAAAATGAATAAATAAAGAGAATAAAAAGTTAAAGTACAAGTTAATGTTAAATAAAAAGGAAAGAGGTCAAAATGTATTATTTATTTTTAATGTAAACCACCTTCAAGAAGTGAAATTAAGTTGTTAAATTAAAGGTGTTTGTGACCGGTTCGTCTTCGTAACCACCGTCATCTTTCACTTGAGTAGCTGGTGCCGATGCATCCAGCATCCAGCATCACTGTCGAGCCGTGTTCTCCTCACAAAGTTGCGACTCGCTTCCATCTGACTCCTGGACTCGACTTGGAAGTGAAAGCGCGGCTTTCAAGTCCCTTGTTGCACATTTGCACTTGATTTATCTTCTTCTTCTTCTTCTTTAAGGTTTTTACGCCAGTTCCACGATGTTGCATTACTGCCACCTTCAGTTTATAACCTCTCAGTTTCTGTTTATTTAAAGCCGTATCTTTAGTAAAAGAAAAATCATTAGACTACCAGATTTCTCCTGATTTGATTTGAGTAATGTCGATTATTTGGGGAAATGTATCATAGTAGTAGTAAGTGGAAGTTGACAGAAATATAAAAACTCAAGTAAATTACAGATACCCCTTGAAAATACCCAAGTACTGTAACAACGTATTATTACTTTGTTACACTGCACCCTTATTGGGAGAGCCATTACGAGAGAGTCTTGAGTTTTGAGGTAGTTTTTAGAGCTTTTGACAATTTTGAAATATTGGTTGTTAAAACAAATGTAATTAATTAATGAAAATCTGTGTTAAAAAGACAGTCCAGTGTGATTTATGGAGGGAAAGGTGCAAGCTAAGGCTTCTTCAGAAACCATGTTCCCCATATTTCTTCACAGACTCACTGACACAGGTTGTAGGATACAGAAAATAGTTTGCGCCCAAAATTTTGTCAAAGCTTCGTTAGATGATTCGAAGTGCCAGGAAACATGGAGAAACAAATACATGTGTTAAAAAGGAAACACCAGTCTCATGTATAATAATAAAGTTTATTTCAGAAATCAGATTTCATATCGGCTCATATCTGTTAAGTGATTCAACACTTCCTCTTCCTGTTAGTCACAGAAACAAATGTTCACATAAACAAAAGCATCAATCAGATACAGTGAATCCTTCACATTATCAGCCACAGTATGGTAGCTTGGGTCCCTGAGAGCTGCGCTGGTGTGGAGCGTGATCTCTGACAGACCGCCATCAGAGCGTCACACCGTTCAGAGAGCTCGAACAGAACCGTGACAGACGGCGAGTGCGGGGAAGCCGGCAGGAGATGAGAGGAAACGGTCGGCCAGAGAGCCACAATGCTGCCACCGCACACTGAGTTCATTCCTCAGGCGCATAATGAGTGGATCTCTGAATGTGTACCACGCAACCTCCACACGGCAGACTCAAGGCCAGATTCATCGATCCCAGATTGACTTATTAATGTGGTTGGATTATTGTTTATGCGATCTCTTTAGATTGAATCCTTGTAGAGAACATTTAAAGGAAATGTTAAAGGTATAATAAGTGGGATTTTCTTAAAAATAAAATATAGACTTTTACAAATATAATATAAATCATCACCTCTGGGCCTCTATACATGTGTGTTGGTGAGTGTGTGCAGACCCTTGTGAGACCCTTCCCTCTGCATCTATTCTGTTGTTTTGCTTTGCACAGGACGTTTCCAGGAGGGCGCTGTTGTGGTTCCCTGAGCCAATCACAGCGTACAGGTGAGTGTGGGAATGATTCAAATTAACAACTGGGCCCCGTTCAGACCAGCGAACATGGCAAAAGAGTGATGCAGAGTTGGCCTTCTTTCTGTTGGACAGGTAGGTGCCTCAAACTGGGTAGGAAAAGCTAACCAGCGATTAGCATGCTAGCACAAAGCTAACTGTGATGCTGTCAGTGTTAGCTCGACGAGGTGGGTGTGTTCTCGCATGAGAGAGTGAGAGTGAGCTTCTGGTGATGAAGAGCCCAGGAGGAGGGGCCAAGTTTGAATGTGTTGTTGACAAAATGTAAGAAATAATCCTGCTTATTATACCTTCAAAGTCAACGTGTTGTTACCCCCAACTCATCAACGCCTTAAGCTCAGGTACCAGTAGTGTCAGTTTATCAAAAGGAGGATGAAGTTAGAAATGATAAAAATTATGTTAAACTTTAACAATGAAGCAGTGAAATTAGAAATAATCAACATCCTGTAAGACTTTAAAAATAAAGCTTGTTGAGACACATTCAACCTTTTCTTTCGTTTTGAGTGAATGTGTAACCATGTCTGCAGTGTGCAGGGCACATGATCCTGCTGACAGAGGCCACTGCCATTAGGTTCCATGAGGGGTGTGCTTGGTCTGCAATAATGTTCAGGTAGGTGGTACGTGTCAAAGTAACATCCACATGAACGGCAGGACCCAAGGTTTCCCAGCAGAATGTTTCCCAAAGCATCACACTGCCTTCTTCCCATAATGCATCCTGGTGCCAGGCCACCTTCTTCCATTGCTCCATTGTCCAGTTCTGATGCTCATATTTCCATTGCAGGTGCTTTCGGAGCTAGCAGACACAGGTAAGGAAGTATGGACAAGAGAAAAAGCTATAAAATTAATGTCTACAACTAATTTTTCTTCTTCGTAATATATTTTTTAATCTTTGATAAAAGATCAGCACAAGTCATATCATCCCGTGATCTGTGATTTGATATCATGTTCTTATTAGCAGCATGTGTTTCTGGCCACATTGGTGCAGAGCTCTAAAACAAGCTGATAAGTATGTTTACCTTTACATGGCCGCATACAGTTACTGTGGGTAACATTCACACAGTTCAGCTGAGTTTAGCTGCCTGCGGTGGGAACAGGTGGCAAACAATTATTTAATAAAAAAATACAGTAGATTGGTGCAGCTGATCACGGACATTTTCTGCTATGATCACAAGACCTGGGTGGTACCACACACACACACACACACACACACACACACACACACACACACATATTGTGTACATGATTAATTCCCTAATTCCTAAAGACTTCATGGTATGCTTGAGTGGACATGGAGAATGCATATTTGTATAAGTCTTCTAAGCCCTTCCTCACACACACACACACACACACACACACACACACACTTTCTGGGACATGCCATTGTTACATTTAACTCCTGGAGACTTGCCCTTACGTTAAACTCTGACCCAAAATTCTGTTTTTCCCCGGTTTACCCTGCAGTCCCACCTCTTCTTGTTACTATTGCTCCGTCTGATCAGCTGTTTGTTATTGCATGCAGGTAATGCAGTCTTCAATGACTTCTCCAATAACACTCAGATTTTCAATACAGACTGATTTTAAAGAGAGGTACTCAAAAGCAGGCTTCTTAGGTCATGTCAACACGTACACGGGTCCTTATTCTGAACAGATAATCTGAACCAAACCTGAAAAAAACAATTGAGCTAACATTAGCTCTACAAGTCTGATAAGAACACATTGTTTAATCAGATGACTCATTTTTAAAAGGTCTCAAATGCCTCCTTGATGGACACGCCATAGATTACGCCATAGAGCGATTGTCCTACTGTTATAAATAAATATAATACAGAAAAGTGCTGTCGCCTCACAGCTAGACGGTTCATGGTTCGAATCCCGGGTCAGATGTAGTGGGCCTTTCTTTGTGTAGTCTGCATGTTCTCCCTGTGCATGTGTGGTTTCCCTCCAGGTACTCCGGCTTCCTCCCACAGTCCAAAGACATGCTCGTTAGCTTCATTGGTGACTCTAAATTGCCCGTAGGTGTGAGTGTGAGCCTGAAAGGTTGTCTGTCTGTCTGTCTGTCTGTCTGTCTCTGTGTGTCAGCCCTGTGATTGACAGGTGACTTGTGCAGGTGTAACCCTGCCTCTCGCCAAATAGCAGTTGGCTCCACCCCCCCGCAACCCTGAAAGGATAAGATGATGACGGTATAGATGATGGATGGATGGATGGATAATATAATAAATGTAAAATCATACTGTTAATAATTTTGACATACTCACTTTTAATGATGGAAAACAAATCTTTCAGGAATAACATGTTTGGCCAACATCTGGAATCTCATTGGCTGGAGTTTCTGGAGTGAAACCATCAACCAATAACAGCTTCCACACAGCTGACACATATGAAAACAATGGATATGTAAGTCTTGAATAGTTTTTTTAATGCAATCCTAAGCACCCGTAAATAGTTAGCACTTGTTAATGAGGTGTTCGTTGGTTTTAGAAGCAATGTTTGTTTGCTGTAACTAATAAGCTAGTAAACCAGATTATAGTGAGTAAACGTAATCTGTCATTTCCTGACACTTTAGCTCGTATGTTCGTTGTTTAGAAAGAAGACTAAAGAAAAAGTGTCCACCATTCAAAATGTTTGAATTCAGAGTATCTCTCTCAGAGCCCCAAGCAAACCCTGCTTCACCGCTCAGAGAAATAAAGCCTGACTGAGCTGCTGTGCCTGTAGGTTCATGTGCCAAAGCCACGATTAGACGATAAACCACTTTTGTCCCCATTTGGACAAGCTGTCCCCAATTACCTGGTCTTTACTCTTTAGTGTGTACCTGAAAGTAGGTCAGTTTAGGAACACAAAAGAATTTGAGCTAAGATATGCACTCACTGTTTGTTTGTATAGCTGGAAACCCAACCCAAGAATACGTTTGAAGACTGGTCCAAATTAAGTCCATTTGCATGAATGGTTCACAATGAAAAGTTCTTAAAACTGAAACTGATTCTTACAAGAACAGAAACATGAACGCACACACAGGTAACTTTAAACCCTCATATTCACTTTCTCACATCAGATTCAGTTTTAGAAATGATGCTTTAATGTGGAAAAACGGTGAGCATGTGACCGGCAGCGTTGGTGATTTTAGTGGCTGTGTAACTAATCATACTCTTCAGAGAGAGAGAATAAAGAGTTTGTAGAAGAAGGTAAGCTGAGGGCAAACACTGATATCCGATCAGTGTAATTCCTCCTGCCGATGTGACTGATTTTCTACAGGCCCTGCAGCCAAAAGGCCATCAGGTGATTAATTGGACCTAAATGAATAAAGTGGACAAAGCAGGACACCTAACTCTGTATGTCCTCTTAATTCTGCATCTCATTCTACAACTCGTCCTTGATTCACACGGCACCACATTAAAAATCATGGTTTCATTGGGCACAGTATGACTCTGACCGGTGAGCACGAGACAACATTCGAGAAGAACTCATGACCTCATTAACGTGTGCGGCGTTTTGGAAATGATTGCATCCTAAATGACCTACTTTCTCTGCGGGGACCCCATAAATATCCAAGTATAAATGTAAATGTAAACAGGTAACGTCGCAGCTGGCTCTCAGAGGGAATGAGCATGGTGCTCACATTATTAAATTGAGGGCGCGGGGGGCTCGAGTGCTGCTGTAGTTTGGTTTCACTCTCTCCATCTGTTGGGTCACTCTCCATTTCAAGGTGTACATCTCTCAAGTGTCTGACTGCACACAGCGCTACAGCTAAATGAGCAACCTCTGTCCTTGAATTCATAATGCCTGCAGCTGTCTGAATATATATTTGCAGATATTGTATAATATTTCACACAAACTGAAACACACTGTGCTGGAAACTGAACAGAAGAAAAATAGGCTGCCTGAACCTGTTCTTTGATTTTCATGTTCACAACAAGCAAAGTTTCAGCTGGTGTTCACACAGACCCTCACATTAACCCTCAGAACCTGCAATAGAAATGGTCCACCAGGGCTTACATTGGTACTTTGTGATGTTATTTCTTTAAGTATTTTCAAAACATCATCAAACATCGTTAGATGAGAAAAGTAACACTTTAGATTACGTTTGTGTTACCAGAAATGTAACCCCCTTTGTGGCTCGTTCCACATGTGTGTTATATTGTCAGGACGGCGTGTAGCCTGCTGTACGTCTACCTTTGAATGTATCGACTCTACCATCGCTGCAGAGCCTTGTTTACGGCCCATAATCTGTAACTATGCAGCCTGATAACAGAAATGAGAGACGCAGTCTAACCTCTTTATGATGCCAACAGACAGGGAACTGGGCAGAGGCGTACAGTATTAGGCACAGCTGTTTCCATGACAACAATACAACACAGGCTCTTAGTCCCCCCAGTGTTGTGGTGCTGTGTTTAGCTGCAGATGCTTCTTCACATTTGAAGTCGAGCTCTTCACAGCTGACGAGCACTTCTCCTCCAGACACAGCTTACATTTCACCGTCATGTTGTTCTCGTCCCTTTCACCCAAACATTCAGAATAATGTGAATATTTCCACAAAGTAAACGCTGTCCTCTCTGACAGCTCGCTAGCTGAGTTAGCTAGCTACACATGGGCACTGACACAGCTGTGTTTACCTTCTGCTGGTACGCAGCTACCTGCCAAGAAGGAGGAGAGAAACAGAAACAGAGCTTCAGGGAGTTTCTGTTTCTGTGGCGACAAAAGGAAAAGAGAAACACAGTGATTTATTTTACAGTAACAGATTACTGTTTATTAAAAAGTAACTAAATAATGGATTACTTGACTTGCAGAAGTACTCTAGAGTACTCTAACGGATTACTTTGTAACAAGTTACCCCCAACACTGATGATGATCAATAAAGTATTGATATTGTGTCATCAATACAAAAATACAAAACTGTTTTTTTCTTCAGATTTTGCACAATAAACTCACAAAACATTCTGATCCATAGGAATTATAAAAACATATTACTTACCACTCTCTCTTAAAGTTATTTGAAAGCTGTATTTTTAGTCAGTTTTAGAGAAATGCTCAAGATTTTATCTGAAAACATGCAAATAGAATTTTTTTTCTTCGTTACATTTTAAAATCTTTAGTTTTTCAAACAAACATTGACAGAGGCCAGAACATGGCAGCCCCCTGAAACTCAAAAGTTGTCTACACACTTAGTAATGACATATGGTGTGATGATGCAAAAGAGGAAGCCTTAGACGCTGTCACACTTTTTATTTTAGATATTTAAATATTGTTATTCAACCGTATTTTACTGAATGTTTGGATTAAATCTAAACAGGATTATGCAAACATGACATCCATTTTCAAAAGGTATTTTTTCTGTCAGGAAAATGTGACACTGTATGTACACTATATTAATGGTCTGAAGACGTCTGCAGTGTCCTCTTAATATTAAAGGTCTTTATTTGAATATTATTCATATAAAGGGGGCAGTGGTTGCCTGGAGGAAGGGGAGAGAACTGGGCTAATGGTTTAAATTGAACTCCATTTCAAAGCTAATGTTAGCTAGTGTTGCACATGGTTTATGCTGATGGTGAGCTGAAGAGGGAAGAAGCTCAGGAAGATGCACAATGTTCACAACCTTTGGCAAAACAAGAAGATAGAAATCCTTACACAGGCTTTAGAAGCAATGAAGACATGAAGGTCATTATCTTCAAAGTGTGTTATAATCTATTCACACACTGGCAATAAAAAGGGATTAAAAGTAATATGTGTAATTTAAATGCATTAAATAATCATACATGTTCTTCTGAGTCCTGCATAAAACATAGGGTTGTGTGTGTGTATGTGTGATTGACAGCTCTCTTACTCTCCATATGGACTTCGCAGCCTTCCTCTCCGCTCTCGGTGTTTCCGGCTCAGGGTCATGAAGTCCTGGAGGCCTCCGCTCCGTTTGAGCTTCACATCCTCCAACTCAGACCTGCATCTTTTTACCAAAGCTGCTTTATGCAGAGGCACCATGAAAGTCGAGTCCTCCATGATGGTTGAGGAAAGACGGGAAATGGAAACAGGAAACTGAGCCTTTTTGCTTCGACCTTAATTAGAGCTCACCTTCTTATCTCTGTGGTTTTACAGTGTAGAAGCACAAATACTTCAATACACTGTAAGACGCTCCGATGTTTTGATGAACGGATCAGGTCCACTTTGCATGCTAGTGTCATTCTTCATTTTTATTTACAGGCTTTGTATCCTGATAGGTTGACAGCTGCTAATTTCCAAGAGGGCTACTGATAGAACAAAATGCTAATGCTAAGGCTAATGCTAAAGCCTTAACACTGAACCATTGTGACACCGGGCGTGCAGGCGTGAGGGCTAGAGATGTTTTAAAAATGGGTAATGGGACACACACATTATGACATCACACGCTGGCTGGAAACATGATGTGTCATTAATAATAAAAAACACTGACTTCCAGTGTGTAAATGTGTGTCGTACATTACAGAATTTAGATATAATAAATAAATCCTTTGTTAATATATATTTTTTTCTCAAATGTGTTTATAATGTGTTTTTTTGTAACTTAACATAATAACATGACATAACATAGCATAATTACAGCAACTGTTATGCCCCGTCTAGGAGTCCCATTTCCCTCAAGTCCCAAGCAGCCACAGACACAAAAGTTACCGTTTAAGAAAAATAAGACGGATTTATTTTTATAGCCAAAAAAAAGTATAACTTTAACAATGACAAAGTACAGTGTTTAACTGAACTTCAGGGTGAATCAAAATAACAAACAAACAGTTATAACTCAGAAGATAAATGATCTGACCTAACAACTCAAAGAGAACAGAAATACAACCACTTACCTCCCTTACTAATATAAACAGGAAAAAACTACCTTAAATAGATAAGATTCACCCCGACATATTGATATGCTAAATTAAACAGACTGAATCTTGAAACAAAGGAAAACCATAGACTGTATAAATAATGGACGTAGTGTCAGTGACGTCACCCATTGGTTTCTGAAGAAGCGTTTTGAAGCCCGAATTGCGCCGCCGCTGGGGGTCGCCATATTGGAAATGCCAGAGCGGGCTAATCCAGAGAGGGGTAAAGAGGCAAATGCGACCGAGCTAAAGCCTGTGGCTGAGGACTATGGGTTTGACTCCTGGCAAAGTCAAACTAGCTCATTCATTATTTATAGTCTGTCGGTGACTGACTGCAGGTGTTTAGTTATCAGACTAAAGAAGTAGCGGACTCGCTGCTCGCTCACCCGGTGAGCGAGCGGCGAGCCGACACGTAACGGGAAACTTAAAATAACCGCTCTGCTCAACACTGCAGTCCGCTGTAATCTCTCCGGGTAAAAGCCAACAACTCCTGACTCCTATTTACTGACCGACGATTAAATAAATGTTTGATAAACACTGAACAGGCTAACAAGCAGCTAAAGGGAGCACAGTATACCTGCTACTGGTGCTAAAAATATATATCAATACAATAACACTAACATTTAACTCACCGAAAAGCTGGAGCTCAGACATAAAGTTCCATAAATCCCACAGAGACAGATTATTTATCCAAACTTTGAATGAAAAAACTCCCCAAAAATCTCCAACAACACAACAGGTTAAGTTAAGCTCAGCGTAAACAAGACTATATCCTGACAAGAACACAGAATAAACTAAATGCAAAACTAAACGATGAAAACTCATGACAACAAGAGACAAAGTGAGGAGGTAAAAAAAGAAATAATAACTGAACACTGAAATACAAGACAAAACCAGAACTAAACTAAAACTCATGACATGTTAGGCTCTTCACACGGATGTGTCCTGGGACCAGCCAATAGGTGATTGGTCAATGCCACAGAACATTACAGACACTAAACTTGTCCCTAGCCTACAAATATTAGACTGATATGTAGATACATGTTAATACTGAATCTCTTCTTTTACCTCTAGTGGCACATGCAGGTCGACATCTCCTTTTCAGAGAAATGTGTCCATAACTACTGGATAGATTTTCCATAAAATCAACGACTGTTTAATGATACATGTTTACCAGACGATGAATTTGAAGAACCTAGGCGACTCTACTTTTCATTTAGTAACATCACACCATGCTTTGATGAATGACTAAAAACCTGCAAGCTCAGCAAAGGCTTGTGTTGTATTAACTCTCAGATGTACGTCGCTTTGGACAACAGTGTCGGCTGAATGAAACTGTAACATTGTAACAAAGGCTGAATCCTTGTAGCATCTTTGGCTCCAACTCAGGCCCTTTGCTCCAAGTCGTTCCATTACAGATAAATAATGCCAAAAAATAAATCCTGCAGAACAAATCAGTCCTGTGAACTTCAGTTGTGCTGTGCTACGAGATGCAATTCTCAATTGTCATAATGCTAACATGCTAAAACCAACATGCTAAACATAATACCTGCAAACCACCAGCCTGTCACTATTATCATTTTAAGCATATCAGCGAGCTGACCTCAAAGCACCGCTGTGCCTGAGTACATGTTCTCTCTTTAAAGCAGAATGGGCCCTAAATTTACTTTTTTGTCACACTATCACAAAAGGTTGTCGATGGTAACTCTACAGATTTTTAAAGCTGTAGTCCAGCTCAAAAGATCGCAGCACAAAAAGCAACAATTACCACAGTATGGCTCAACCTTTGCTATATAATTGCTTATGTAAGACTGGTAGCTGTAATTAAATTGCATTCAATAGAAACTTGTATTCAGTTATTATTGTATGGCTTTATATAACAGCAGGGCTCCATTAGGCAAAGTGATTTTAATGTATTTAGCCTCATTTTAAAACTGGACTCTGAATGGATCTCTACAACTTTAGGATGAGCTCTCAGGATGTTTCATTAGAAACCGTCTCCATCCACCAGTGTACTTTTCCTCCTCTCCTGTGGCCTCACAGACACATCACTGTGGGCCCAGCGTGTATTAAAATGCATGTCCAGCCGGGTTTTCTCATGACTCACCTTGCCCTTGGAGAGAGGTGCGAGCAGAGAGAGATGTGGTGAGACAGCAGGGGGGGAGGAGGAAGGAGGTGCGCTTGCCAGCACCTGAACTCTACATCCCCAGAGGGGAGCCACAAGTGCAGCTCCTCGCCTGAGGGCCACTCCTCCACTGGTACAGTGTGGACCATAATCCATCAGCCATGACTGACATGCTGCGAGCTGGTTAATCAGTGACACTGACCCAGCCGTCGCTCAGCGCTGCCTGGAGGGCCTCATCACCACTGATGCAATGACATCCTCACTGTCTCTGGAAAGTTCCACACAACAGAAGTAACCAACAATATGACTAAATGTAGGTGATTCTTCTCACTTTCCATGTTTTTCTTAAATTATGCCACCACTTTATTTTGACTCACTTGGACAACTGGTTAGAAAGAAAAATCAGTTTTAGAGCGCTTTCACAAGCACAGCATTTAGTCCGTTTTAATCGAACCCTGGTGCTGTTCAACCCCTGGTGAGGTTTGGTGGACATGAAAGCAGTAATCTTATTCTGTTGCGGACCAAAACAACCGGTCCGAGACCGCTTGGAGAGGCGGTCTCAGACTGTTTCCAAGTGAACCGGTTCGATTGCAGTGAGAACATACACAGACTTAAAGCAGGAACATATACAGGAAGCAAACCAAAAAACTGTGCATAGTAGGTTAGTAACGGGTGCTTACACTTGCAGAGACAGACAGCAAGATGATTAGAGGACAGACGTGGTGGGGGAGTGACGAGGAAAACAATTTTACAAATGCTGGTGGAAACGCACGAGAACATGGAGGTGTTCAAACTGTTCAGTGAAAAACTAGAGGACAGTGGAACTGATCGATCGGTGGAACGGTGTCGGTTAAAAGTAAAAAAACTGACAACCAAACAAAGTCCTCGATCGTGTTGAGTGTGATTGAGGTGTGAGTTCTCTCTCTCTCTTTGTTTACTTCAGGGAGTTTTCCAACATGGAAATTCTGACCAATCAGAGAGCAGTTTCCCTGCGCATCAGAACTTTTGATCCGCTGGTAAAAGCTGCCGTGTGAACACAAACCAAACATGAGGCAAAATGCAGCTTTGTAACAATTTGGTGTTTGATTCAATCAAACAAACAGACTTTAGGTGTGAAAGCAGCCTTAAAGTTATAAACTTTGCAGAGCATCACACTGAAAACGTTCTGATAACCTGTTCAGTAACAGTCACAAGTGTGTTTGTGTAAACTGTAAACAGAATTGTATCCTTATTAATGGTGTGGGGTGAGTAGCTAGCTAACTCAGCTAGCGAGCTGTCAGAGAGGACAGCGTTTACTTTGTGGAAATATTCATATTATTCTGAATGTTTGGGTTAAAAGGACGAGAACAACATGACGGTGAAATGTAAGCAGTGTCTGGAGGAGAAGTGCTCGTCAGCTGCGAAGAGCTCGACATCAAACGTGAAGAAGCATCTGCAGCTAAACACGGTGAGACAACTGAAAAAGAATAATCAACACTAACTTGCAATGATACACAGAGGATTTGTTTCATCTTAACAAAGGGGACTAAAGCACATCCAACATGACGGAGACATAAAGACATGTTTGTCGTATAAAGTGTTCATCCAACTGGCCCGTTCATGTTTCACTGGTCACTGTGCTGCAAAGATCTTACAATCTCAAAGCCTAAATGTCAGAGACTCACAAGGTGACGGTCGGAACAATCCTGCAGGTCGCCACAGTGGGGGGCGTGGCCTTTCCTCTGATGTGGGAGTCTTGGCTGACGTCTCATCTCAGTGTGGGCTACAGACCCAGCACCTCTTACTGTGTTACACAATCTCCTCTGTGTTTTCTACTGTGGCTTCAACAGCGTTCAGATAATGTGTGTGAGAATTGTGCAGCTACATAGCTCGTCAGTCTTTCTGTATAAATCAGTGCGAATAAGAGCAGGGTGATAAAAGGATCTCAAGACGAAAATGTGATTACATTTATGTTAATAACGATCCATTTTTTATTTTTACACAATATGGATAGATCTGGGAGACCACACCCTCGCAAAATAAATCAACAGACAGTCGCTCTGTAGTTTTTAAAACATTTCCAACAGCTCTCTGACTGTACAAGTCACATAGAAGTCATGTTTAATATCTTGGCTATTTTCATCAACATCATTTAATCAGATGAGTTCAAGTCATAGGACATCCGAATATTATTAGATATTATGGAGAAACAAGCTGAGCTAAAATTAGCGGCAGCTCAGCTTGTAGTTCCTGAGGCCTCGTCAAAGAGCAGCAGAGAAACACTGATTTAACATCAAACTGCTTAATTCTGTGTTTTACCGTTTTATTTACCGGGTCTGTTGGTTTTGGAGAGGAGGAGACCTCTGTAGATAATTCAGCTCTGGGTAGAAAACACTGATGAACCCTGTTGTCTTAGTTCAGACAGAGTCTAGGCCTTTACTGTGATATTAGCTACATAACTCAGCTGTGCAACAACAAAGAAACACTGCTACTCACCAAACAACACAACAAGGAAGCAAAGAAAACACAGGTGTGCTTGAACCTTTGGGCAAAACCAAACATGATCACTTCTGGATCATTTAAGAAAACGATGGTGTGAGGACACACTTCTTGTGCAGTGTGCTAACTGAGAGAGTGATGGAGGAGTGTTTTGATAAGTTTTAATCATCATTAATTTAATAGACAAAAAGACAGTATAAATATATCTAATAAAAAACCTTTGTTTATAAACTATATTTTAAAGGGTTTCTTATGAACTGTCTGATTCTTCAGGCTTCTATCAGGATGCTATTCAAACTGATAGTGTTATCAAAGCATACGTCATGAGAAATATAGTTATTAATCAATAAAACCCCGTATCAACAAGCCTTTAAAATAATTAATCTTTTGTTTTTATTGCAAAGTCTGTACCTGCAAGCCAGCATCTGCAAAGCAACAGAGATGAATCACCTAAAAATGCACAGGCAGAGACACACATGACGCAAACACCTGCAACACGTAGGATTCACAGGCTAACGCCAGCATTTAAGAACTGAAATGGGTACGAGGGAGGAGGAAGCACAGCAGACTCTCGCAGCCAATCAGGAGCAGTTAACTAAATAAAAAGCAATCACGGCTCTGTGCACAGAAACAGCGTCTGCAGCCACTAAATTAACTTCTTCTACTTGACTAAGTAGCTATTTTACTCTTCTAATGAGAGGCCGGGAGATTGTCTTTAGCTCAGCCCTCTCGATCAGAATCATAATTCCCCGAACACACCCACAGAGATCCGCCAGAGGAAACACGAGGTGAGCAATCTGAAGGTCGCTGATGGAGGCAATCAGGAGAGGGACGCTTTCATCTGAGGTGACTGCATGGGACAACAGCCTCCAGGCTAACATATTAGAGCATCTGTGCTAATGAAATGGTTCACTTAATGTACGGGTCTACAGGGCGGAGGAAGATTAGCGGGATATATAGCCTGCCATGTCATCATGCGCTATGTGAGTGTACTCCTGCTGCTGCATATGAACACATCCTTCAGAGTGCTGTTGTGTTCATCTCCAGCAGGAAGCATTCTGTTCATACGTTACAGTTTCCATATCCGGCTGCCATGATTATTTACTGTCTCTTATCCTCTGATCATGTGCAGGCGCTGCTCCTATATGAGCCGAGGCTGGGAAGCATGTTAGTGTTGTCTTATATATGAGCCCTCCTGACACTAATGCCTTGCTTGGATGAGCGATGTGTGTTAACGGCCTCTCGTACACCTTCATGGGACCTCTGCAGCATACAAACATGACTGAAAGGTGAACCTGAAGACGAGTGAAGTCCGAGCCTCGGAGCGGATTAGATCTCAAACGTGTAAATGTGCGTTTGATGGCGGAGGAAAGCACATGACGCATAGAACACGTAGAGTATTTCTCTGCCCCGTGGCTTCATCCAATACTGCTCCTGCTGCTGTAATATTATTGACTCCTGCACAGACAAATAGTTCACGATGACTCCACTCCATGGCGGTGCAATAAACACTAGACACACCTCTAATTAGCTTGTCGCTAACTGCAGAAAATGGTCTGTGCGCTCACAGTCTCAATTTCCTCTCACAGCGTGGTTTTTGGATTGCATTCATTCAGTCATATTTCATAGAAGTTCAATATTTGCTGCCCTTTAAGTGCTGTTTTAGCCTTCATCAATGCCTGAGAGAAATATCTGACTCTGAAGGTTGCAAAGTTCTTCCTTTATCATCCGTACGTCCTTGTCGTTGCCTATCAGCCATTTGTTTCCTTGAAGGAGAGTATAGTTTGTGTATTAAAGGGCTTTAGGCTGAAACAGCTCCCTGTCAGAGCCTGTGAGTGGACAGGAAACATTTTGGATGGAGTGCGGAGCGTGTCAACCTCCTCTGATTTCACTCTCAAAACACTCTTCGTGAGTCCCAAACTCTTCACAGTTCGAAGCATGCTGACGCTGAATACAGCTGTGTATTGGGCTTACATTATTCAGCTGCTGAGTTAACAAAGTTCTTTAAAAAGTAACCAAAGAAGTCATGCAGGTGCACCAGGCCTACACAACTGTGGCTTGTCAGTGTTACCTGGCTCAAACACGTGTCTCTTTGCATTTCTGCATTGACTTTGTGTTTGATTATGGCCCTCTTTACGACAGCGGATAACAGCCATTGTAAACAAACAAACAAACCAAAAAAAAACTGAGCCGAAAAAACAACAACTCTGAGATTAAATTCGTAAATTTCCCAGAAAAAATGTTTGAGATCATAAAGTCACAAATTTGTGAGAACAAAACTCAAATTTACAGATGTTTGCACTCCAATCCTCTCTGGACTTAATAACCTCGGGGTGGTTGTCTGTTGTATAAGCCTGGAGAGATGTGGATTAGAGACTTGACTTGACTAGAGGCCTGATGACTCGGATGACCTGCGTGTGTTCAGAAGTTTGAATGTTAGCTGTTGAATACAAAATCATAAAATTCAACTATCAGGTATGTACGCAGCGCAAACCGGGAATCACGATTGGACGACTCAAAAAGTGATCGTCATGATTGGCCCCCAAAGAGAAGCCTCATCAGTCGTACTCGTTACTACTCAATACGCTCTCAGAGCAGACCATCATCATGGCTGCGTCTGTGCCAAGATAATACAGATACAATTCATTGTCATACTTTTTGAACAGGTTATATAAACTGGCCAATGATATCATTATTAGACGGGCTGCTAACACCTTGTGTTTTCTCTTTATAAAGACCGGATACTACAGGTAAGAGTGCTGGATGTTAAAAAAAATAAAAGTGACTGGACTCGAGACCAGCTTGAGACTTGGACCAAATGACCTGAGACTTGGGACTTGAGCAAAGATGACTCGGTCACAACACTGTAAGCCTCCATCCACACGACTATACACACGGAAAGAAACGACTGAAACCACTGATTGTGTTTCTTAAACTTTTTCTGTCATGCCCCTCTTTGGAGAAAGAAACATTTCCAGGCCACTCACCCCAACAAAATTGTCACAGTTTAACTTTAACTAAGAAAGTCAAGATCGTGACCTTTCTTTTCACTTTTCACAGTAATTTGCTGTGCAAGAAAAAAATAAAAATATTTCAATTGCGCCATCAGACTTTTTCAAATAGAAATAAAATAAAATGTGCAATAACTTTTTCAGAACATTAACAATAAAGTTCAAACTGTGCTAAGAAAAACAGCAAACAGATTTTTGCTGCAGCTGCCAGACTTTTCAGACGTATAACACAGACAGGTCTCTCTTCTTCTCCTACCATATTCGCTGTAAATCCAATAGCAAGATAAGCGTCGTCATGTTTTCTTGACTTCTTGGATTTTGGCGGCCAGTCAGCGTTAACGTCGGCCGACGTCGTCTTGTTGGTATCTGACACGTCAGCTGTTTTTGACGGCTCAAACAGGTTGCTATTAACACCATTTTCTCAGAGATATACAAGTTTATTTCTGGCCAATGTGCAACTTTAATCTTGAAATATTAATCTTCTCCCCGGCTTAATACAATGGCCCTAATACGCTGTCCTACCTTTACATGCACAGCCTATAGTGTAATTTTTAGGACTGACTGATCGTGATGAATAGAATCAGTGTTGATTGCTGGATGGAGACACAATGTAAAACTGCAGATGCAGAAGTGTCAATAACAATTTCAAAACAATTTACATTTAAGTGTCATAATGAGGCGTCTGCTTCCTTGTGCTTCTGTAAAGGCTGTTCAGGTCTGTGAAAATCTCCTGGAAGTTTGGTGACCGACCATCACCCAGGCAGATCACTCAGAATCTACCACAGGTGTTGGGTTGAGATCTGTTAGAAGGCCAGAGTTTGTAAGTCACAAATTATAAAATGTGTTTATGTCTGCTTGAATGGAATCATCTGTCATGTGTCTCCACTCATTCATTCATGTTTTCCCTTCGATCCATCAGCTGTCTGCAGGTTTTTCTGAAGGTTTGAAGTGAAAAAATGATTAAATAAAAGTGTTGATTCATTCTCGACCCATCACACAATATTAAGAGTAGCTGCACACTTAAACATGTTTTTTGAGCTGTAATCTAAATGATATTGCTGACTGTGGTGAAACGCATCAGTGCTGGTGTTAATATTGACAATTCTGACCAAGTTTATAAAAATCAATTCATGATTAGGAAATGGCTCAACACGCTACCTACTGCTTTAAATCAGCCCTGGACTTTGCCAGCGGATGGCTTCAGGCTTTAGTGGGGCTGGAGCAAACGGCTCAAACTGATAGGGCTCAGGACCACCACAGTCCTCCACCACATTGAAGTGCTCTTCAGGGGACTCTGGAGGGGAGAAGTCCTCCACCTCGAAAGAGCCCTCTGTGGCATATGTTCCACCAGGCAGATATTTACTCTCTGTGTCACACTCCATTTCTCTCTGGCAGCTCAGATGTCACTGAGCTGCTGGTCACACCCACTCCCCTCCACCCCCCCTCAGCCCCTTGCCCACTTTGAGCATTTTTCAAAACTGTGCAGTGGGTGGAGTTATGCTCAGACCTGTGGGTGCAGTTACACTTAAATAATGAAACAGTAATCTCAAACAAAGGGAGTGAAAGTGCTTTTTTTCTCCTACCTCGTGTGGATTAGAGGAAATCTGCAGTGAAGCAACCTGTGGTATTTATGAGTCCATTTTACGGACATGCCCGGAGCTCTGTTGCTTGTTCTGCTGCTCTGTCTGAACATACAGTTCACTTTCACAACTTGCAAGGCAAGCATGGCGATTGAGAAGCTGAGCTGTTATTGTTTCACTGGGTTACTGCTCCATCGGCCTCCCAGCACGAGAGTAACTCTGTCGGCCGCCTGAAGGTGCACAGAGACGAAGGTGGCGGGAACATAGATCTCCTGCATGCCTCAATACAACATAAACATTCACAATGATTGTATTTGTATCTAAATGAAACTTTTGCATCTCTTTGAACATGTTTGCACAGTGTGGTGCTGACGCTGCACACGCATATATGTGACCTTGAGGCTCTCACAGTATTGGAAACAAAACAGGAAGAGCTGGGACTTTTACCTTGAAAATACCAAAGAGTAAATATGGACGCCCATCAGAGCCATTAGCCGTTCTTTTCCCTGAATAGTTGAACGACAGAGGCAGAGCGCTGAGTTCAATTACAGGACATGACTAGGATGTAAATGAGCCACAGCCCGTATGGAAATGTTAGTTAGTTCTTTCTTTAGCGGGAGCACAGGGATCGACTCGCAGAGTGCTGTCAGACGTCATCAAACATCATCATCATTGTTCCATATTTGTGCATCCAACCTTTTACGTGAGGAGAATCACTGTCCCTGCAATAGTGACACGGCAGCAGATCCTCTAAAGGATCATTCTGCTGACTTTGGAGGTTTTCCAGCACTTATTAAGTGATCATCATCTATTCGACAGAAAGGCACACAGTTTTGTTCTGACGTTCATGTTCTCCAGATCATCAGGCAGCAGGTTTCCGTTATCTTCTAAACTTCCGCATTGTATAAGCATGTTAGCAAGCTGGCGTTAGCATTTCACTCAAATCAATGTTGTGTGAACACTAGCATGGCTGCAGACTTTTGTGCTGCTGTACTTTCATCACAGCTGATATTACTATAGTTTTCTGGCCATCTGGATAATGTGTGAGTAAGTATAAGCCCAAAAATAATGCACGTTCTTTTTGCAGAATCATTCCATCTTTGAGCTCAGTGGGCCAGTAATGACATCTTCTTGTCTCTGAGTCAGACATACAAACAGATCCCCGTGGATCTCCTGTCTGTGGGAGATTTCTGACTTTATGAGGTGTGAAATAACGAGACTCTGCTCTTCCTCCCTCCTGGTGTGTTAAACTCTCCTGGCCAGAGTCCTTTAATAGCTCATCATGTGGTCATCAGAGAAGAGATGCAGTATCTGAACACATTCAATCATAACACCAGTAAGAGAGCATGTGTGTGTCACCATCGTTACTGTTCTGAAACCATTACAGCAGCTAATTACATATTTTAGCTTTGATAATATAATTATGATTATGAGGGCTAATGTATAAAAGCGTTGAGTGTGGGGATTTAAGATGATGCCTGATTGCTGACTGTTTTTGTCCTCCAGGTTCAAAATGAAGACAAACAATCTGCCCTGTTTTTAATGTGGTCACAGCTCTTATTCCCCCCACGTATCAGGATGAAACACAGGACGCAGTTTGAAACGTTGTAGTCAGAGTGTGTTTGTGGATCGTATTAAAGAGTTCATATAAGAATGAATAAGTTCCACACAGCGCCCACAGGAAGCGTCTTATCCGCAGCCCAGCAGAGCGCTGGCCCAAGCAGCTGGATTCGTGAAATCACAAGATCGCGTGAGAATTATGAAGGGGAGTCTGTACCGGGTTGTACATGTTTTGTTTTATGTTGGTGTTTTATTTTAAAATGACCAGATGCTGTGTGCTGTTTTCGTGTGTGACTTCCTGTTTGGAACAATCTGCTCTGTTCAGCTTGACGCGTGTTTGAAGCGGCCTCCGTCAAAAACATAATTCGTAACGGTGTGATTACATGCTGTCAGTGCATGTAAAGATTTTGTAATTATGCTAAATTTACGTCGACTGAAGTTCTTGAGATCCATCAGAAATGGTCCAACCAAACAATTCCTAGTTCTAATCCCGGCTTGGACGTAGTGGGCCTTTCTGTGTGGAGTCCGCATGTTCTCCCCGTGCATGTGTGGGTTCCCTCCCACAGTCCTTTGGAAACTTTGGCTTTTGCACAATGAAAGTAAAAAGACACTCACTATCTGGACTTGTTTCTCTTTTGGACACCAGGCTGTAACTTGTCACATATGAGCTGTGTCTCAGTTCAGGAGCTGCATCCTTGGAAGGACGGGGTCTATGAAGGATGAGTCATTCGTAACCTGCCTACACCCCGAAGGCCGTACTGAAATGAGACGGTCTGGTCTACCGAGGATTTCCTGTTTGCATTGCCTAGCAACAGGTAGCTAGCTGGCTAACTAGCTATCATAACGTCATGTAACTTAACTTACTATGTTAATGATTCTATTTTTATTTATTTCAGGGCCCCTTCGTGTTTCAACATCTGTATCTCAGCTATTCGAAAGAGTTGAAACCAAAACTTTCACATTTAAAGTGAATACCTCAGCTGTTTAAGAGTCGGCCATCTTGTTTGAATGGGCGCGCAATGATTCTCGGGATACGTTGGACCACAAAGGATGCACCTAATGGGTCCTTCGGGGCCCGGGGAAGGAGGACATTTGTCAACCGCTTCTGAGGGACAGCCTTTGACAGGCCGCTGTGACACACTCAGCCTGCAAATATATCCTTCGAAGGATGCAGCCTCTGAATATTTATTTTGGAATTAAGAGTTCAGTTTGCCTGATGTCATCAACACACCACCTGATTATGTTTTCCCTCGCAACTGAACAAGACAGTGAGTGATTTTAAAGGATGGAAGATGTTCGGCTCAGGTTCAGCTGTAACGTTCTCTTTTAAAACGTTCAGCATCTGTTTGCAAAGGCGAAACAATGAGACTTTGATGAGGTCTTGGATATGTAAAATAACAAATCCACAAACTTTGCTGACAAACCCTCTGACAGATATGCAGCATGCCACTGATTATGCAGCTGGTTACACAAAGTAAAGGTGCATCCCATTTCTCTTTGTCACCTTGCCTCCTTCACGTACATTTGACGGTGGAGGAAGGGGCTGGTCATCCTGCTGGTTGGACTGGGCTCACAGTCAAGGCCTTCCTCTCAGAGTTAATATAAGGTAATAGATTTTCTTGCAAATCTATGGATTACTTTGGTGCACGCTAAAATATAATCTACACTATTCAGCCATAACATTAGACCTCTGAAGGTGTGCTGAGGTATCTGGCACCAAGACGTCAGCAGCAGATCCTTTAAGTCCTGTAAGTTGTGAGATGGGGCCTCCATGGATCGGACTTGTTTGTCCAGCACATCCCACAATGTTTTAGCAAACAAGCAAAAGAATGTGGCATTACATCCCAGGGGTAAAGAGGTCTGCAGACCACACCTCTGTCTGCAAAAGTCAAAAAACGTTTTTTTTTAAATGAGAAGTGGAGAGAAGACGAAAATGGAGCATCCTGGGAGGGGTTAATTTTTGAGGAGACAAGCCAGACAATGCTCTGTTCGGCATGTCGCCAACATTCGGTTGTCAATAAGAAAACCAATAGTTTCATTTTGGGAACAAAAAAATTGACCTATGAAACTATAAAAGACCACGAGTCATCTAAATGTCACATCCAAGTAAAAAATACAGTTCAGGGAATATCAGCCCTGGAGGATACGGCTGCAACGAAGGCACTTAGCAGCCTGAAGACAGCCCAGCTAGGGACGATAGCTGTACTGTTTAGGAATGCCCACGCCATCTCAAAAAAAAAAAGTTTCGAGATTACAAATGGCAGTAAAGTAAGTTGTTCTTTGGCCAAGTCACTAACATTAGGTTAAATGTTAAATAGTCAGCATACTGGTTAGCTGTAATGTAATTAAGCTATGTGTAGTTAGCATGAACGCTTGCTATGCACTGACTTTTGGTGACACTTCAGCGTGTTTCCTTATTAATAAGCACAGGAAGCACATATGTCAATCATGTCAGGGTGTTTATTAGGCACATAGCTAAAGTTGAGAGGAAGACTCTACAGTCAAAGATGGCAGCAGAAAGATTCCTCTCCATCACGTCTGACGGGTCAACTGACACTGCTGTGATGGAACAGGAGGTTCTCTAAGTGCGTTTGTGCAACAGAGGCAAGGTGGAGGTCCACTTCGTAGGGTTACAGGATGTGGAGAGGGCAGACGGCGAGAACATCGCCCAGGCAATAGACGGCATGGTGAGGGAGATCAGCGGAGAAGAAGAGTGGCAGGCCAAGTTGGTGGCGTGTGCAACTGATGGTGCATGACAGGGGCACGCAGAGGCGTAGTGAGCAGGCTGAGAGGAACTAACATTTATGTCCTGGGCATTCACTGCCTGGCTCACCGCCTGGAGCTAGCTTTCAAGGATGCCATCAAGAGCTGCTCTATAGCAAAACAGGGCGAAGTGAATCTGCATACATTCTCCTGTAAAAGAACAGCTTCAAGATGATCGGGCAGAAGCCTCTTGTCCCAACTAGGGTTGGAGGCACCAGGTGGGTCTCTCACCTCTTCAGGGCCATTGCCCACTTTATAGAGGTCACCAGGGACGTACCCAGCAGCTCGAACAGGCAGGCTAAATAACAGTTCAGATACATGAATGTGAAAAGGTTAGGTCAGTTTACTATAATGATTAAAGGTGAGTGTCATAATGAACCTTTTCAAAGTGGCCAATGGAATGAACACATTTCTTGTTTGACTGTTTTTGTATAAAGACTATAAAGACCAGATGCAGAAGGGGTAAATCCAGTGCAGAGGAGCAAAGCACGCCACTGCTTCCAAACATGCCGGGATCCTGGAGTCCCTATGCAGACAGTGCTCACAAAATACAAAACCAGGTGAGGTAACTGAGAGACAGCTTAAATGTTGTGCATGGATGCTGTGCCCTAATATCTTAAATAAACCTACTAATGTGCCACAGACCGGGCCCCAAGCTGAAAGCCTGGACGGACCAACACAAGTATGATGACAGCGCCCTAAACCGTGTCATCAGGGCCAAGCTCAGGCTGCATGACTCTGCCAGAGGCTTCAAAGTCTATTCACTGACATGAGAACTGGACTTCTGAGGAGAGTGGACAATTTTCACAGTGGATGCCTCAGACAGATATGCCAGAAATTTTGGCCAAACACAATCTCCAACCACCAACTGTACAATAAAACAGGTAGCCGGAGCATCACCAAGGACGTCTGAGATGGCTAGGCCATGCTCTGAGAATGGAGCAGGACCGGATCCCGAGAGTTGCCTTAAGATGGACACCACCAGGCAAAAGAAAACCCAGAAGGTCAAAATCCACCTGGAGCAGAAATGTGACACAGGAGAAAAAATGAAATAAAAAATAAGCACTGGGATTCTACAATGTTGGTAAATCTTAACAGTTGGCCTGATGAGATCACTGCAAAGGTATGTCGGTTAAATTCATTTTCCTGTTTTAAGCGAGGAAAACAGACTTCATTGTTGCTAACGCTTCATCATGGACATGCACCGTCGTGAGCGCAGCAAGTTAGCTAGCAGGATTGCAAATCTGACATGGCGAAAACAGATGGTAGGCCTTTTTCCCTCTGGGATACACCCAAAAACAGACTGAGACTTATATTCCGGATTTTACATTAAAGGGATATTTTGGATTTTTGTATGTTAGTTGTATGAAATACATGCTAGTAGTGTAGTGGATGCTTACTCACCGAGTCCTGTGGTCAGAGTTCTAGCCGGTTCAGAAAGTAGAATAACTTGTTCCTGTGAGACGCCAGGATCATGAAAGCAAAAAGTTTCACCCTACAAAAACAACACGCAGACAATGGTGATCCATTTCAACCCAATATCATCGCCCTAGGATTTCATATACTGCGCCGTTCTTTTGGTACTATTTTGTCTCTTGCACAGTCCAGTATCACTACGCATGCAGCAGGCCGGTGAGTAAGCTCATAGCTTTGCATCCATGACACTACTAGCAAGTATTTCATACAACTTAGTGTACAAAAATCTGAACTCTCACTTTAAAGAAGTACTTTTACTTGTTGTTACATTACTCCACTGAGCTATAGAAAAGAAAATCAACATACTCGACTATAGCACTGTAAAGCACGTACAGAAGTCTGACAAACTACTCTGACGATATATAAAAACATAAAATCTACAGCTATGAAGTAAATCTGTTTACCATGTAGCATGAGGTGACCCGAAAGATTATTTTAACAATTTAATAACACATTCCATAAATTTTAAAACTTTCAAACATTAAGATTAAAAACTGATCTGTATAATCTTACACACACACACACACACGCACACGCACGCACGCACATCTGTTGAGGAATAAAAGCATCCACTCTGTCTTCTAATTATAGAATTATAGCGCAGCAGCTATTTAAAGCTCAGGTCACACACAGTTCTTACAGTAAGAACTGGGGCGCTGTTTACCACGCAGGAATTCATTAAATTAACATTTAGAGCAACAAACAGAAGGATTAACGCTGATAAAGACATCCTCCAAATTAAAATAAACTCATTTACATTTTATTTAAGCTTCATTTTAATGAAAGGATGAATCCAGCAGCTAAAGAGGCCTAGTTGTTTTCATGTTGACACAGTTTGAAACAGAACGTTTAAACGATGAGTCAAAAGAGAAAAAATCTGAACTAATTGTTACAGACGATACAACTATCAATCAATCATTAAACACAAAGAAAACAACAGATAAAGCTGCATCACTTCACTTCCAGCATACGTGACTCTTGATGTCTGCTCTGTTCCTGCCATAGAAGGAAGAGGACGTGGCCTGAGGCTTGACAGAGTTCAGCATTTTGTCTGTCGCCATCTTGTTTTTTTGGAAACAAAGGGAACATATATTTACAAGAGGTGCGCTGGAGAGAAGAGAGTTATATGTTACTTTGACTGATATTAAAACAGGCTTTCACCAAAATGCACTTCCTGAAAAAAATCAACAGACGACCTCTAAGAGTGTCTTTTAGTTCAACCTCCCCTGCTTTCTGGTCTGTGTGACTCTCAATGGGAGCATCAGTGACTAAATGAACATCATGCTGTGTTGAAGAAGACTTGAAACTAGAGATTGAGACCATAAACTCATTAGGAACATGTTTACTGAAGGAATAAAGAGAGAGAAGTATTTCCTTATATACTTACAATCAGACTCCTTTTTGCAGCCAGTAGAGTCGCCCCCTGCTGGACATTAGAAAGAATGCAGGTTCGAGGCACCTGGAGGCTACCTCCACTTCTTCTATTAAGCATATGGCCCAAGTCTTTATCTGCAACCTGACATCTTTATTGAAATACTTTCTTATACATTTCAAGTCTCATAATAACCCACATGAAAGACACATATTTGTGGTTATTGAGTTATATGCGAGATAGAGATCCAAAGGTAGAATGCAGGTCAGCTCAGTGTTAGCAGAATCATTGCTATTGTAATAAAAACAGACGTGTAGGGTGGATCTGTGTAAGATAGTCGGGCACCTCATGTCTTACAGCCTGCTGTGTGGGGTTAAAACAAATATTAAAATCTAATAAAGTTACATAGTGGTAAAGAATACAGGATCATCTTTAATGAAATGTTTAACCCCTTCACACTACAGTAGCTTTAGTTTTCAGTGTACAGTAATATTCACAAAGCTGACACCTCTGCCTGTAATCGTCTTGAACTGTGAAATAAAAGAGAGAAGTGCTGAGGATGTGCTGTACAGTGCATTATGAGATCATTAAGTTTGGGAGTCCATAAAGAATAAAGTTGAAGGCTGAAGGTGTGAGAGGGGTTCTGTGGTGAACATCATCGTCCTCTTGATCTGTAGAGGAAAGCCATCGGTCAACATTTTAATGACTCTGCCTGATGTTTTTTCTATCTTTGCAAAGATGCTCACATAAATAGAAATGCAGATGTGAGTCTAAATGAATAAGTGAGGAGGATATACTGCACCATGTGATCCTGTAACCCTGTGATGTGGCCCCTCTGAACGGTCCGCTCTCCTCAGGGCGTGGACGGTCTGTCCAAAGGTCAGTCTGACCCTCAGTAGATCTGCAACACATGTTCACACACAGATTGTATGACTGTGACTGCTCACGATACCAACATAAATATACCCAATATTAAAGAGAAACCCCTTTTACACCTGGACTCTGTTTTTACACATTTGAGGGTCTAAATGACCTCCAGGTTCAAAAACTTTTGGGATTGCTCCAGGAGATTTCTTCAGCAGAAACCGCTGTAACATCTCCCTCTTCAAAGCCACCAGACTCCACTGACAAAAACATTTTGATCTCTACACTTATTTCCACTGCTGCCTCCTTCAGTTGTTTTGATTGTGTTATTGAGTAACTTTACGATCTCCCTATGCAGTATTAGTGAAGTATAAAACAACTCAGAAAAAGCATCTTACACTTACATAAAAAAACTGATAGCTATTCAAGTGGCTGCTGGCTGAAGCAATCTACAGCAGCATTTTATAAACGTACATGCTCCTCATTTGTTAGTTTATGTTTTTGCGTGTTACACAAATATTGTGTTGTATCCAAACTAACAGTTTGAAACTCCAAAGTTATAAAACTCTTTAAATTACTGTTTTTATCAATGGAGTCTGGTTACTTTTTGAGCTGGCAGCACCTACTTTCTATAAAAAACAATGCAGTTCAGCGTTTTCAGCGCGCAGCGTCCTCAGCACAAAAAACGCCCTCAGCATAAGAGAGAATGTTTTTACTGTTTTTTGTCAGTTTTTTTGTCAGTTGAAAATAGTTCAACTTTTGGAACACTGCTGCGTCGTCAAGAAGAAGCTAGTTCTTTCGTTTTTTCGAGGGTACAGTTTCAAGGTTTAGAGCTGCTGCTAACGCCAGGACACGATTCCTTTACATTGTTTTTATGATTTCTTTGTTAAATGTCCTTGAATAAAAGCAAACATTAAGCATGCAGGGCAATTTAAAACAGACTTAACAGTCACTAGCAAGGGAAGCAGAGGAGCCACCAGACCACTTATGTTACCTTGCAACAGTAAGCTGGTGAGAAGCGCTCTGAAATTGAGGTTGTAAGCGCTGCCAAAAGATCGGCTGTAGCTAAATAAAAAAACAGGGCTCAGGTTTAAAAAATACTTAAATTACTCTTTGATTTAAATGTTTTAGATACAAGAATGTTGAGCAGGCGTTACTGTCACAAACGTACTGTCCAGGACATCGACCACATGGTGTGTGTTCTGTTGGAGGCTGCTGTGCCACTGGTTGAGGGCGATACAGCCGACACCTCCCAAACTCAGCAGCAGAGCGGTCTCCAGAGGTTTCTCCAGGGCCAGCCGTCCTGAACTGCATACGAGAGAGACAGTGAGATTATGAGCAATTTATTCTCATCCACATAGTTTATATTAATTAACTTGATGTGGACAAAAGTGATCACTATGAAAGGGTTTGGCTACAGACAAAAGACTATTATAAGTGAATCTAGTAAAACACACCAGAGGGTAAAAAAGAGTGAAAAAGGGTTAGAACAGATTTGTTTGAGGTGTTACCTCTTGTGCATGTCCAGGTTTGCTTGTCGAACCGAGCTGGCCTTGTTCTGAACCAGGTCAAAGAGCAGAGCCACGCGGCACTCTGAGGAAAAAACATCATCATCGTTATTACAAAGAAAACTGATGTTTGTTCATAAAAATGTTTGTTGTGAATTGTGAATCAGTCTTTGTGAAGTGTTTGCCACACATGCTCATATCAGTATGAAAGTAGGGTTTTAGTGCAGCGGTAGTGGCGATCCATCATGTCACAGAGCCAAAGTCTTCCTCAGCAGCTCTCTCCAGCAGAAACAGACTGTTACTGAAACACAGTCCATCTATTATTAGACCACAAAACAGACATTTAGACCTGACCTATAGGTGTGACACCAGGTGTGTGTCAGCCAGGTCGTCTGCCCTCTTCTCGATACATCAGTAAGTATAGGCAGTGCCTCGCAGCTATTCTGACTGACTTCTTATACAGTCACAGTAAAGAGTGTGTCTGAAGAGACACTGCTGCCCCCTCCTCTCTGTCAAGCAGACGCCTGGGGCCAAAACGAAGGTCCATCCAGTCATCCATTCATCACAGGAGCAGTACAACAATGGAGCGTTGTCATGTTAGGGGGTAATATCATGAAGTAAAGATAAAGCAGCAGAGGTCCCCGATAAGACAGGAGTGCAGCTGGTGCTGCAGACAGACGGACACAAATCTGCCATCACCTAATCAGATCCTGGTGGCCAATTAAGCGGAGACGGTCCGAGTGCGCTGTAAAGTAACAGCTGGAATTCAGAGCATGGTGTCAGTCACACTATAGTTAGCAGCACTAACGCCACGCTGGCAGGAGGCACATATGTGTGGCCCGGAGGATGTATAAGGCTGGCCTGACACTGTCAGTCAAACTGGATAAAGTCCACCGAACATCTGACCACCTGTGTTTGCTGTGAAACAGAGGAAAACAGCCATGAAGAGGAAGCCATACTTGTTTTAGGAGATATGTTTGAAGGCGATCATGGGCAGTTTATCGTATGTGTCAAAAGTACTGAGGGAGAGAAAAGGCCTCCTTTAGCTGTGTTCAGACAAAATGCAAAGTTGTTTTATTGCCAAGTTGTTCTCCCATGAGTCAGGCAGCGGCATCATTGTGCACTTCATCACAGTTAACTTCCCCTCATCGCGGTGTCTGGATGAACTCTCCTGCTGCTTCCAGCTCCTTGAGGCTGACCAGTGCCCGGTGTGATGAGCTGTTACCTACAATAACTACATCATGATGCTGATTTATTAAAAGTAAAAATTAATGTTTTGTCAGGTCTGTCCAAGAGATGACGTGCAAATAACTTTTAAAATGACTTTTTTTTAAATGGGGTTTGGATTCACAGTTTCTGATGTCGGCGCAGGGCGTCAGCAGAGTCAATGCTGATAGGCTTCGAGGACAAATGATTCAAGTGAATTCAAGTGATTCACAAAGGTCGGGAAACATTTGCGCTGTTAACATGTTTGCATTGACTTTCTATTTAATCGCGCAACATAAAAATTTTGCTTCATTTTTGTCTAAACACATCAACCTTAATGAAAGAGACTTCTTTTAAATAATTTAATACATATTATACAATAACAACATTTTCTCTGACTCATTAATGAACCGATAAAATATTGTCTCTTGCCTTGTTGTCTTGTATGTGTAATCACCTGATAGGATTAAAAGACCAACATAAATACAGTGTTCCTCTGTCTTCAGGAGATCTTCTCAGTTAATCTGTTCTTACAGGATCTTATTGAAGTTGTGTAAATGCTGCAGCAGGGCTCCGGTACATTAGAACAGGGGTATTTCTATACACACCCACTCAGAGAGTAAGACTCCATTTACTGCTCACATACATTTCAATCAGTCATTCATTGCAGTATTTTGCCACTTGTTTGTCCTTCTTATCCACCTTTTAAAAAGTCAAGACTGTCATCAAATATTTTAAGCGTCTGATGTCTGTGTAATTTGTCAGGTGTTGTTAAATCAGAGTGTTTGGTTGTTATCCTCATTATTTTGTGTGTTTTTTACGTTTCTGAGAGGGTCTAGATGTAGTGAGAACGGGCTGACAGAAGTAAACCAAAATAGCAACCGCTATGTTATTTGATGAGAGTAGCCTGCTGTCATTAATAATAGACGAAAGTTTGTGATGGACGGAGTAATGAGTTTGTTATTTAGGGAGGTGTTTCACATTAACAATGGATGTCTGTGTTGCTGCTCTCGTGTCTAAACAGCACAGAGACTGCCCTTCTCAAAGTTACCAACGACCTCCTCCTCTCCTCTGACACCCACTCCCTTAATATCCTCATCCTTCTCGACCTTACTGCAGCCTTCGACACCATTAATCACTCCATTCTTCTCACCCGCCTTGAATCCTCCCTCAGCATCAATGGAACTGCCCTCTCCTGGTTCAAATCATACCTCTCCAACCGCCACCAGTTTATAAGCATCAACAAATCCACCTCTAAAACAGTCCCTCTCTCTCAAGGCATCCCCTAAGGCTCAGTGCTCGGTCCCCTCCTCTTCATCCTGTATATGCTTCCCCTTGGTCACATCAAACGCCGCCATGGACTCCACTTTCACTGTCACGCCGACGACACCCAGCTCTACATCTCCACCAAATCCATCACTGCTGCAACTCACTCCACCATCACAGACTGCATTACAGACATCAAAACCTGGATGCAAGCAAACTTTCTCAAATTCAACAGCAACAAATCAGAAATCCTCATCATCGGTCCCAAATCACTCATCTCATCCTGCCCGGCTTCACCCTTCGTATCGATGGCTCCACTGTTCCTGCGTCCACCCACATCCGCAACCTTGGTGTCATTTTCGACCAATCTCTCACATTTGAACCTCACGTCAACTACATCACCAAAACTGCCTTCTTCCACCTCAAAAACATTTCCCGTCTTCGCCCCTCCCTCACCTTCTCAGCTGCTGAAACACTCATTCACGCCTTCATCACCTCACGACTGGACTATTGCAATAGCATTCTCTATGGCACATCCTCCACAATCCTTAATAAACTCCAGTACATCCAAAACTCTGCGGCCCGTCTGCTCACCCACTGTTGCACCAGAGACCACATCACCCCTGTCCTACAACCCCTCCACTGGCTTCCCATCAAATTTTGTATACAATTCAAAATCCTGCTTGTCACCTACAAGGCCCTTCACAATCTTGCCCCCTCCTACCTCACCGACCTCCTTCTCCAATACACCCCCACCCGCAACCTAAGATCGACTGATGCCAACCTCCTCACCCCTCTCACCCGAACCAAATACCGGACCTGGGGGGACAGAGCCTTTTCCACTGCTGCCCCCTCCCTCTGGAACTCTCTCCCCAACAACTCAGAACCTCTCCCTCTCTTCCTTCCTTTAAAACCGCACTCAAAACCCACCTATTTAAATCTGCTTTTAACCAATGACCTGTTATTTGTGCATCGTATATGTTCTTAATGTATTTAATGTATTTTGTTGCTTCTGTTCTTTCTTTTATGTAAAGTGCCTTTGAGTACCTTTTAAAGCGCTATATAAATAAAATGTATTATTATTATTATTATTATTATTAAACACACTGAAACAAACCAAAGCATGAAGCAGACCTGCACAAAGCGTCTAACATAAAAAACATACATTTATTCATAAAACAGCTCCAAGGTCCTGACCTCGGAAGAACATGCAGTGCGTGTGTGTGTGTGTGTGTGTGTGTGTGTGTGTGCGCGTTCACTGTACCAGACAGATTGAGGGCCGCTAGTTTTCCAGGTGGAACGTTTGCCATGAAGCGCTCCATCCCAAGGTAGATGAAGGCACTGCACCTGCTCAGCAGCTGCTGCATCTCAGACAGGCTGCAGACATAACAGAGAGGGTGAGCAGTGCAGAAATGATCAGGTGTGTATGCAAACGGCACACAAAGACTTTTGGTTGCTGTGCTTTAATTCTCTAACCTGGGTGTTTGCTTGCTGCCCATGAAGCCCTCCCACAGGTGCGTGAGCTGCTGACTGTGGGTTTCCAAAATCTCCTCCATCCTCTGGCTCAGGCTGCTCCCCTCTGTGACAGATTGACAACACACATATATCATGATTCTACAAGGTTGTGACACTTACTAGGAGGTGAAATCTGACTCATATGAAGTCGAAAAAACTAGATTTCTTTGGTGGTTAGGAAAGTAGAATGTGTTTATATGACAACCTCACTCCAGTATTTTTAACCCTGGGCTCTGTCATCATATATGTTGGAGTCTAAATTACAAATAAGAACAAACGTTTTTGAATTGTTTCAGTAGATTGCTTCAGACAGCAGCTGTGAAACGGGCTGTAATGGCTGCAACGTAATCCTCAGAGGTAAATGCTCCTGAACCGTCCACTAAAAGTTCTTGTTGTTTCCACTGACAGGCTCAGATTATTATTCTAAGTGTGTGACAACATCACAGAAAGGATCCCTACAGAGATAGAACTTTTTGTTACAGAGGAAGATGATTTTTTTTAACCACAAACTGACGTTACATCGCTCTCTGCAAACACACCAGACTCCATTGACAAAAAGAGCAACTCTAAGATGAAGAACACACAAATTGCCTGTGGACTGCTGCTTTAATCGGTAAGATTGTTTGTGTTATTGTGTGGCGGCAGTCGTTTCCAAAACATTTGGTCATTTCGACCCAAAAATATGTAAAAATGGGGCGCAGGTTAAAAAATACGGGACATACCCTTTAAAGGGCTGCAAAGATGAAATTCAGAGTCCACTGTGGTCAAGTCTGAACCACACAACCGATACAGAACTCAAAGGGAAAAGCAGCTGCTGTCGAGCTATAAGGTGCTATAACTGATCAATAACAACAAGTGTGTGATGCATTCTCTTACCAAAGCTGCCTTCATTGTGAGTGTCGACAATATCTGTTGATTCATGTTAAGAATACTGTTTGTACATTAGCTCAACTAAATCACAAGAACAGTCAGTTTAAGAAACAGAAAAAGATACATTTGAAGTTTCGTGTGTCCACTGGGAAGGTGTTAGAGGGCAACGCACGATTCACAGGTACCTGGGAAAATACATTAAAGTTACAAGTTACAAACACATGCATGCAAAAATTGTCTGTAGCACACATGTATCTGCAAATAGCAGCTGCCAGAGAGAGTGTGAGAGCGGAGTTGAAGACAGTGTGAAGAAATGAAAGTAAAGGGGGGCTGGTGGAAAAATAGACATGTTGCATGACAGAAGATAAATGCTGTGAAGCTAGAAATGGGATCTTTATGAAAACACATTATGTAATTGATTGAAAAGGCACAGTTAAAAGGGGGAGAGGAACTTAAATTACTGCCAGTGCTGACAGCAGGTAAAAGTAATATTGCCGTCTGTATCTGGCAGACGCAGACTAATTTACTGAACTCACCACTTTGATGGCGTGGCTTTGATCTGCCTTCGCCTTCGTTCCTCTGCCACCTTTGGTCTCCTTTTTGTTGTCACTTTCAACTGACACAAACAGGAAGCAGAATGAATACGTACACTCGTCTGTCAGATAGATTACACAGCATTTGGACGGCTGTCTGCAAAGTCAATGACATTTATTGGTGAGTGTAGAAATGTTGTCAAAGTTTCCTCATGAACTGAAACGTCCCCTGAATATTAAAGCATCGACGACTGATTCAGCGCTGTTTTTACATTTTACAACCAGAAATAATGTTTCTTTATAAATGAATCAATGTGTCAACCTTTCTGCAGACACACTGAAGTAGTAATCCTCAAGGGCTTTAATGTGACTTTTGGTTTTTGTTGTCCTTTCATCCATCCTCTATAGTGGGCAGATATTCAGAAGCCCTTTTAGTACCATGTTCAAACTGCCAGGCTGCAGAACCAAGAAGCATCTCTGAGTAACACTTTATCCTTTAATTCTTAGAAAACCAGAGAGGGAAAAACTGATGTAAGATCTAAATAACCTGTTGGAGAAACTACAACTCAGATTTCATGATATTGAATTTTGCACGTTATTTCACAAAATAAAGTTTGTCAGTATTACAAGATACAATAGGAAAGGCATAAATTCCTCGTCAGCAGCAGTGTAGTCGAGTCACCAAACCTCGATTCCGAGTCGAGTCTCGAGTTGCCAAAGAAGAATACGAGTCGAGTCTGAGTCGAGTCCAAGTCCGAGTCCTCAAGGTTTAATTATGATCAAACTACGCTGAGCTTTAACTCTCCATCATCTGTGACCCTCATGTTTATGTACTCAGGTCTTAGCGGGGCTGATTGTATTAAAACATGGAGCCAAATGATCAATTAACGATTATAAAAACAGATTTAAACTGTTATAAACTAACAGGACAGAGGAAACTCCAGAGAGAACTGAATAAACTTTTAAAATAAAAACTTTGAAGACAGCTCTGATGGAGCTCAGGATTTATAAGTTTCCCTCCAAACTATTTCACTGTGTGAACCTTGACTGACCGTGGGACCTTTTTTATGTGCGTTTATAAGCATCAGATTTGGACTGATCCTGTCTGCGTATCTAGAGATTTAAATTCTGAATGAAGTTACAGCGCTGTGTATCGTGCGTAGGTGCTGCTGCTACTGCGGTGCGATCACTGCAGGCGTCTAATAAACTCTAAAATACCTGTAATCACCCACCATTAACCAAAATTCTACTTTATGAAGAGCCTGTTAGCCCATCCACAGGTATATGACTGCAATCTGCGCATCACTGCGACACACCCAATGCTGCATACACGTATCTACAAATGTACAGTGTGACAGTAACGTAGTGGCACATTGAACGTTGGTTTAAGTAAGCAGATTTTCTTTTTGGCACTCAGAAAATATCCCAGTAGCTTTCTGACATCCACTGTAAAATCTGTGAAAGCAAAATGCACGGCGCCCCTTTAGGCATCCTGGCAGGAACTGTTGCTGAGACGGCGAGTGAACGTGCATGCAGGTGAACACAAATAATTATGCTCCACTCCAAATTCCGAGTCTGAATGCCGTCAATGCAGTCAGAGTCCAAGTCCGAATCATCACTGCTCGAGTCCAAGTCGTGTCACAAGTCCTCATAATCAGGACTCGAATCTTACTCCAAGTCCTGGTCTTGATTCCTACAACACTGGTTAACAGTTATGTTAGCTAGCTAATGCTAATCTTAGCTGTGACGCAGTTGAGTGTTAGAATGAGCTGTATTTAATCTGTAATTAAAATGTTGTTAAAGCTTGAAATATGTTCCAACAGCCCTCGAGATTTTCATTATCTCTCATTATTTTCAGTTCCTTGTCAGATGAGAAGCGGTTTAAAGGTTTGGTTGGGTTTGTTTTAGGTGTGGTTGTAAGAGGAACTTACCAATACTAAGTGTACTACGTACAGTAGATAACAGTCAGCACGGCCCTGTAAGGAGAAGCTGGAGCTAAGATAAACACCGCTGCAGACGGGTCACGAGTATCACGTACTTTAGTTACTTAAAAGAACCCTACATGTAGACAAAGATTTAATTTTAAGTGTACATGTTTGTTTAGAAATACCTCAGCCAGGACATTGCATTTCATCTCGAGGTGTCAGCTGTTAGCTGGCTCGCTGCTGACTCACCCCGACCTTGTAAATTGTCTAATTAATGGACGCCATAGAAGCTCCCTTACTATAACACCAGCTACTCATCGCTCTGTTAGAACTGATCAAATAATACCATGATGCTTCACTAAAGAAAGAAGCGATTGTAGGTGTATCGAGGTTCTGACATGGTGTTTTACTCGGAGCTGAAGGAGCATGATCAGGTTAGACGTTAAGTGTTGCACCAGACTTAACAAGCAGGTACGTAAATCTGCTAGTGTTCCCCAAAATATCTGCTTGTGTGTAAAACAGTGAATCCCTGAGTTTATCTTAAGAGGACCAACAGGCCAGCATACGTGAATTCTGTCATGAATCCTGTAGTTTGAATTAGGACTGATGTTTTATTTTTCAACAACATCAGGACAGATGTTATTATAAAGGCAAACAGTCCCACCTGAAGGCAGTCTCCCACCTGAAGGCAGTCTTTTTATAGTCTGTGCTAATTTGTCCTGTGCATACTTCATGCAAAGCACTGCACAGAATAACAAATCGCTCTTTCAAAAGTGGTTTCCGGCACTATATCTTCCTGACACAATGGTAAACTGTAGATGTCAAAATTATGGTAATGATGGTCCGGAGAAAAAACACTTGTTCTGGTCTCATCATCACCTCGTGTTTGATCCAGACTCTGAAAGGTGTTTTAGGAAATACACGCTCTAGTTGTTTCCTGTCTGTGGCATATGCAAGTGTCAAGTGACACACACACGCACACACATGTACACTAGTTAAACAGTAACCTTTGAAGGTTCATTTATGTTATGCAAATGATTCAACCTTTAAAAAGGTAAGGAGTCTGCAGCCTTCTGTGCTCTTTCTAACCCTTTTCTTTTCTCTCCAAAATAATTATGTGCCTTCTTCCCCCGCAAGAGTGGAAGCATCCCTGCCGAAAACAACATTTCTTTGGATTAAAGCTCATAGTGGAGCCCCTACAATAAAACAAGGAGAGACTGGAGAGGGACACAATGTGGAAAGAGATGGGAATTAAAATGACGCTCATCTTTTTCAGATGTTTTGCTTTTTAACTGAAAGGTGCTTCTAAACTGATATTTAATCCGATTCTGTCCTCACACATCACAACAGTTTGTTTCCTGCTCCAGAAAAACCAACCCTGCTGATGACACAGCCTCTGGAGGAGATGGCCAGCAGACAATGTGATAAGCAATGAAGTCGAGTCCAGGACCTTTCTTTTCTGTGGACAGGTATTTTTATTATGGTGATTGTGGTCCACGTCTGTTGCTCGACAAAAGCACCTTTCACCTGCATACAACCACAGTCTGCTCATACGTGCTCGGGGGGGTCAGAGGGCTTACCTAATTAGCAAACTGTGCATGAGCTCATCTGTATTAAAAACGCAGTGTGCTTGCACAACACAACAAAAAACAGTCATGCAGGCCAACAGGGGTGACTCTACTCTACTTTGGATTACAGTTTAAACCTACAGTTTGGAACTTATCCCACTCCTGGCAATGTGATTAATTACACGAACAGTCTCTGTGTGCTTATGACGCTTCCTTTCCTTGTCCTGTCCGCGCTCTCCAACAAGGTCAGAAGACACCGATTGTTACCTGCGTCTGTCTTCGCATGTATCTCTCTGATCCCTCCTCTGAACTCTGAGTTTGTGTGGACAAAGCCGTACCTCTGTCCTGTACATGTGTAACAAGTTCACATTTTTCACAATCTCATCATGCTTTCTTTTAACATTCAAACTTGCTGTGAACCTCTGCCATGTAAAATATATAAAAAAGGCTGATTCTGCAGTGCAAAGTTAACTGCCTCATATGACACCTACCCCTCCCCCAATCAATCTATAATCTATTTCAAATAATCAGTCTTGTCGCTGATAGTCTGGTTTGCTTTTGTAACTCATATAGAAGCATCAGAATTAATTTCTAAAGCTAAAAACTCCTCACAGAAGCTTAAAGTGTTTTTATCAACAAACCCTCTCCTGACGAACTCTGTGTCCGACACCAGCGCTTTAGCAGCATGAACCTACAGCATCTCAGAGATCAGGCAGTTTGATCCTTTCAGTCTGAATTGCTCCAGCAGGCATAGCAGAATGGCCACAGTTAATGGACATCCACTTTAGCAGAGCAAGCCTCAGTGTTCACGGATGTCCGCATGAACTTCTGCATGCCAGCAGGATGTGAAATGACCTTTCTCTCCTGAACAAATTCCATTTCTATGGTTGGCTGCCTGCAGTCAAAAGCCAGGCGTCACCACGCTTTTGTAAGGGTGAGCCATTATTTACTGGAATATGATGAGGAATTATTTGAGGCAAACATCCAGTGTTTAGACTGTAAGAAAATCCCACTCAGTCACACAGCGTGATCTCATTCTCACCTCAAGACACCTGATGTTTCACAGGATCTATGACTCAGAGGTGAGCCACATTAAAAAGCCCTTAGGACTCTGCGCTCCGTCAGTGCATACATTGGTATTTTTGGAGTATTTTACAAGGCTAAATATCTTTCTAAATATCTGTGCAACGGAAACTGAAAGGTCATGTTAAAGTATTAAAAATTGTGTTTAAACAGATTTTAAAACTACAGAAATCTAACACTTCTTTTCATCTTATTTTGTTCAATGCTTTTTTAACATTTCAGGGGTCATTTTAACTCTACACAGCACCTACATTGGACATTTTTCCTATTGTGATGTCATTTCTTTGAGTATCTTTAAATACTTTATATCCCATTAAATCTATAAACATTACAGGCTATGAAAGTTATTTTATCTGTACTGTAGCTGCTTTCAGCCCTCGTGTGAGCAGCATCTTTTACAACACACGTAAAGTCACATAATGACGTCATCAATGAACGTTTGGGGTGATGACACATGAGTAAAATCTTATCTGCAAAAATAATTGATGCTATATCTGTTTGTTTTTGTCTAGATCACCTCCATCGCCTCAGGATTTTGTTTAAGAGATGTGACTTGCTCCTGTGAGGAGTTTTTCACTGGTTATCAAACGGACTGAAATTAATTCTGATGACTCTATATGAGCTACAAAAGCAAACACGACCATCAGTGACAAGAATTAGTCATGTAGTTATTTTTAATGCCTGAACCTGCTGGCGGGGGGGTGGGTGTCAGATGAAGCGATAACCTGCTCGCTGCCTTTGTTTACATTTTCCAGGGCAAATATTTAAAGGTAGTGATACATGTGACTGTTAGAGAAAGCAGGATGAGATTTTGTGTTAAAACCACGACTTAAGCATGAACAGGACAAAATCAGCAAAAAGATAAGAGGTACGGCTTTGTCCACAGGGGGGCGCCAACACCAACACAAACTGAAAGTTCCTCACAGGAGCTTTAATAAAACCAACAAATAAGTGATTAAACTGTAAGAAGTGAAAAATACAAATACTATGTCGTCTTTTATGTTCCTTCCACTTCATCACACAGAAGTACAAATTTTAGTCTCCAACTTAGGACACAAGTGGTTTCTTGGAAATGAACAAAGGAAATTGTGGAAATGAGTGAGCACAGACTTGATTAAAGCTTCTTTGGCCAATTAACAAAGTATTAGTCCTGCAGCAATTTAAAGTGGTGACTCAGTAATTAGAACAGGTTGAATGGATGTTGAGCAGGCGGGTCTGAAATCATGTGAAGTCATTTGCACTTCCATACTCTAACAGGTTTCTAATAATACCTGTGTTATATAAAGTACTGCATTAGTCATGTCTGGTGTTTACATTGATAACTTGATTTCACAGGATTAATGCGTCCCATTTCAATGTTCATGTACACGCATGTGGACAAGCATGCGTGTCCCTGATAACCTCTGTAACTAAAGACAACAAGTCACAAGGCTGTTAATGACGTTTCCTCGAGCACTCCGGGCTAACTGATGCTTTTTTTGGAACCTTTTAGTCACATCCTTTAGTCATGAAAATGTCTTTCACTCCAGTGTAAAATCAAGTATTATATTTTCTGCAATTTCCTGAACAAAAAAAAACAAATAAATTAATAATAATTTTCACCCTTCCAGATTCACCCAAAAACAACACCATAATGTTTTTTTTCAAATGTTTGTTTTTTCAATGGAGTTTGGATCAACAGTTTGTAATGCAACTGGAGTGTCTCAGTGCTGATAGGCTTTTGCAAAACAACGTCATAGGAATTTCACGCTGAAGTTGAATATAACTTTAATTTATGTATTCGTGTGGATCGCTTGGCGTGCCCCTGGGTCAATGCATGGGCTGTAAGAGGACTGTGCAAAGAATCTGCTTCGCTTGTAGTATGTAAACACCGTTAAATTAGCATGTTCATGGGAATGATTAGAAACCATGACACAGCATGTTTTTAAAATGGGTCTGCATGTGTGTCTCTGGTACCTTTCTGTGCTTCTTCTCTGTTCAGGCGACTGTGGAGAAGCTGCAGGGAGAAGTCTCGGGACACAGAAGTCAGGCCGTCCTGCTGCAGGATGGACAAAGCTTCCAGCGGCAACTCCAGCAACTTCCTGTCTGCCAGCAACACCACACACTGCCCGGGATCTGCTGCGGATTTCACTGCACGCACACACACACAAAAGAGAGCACATTTTCTGATATATAAATATAACAGCTAACTAGCCCATAATGTCTCACTGGCACATGGCGATGCTTCAAACAGCTCTGTAGTGGTATTATAATCCTCACTGCTTAATATTATGTGAGTTTATCAATGTGCACCACATTAATCACATATATAGCCACAGCACCGGCCTGAGGGCGACGAGCTGCAGCCTGCTGAATAGAAACCTGCTGATGGGATGCCGTTAAACAGATAGGATCACAGCAGATGAAGGAAAAGTGGTTCATATGATACACTATAAAGATTAACACAAGGCCCTGAGGGTGTCGCAGACAATCACATTCACGCCTCCTTTACCTGCACTCTCTTTCTCCTCTTTATCTTTGGTCTTGGTCTCAGGGACAGGAAGTGATGTAGCCGGGGGCCTGAGGGAGGGAGGACAGGTGAGGATCAGTTGGGCTACACTTCCTCATGTCTGACAAGTCCGAAAATTGAAACAGATAGTGTAAGATGTGGAAGAGTGTACGTAATGAAGACACAGAGCACTTACACTGAACAAAAATATAAACGCAACACTTTTGTTTTTGCTCCCATTTTTCATGAGCTGAACTCAAAGATCTAAGACTTTTTCTATGAACACAAAAGGCCTATTTCTCTCAAATATTGTTCACACATTTGTCTAAATCTGTGTTAGTGAGCACTTCTCCTTTGCCGAGATAATCCATCCACCTCACAGGTGTGGCATATCAAGATGCTGATTAGACAGCATGATTATTGCACAGGTGTGCCTTAGGCTGGCCACAATAAAAGGCCACTCTAAAATGTGCAGTTTTATCACACAGCACAATGCCACAGATGTCGCAAGTTTTGAGGGAGCCGGTAATTGGCATGCTGACTGCAGGAATGTCCACCAGAGCTGTTGCCCGTGAATTAAATGTTCATTTCTCTACCATAAGCCGTCTCCAAAGGCGTTTCAGAGAATTTGGCAGTACGGTACTCAGTGATAGAGTCGGTCGTCTTTCAATCGGAAGGTCGGCGGTTCGATCCCCAGCTCCCTCAGGCTACATGTCGAAGTGTCCTTGGGCAAGACACTGAACCCCAAATTGATCCCCGTGGCATAGCCAACGGGTATGAATGTGATATCTGATTGACAGTTGGGCACTTTACGTAGCAGCCTCTGCCATCAGTGTATGAATGGGTGAATGTGATATGTAGTGTAAAAGCAGCTTTGAGTGGTCGCAAAGACTAGAAAAGCGCTATATAAGTACAGTCCATTTACCATTTACCATTTACATCCAACCAGCCTCACAAAAGCAGACCACGTGTAACCACAGCAGCCCAGGACCTCCACATCCAGCATCTTCACCTCCAAGATCGTCTGAGACCAGCCACCCAGACAGCTGCAGCAACAATCGGTTTGCATAACCAAAGAATTTCTGCACAAACTGTCAGAAACCGTCTCAGGGAAGCTCATCAGCATGCTCATCGTCCTCACCGGGGTCTCGACCTGACTGCAGTTCGTCGTCATAACCGACTTGAGTGGGCAAATGCTCACATTCGATGGCGTCTAGCACTTTGGAGAGGTGTTCTCTTCACGGATGAATCCCGGTTTTCACTGTACAGGGCAGATGGCAGACAGTGTGTATGGCGTCGTGTGGGTGAGCGGTTTGCTGATGTCAACGTTGTGAATCGAGTGGCCCATGGTGGCGGTGGGGTTATGGTATGGGCAGGCGTATGTTATGGACAACGAACAAAGGTGCATTTTATTGATGGCATTTTGAATGCACAGAGATACCGTGACCAGATCCTGAGGCCCATTGTTGTGCCATTCATCCACGACCATCACCTCATGTTGCAGCATGATAATGCACGGCCCCATGTTGCAAGGACCTGTACACAATTCCTGGAAGCTGAAAACATCCCAGTTCTTGCATGGCCAGCATACTCACCGGACATGTCACCCATTGAGCATGTTTGGGATGCTCTGGATCGGCGTATACGACAGCGTGTTCCAGTTCCTGCCAATATCCAGCAGCTTCGCAGCCATTGAAGAGGAGTGGACCAACATTCCACAGGCCACAATCAACAACCTGATCATCGCAATAATCACGCTGTCTAATCAGCATCTTGATATGCCACACCTGTGAGGTGGATGGATTATCTCGGCAAAGGAGAAGTGCTCACTAACACAGATTTAGACAAATGTGTGAACAATATTTGAGAGAAATAGGCCTTTTGTGTACATAGAAAAAGTCTTAGATCTTTGAGTTCAGCTCGTGAAAAATGGGAGCAAAAACAAAAGTGTTGCGTTTATATTTTTGTTCAGTGTATGTGATGTTGCTACTGGAGATGTGAGGTTTGACTTTTTTTACTAACTCGAGTCACCTGAGTCAGTTACCCAGAGCCTGAATCCCCCACCGACCCAAGCGTCCAAAGAGCATGCTCACTAGAGACTTCTGTCTTCCGGTTTAGCACCCCGCTAACATTAACTTTAATCCTGCAGCTCTTCTAGACCTTCTGAAGTTTTTGGACCTATTTGATCAATTTCTGATAGTAAAGCGAGTCATTTCACTGGTTGGTGAGGCTCATTGTTCCATGATTGTGTGCAGGAAAAGTGCTTTTTGTGCCCTGTTGGACCAGGAAGTTGTAATTACACGGTTTGACCACTATGTTATATTGACGAAAGCTCGGCACCAATGGCTTGAAGCTCAACCGGTTTCAGAGCTGCCAACTTAAGTTGACAGCTGAGTATCAAATTATCCATTGAGTCACTGACTCGCAAGTCATAACTGTTTTACCAGTGAGGTCCACATGCTCCCAATCCCCACTGATTCACAGATGACTGATTCGTGCGGTGGGGGCTCCGTGACGTGTTGGGAGAGAGGGTACTGAGTGAGTGATTCAGTGAGTGATTCGTGTAACTCGAGTCAGATCTTTAGCTCAGGGCAGGGAGCGAGCTCTGTGCGCCGGACTGTGGGAGGGAGTACTGAGTTGAAACAAGTGCCAAAGAGGGCGAGGCTTACATGGTGGTCTCGCCTCAGATTGGCAGTTTGCAGTGGCTAGTAGGGGAAAAACCTGACCAACAATCGTAAACAGATAAACCCGTCTCACTTTGTGTTGACACAGACAGACTTCACGTGGACATTTGTGCTGACGAAGGCGGTAACATCTTTTCATGAAAGTTGCAAAGACCCTCTAAACTAAATGAAAAGTGTGAACAGCGGAGGGAACCTTTTAGGCTGTGCCCGAGTTGTTTCTCACTTCAATGTGTGTGTATTAAATATCAAATTTATTATGAAAATAGAAAAGTGTGTAATTCCCCAAGCTGTCTGTTTGCAGTCTTTGTTTTTAAAGAGGAGACAATGCCAGCTGCTCTGATCACAAAAACAAATATAACTGTCATAACTAATTTGAACGGAGAGCCGGCCAATAAAGACGAGACAAAATGCAAAACCTGCCCTAGAGAGGCTTCATGTGGTCGTCGGTGTTACCTGTTACTTTTTGAATTTGAGGGCTCACCTAGCTACCTGTCACCCAGCTGTCAACACGACTGAGTACCAACTCACCGAGCTCAGGCTCATCAGGGACAGCTCAGGCTGGTTCCAGCGGACAGTTTGGGTAAACAAGTAGTTAAACTTGTTTAAAACTGTATCATCTGTGTCTTTTAAAGCAGCAATATGTGCAATAATGGCCTTACAATAAAGATGATATACATTATTTCACTAGAATCAGAATAAATTATTAAATGAAAAAACAATTTTTATGCATTATTATTTTTTATTCTGCACACTGTGACACTGCACCAGCCGCAGGGGTTTTCCTGACTGTGACAGCCTCGAGTCGAGCACTGTAGTGAATAAATGATAGAATCTCATGACATGTAAACTGTACTTCACCTGAGGCATGAGAAGTCAGACTGAGTGAGAAGAGGCTTCAGGTAGTCGTCCATCTCTTGTACGATTTCACTGAAGTGAGGTGTCAACGTTTGGTCTGCTGCAGTTTTCTGTATGAGAACAAGAAAGAAGAAAGAATTGGTTTCAGATGTTGTGTTGCACTTTTTATCAGCCACTGTTGCTTTGACGTGAAACTCAGCTGTCCCATGCCTCCTTATTGAGCGAGAGGAGACATAAGATGGTAATAAAAGCAGCTGAGGAACTTATTTATGAGGCTCGTATTGGATAATGTAAATAGAGTGATAGAAGACATACAGAGGGGAAACCCTGATGCTCCTCAGAAACCTGCAGCCCGCCCTCAGCAGCGTCCCAACTCTGCCAGCAGGCCTCCTTGAAGAGGGCTCGTCTCGTCCCCTGACCAAAGGCACGAGTCCGCTCCCTCAGAGCCCGCAGAGCCCGCGGGCAGACAGAAACTTTGGCCACACTGGAGCATGTCAGCGTACCTGCAACACAACAGAATTGACACACAATCAGACATGCATACTCACAGACACACACAGGCCTGTAATTGGTCCCTGTGAGCACCTCATCCCCCTCCTCCTCTCTAAGATCTCCTGCTCTCTTCTTCTTTTTCATCCTGTTTTTTCCTCACAGACGTTGTCCTAATTCTCCAGCAAGAGGTCTAGATTCCTTTCTTTCCACAATACCTACAGCTTCTCATGTCAGACTAGTCCCAGGAAAGGTCATGTGAGCAGGTGATGCAGTATGTTAATGCCCTGGGATGACTTGTGAAAGCGTATGTTCTCTGCCAGGTCAGCAGCGATCTCTTCTTGTGTTCATTAAAAATGAACTTGTCATCTGACTTGCAGATAAATGTTACAATTGAATACTAAATTAATTTCAAATGCTGACCTAATGCTACATGCAGCACCATATGGCATGCAAAAGAAATAATAAGTATAATATATATAAATGATGTAAACCTCTCATGCTAGTCTTTGTGTTGTGAGCATTAGTTTCAAAAATGTACCAAACCTGCACCTTGAGTAGTCTTTCCCTTCTGACTCAGAGTTTCAGTCATCTCATAGAAGGCTGCATAAAGTTCTGACCTGAAAACAAAACAGAAAAAAACACTCTTTTACCTCTTATATTTAGACAGCATGCACTGCTACATATGTATATGTAAAAAACTTTAAACTTAGAGTGACTGCAGTTCTCCATTTAAAGTGCATATACAGCAATATGAAACCATCAGCCCTCTAGTGGCAGCTGTGCCACACTACAGGTCCCTTCTGCTCCAGATATGACTGTAGTCTTAACCTAAGGTGATTTGTGTGTCCTGCAGTCATTAACTCGTGTACCAGAGTCATGACAGATGCAAAAAACGACAGAAACGGTCAAAACAGTGATTACCCGTCCTCAGAGTGCTGAAGCAGCAGGATCTTCAGGTTTGGTGGGAGCTCTGCGAGGATGTTCAGGTGGCTGGGATTGATGGAGAGGTGGCTGAAGGTCTGGAAAGCAGAAAGCTATTTCAAGATGACATATTAAACAGTAAATTATACAAACTTAAAATGCACTTGAAATGCTTTTTATTATCTAAATTAAATCATTTGAGTTTGCTTGTTCTCCCTGTGCATGCTCCCTCCAGCTTCCTCCACAGTCCAAAGACTCGTTAGGTTCATTGGTGACTCTAAATTGCCCGTAGGTGTGTGACCGTGAAAGGTTGACTGTCTCTCTGTGTCAGCCCTGTGATTGACAGGTGATCAGTCCAGGATGTAACCCTGCATCTTGCCAAGTGACAGCTGGGATAGGCTCCAGCCCCCCAGTGACCTCAAACAGGATAAGCGGTATAGATAATGGATGGATGGATGGATGGATGGAAAGGTAGAAGGCTGGTCTTAAAAGTTTGATTTCAGATCATGAAAAACAAAAGAAAGATACTAACTGTGCATATAAGCCGTGCAACAAAATAAGTCCCAACTGAAGTTACAACCAAACTTAAATCCTTTTTGTAAAGGACCAGCAACTGCAAAGCATCAAATGAAAAACAATAAGAAATTTTGTTTTCATAACTTTAAAGACTAAAACTCCAAAGAAGCGATTCAACAAGACGAGGTCATGGATTTAAAACAGCCGTAATTTGTGAGATGATTTCATGGAAAATATGAATTGTTTCTGTTAATAGGAGTTAAATTAAACTATAATCACCATCATGTAATATCAGATAACAAGTGACTCCACTTATGTCAACCATCAGGCAAATATAAATTGTATTTCTACTGGCAATAAGAACACATTAAAATGTTTCTGTGATGGACTCTTTAGTGGGACATAAAAACTTTTGTGAAGAGGAGGCATGTGCAGCTCCAACACTCTGTGTGAGTCTGTAAACCTGCATTACATTCAGAGCAAAGGCCATAACAGCACAAACATACTGTCCCCCATCAAGGGAATTCAGCGAGCTCGGTGTGACAGCATCCATAAATCATGAGTGGGGGGGTTCGGTGACCCAGTACCTTGGAGAGGCTGTTCAGGGAGTCCTCCACTCCCTTCAGCATGCTGCTGGGCCTCTCCTCCTGAGAGAGGAGCAGTTTCCTGTGAAGGCTGAGCAGAGCAGAGAGCTGGGACTCTCTGGTGCCAGAGAGAGCAGAACTTAGGACGTCAGCCGACGCAGCAACAGTGCAGCAGCTCTGGGAATAAAACACAAGATGGATGAAGCAGCTGTTGGTAAAAGCAGGAATTACTGTAGGTGATGATATCCTGAAGAAAAGCCATTAGGAAAACAGAGATGATGATGTGTGGATGCAGATGGAAGCGGTTGTGTTGAACATAGAGCCACCTGAATGCAGTCGGTCAGTGTTTCATACACCCAAGGTGGATCTTTCGACAATGTACACGTGCAGAAATTCCGATGCACAATACCTGAAACAGGGCAAGGTATTGACCTGCCACTGCAGGGCTGGACTGGCCGTGACACTCCAACATGTTGAAAGAGGCACCAGCCAGGATGGAGGCAGGCAGCTTGTGTTGGAGACACAGAGTGACGGCCTCGGTCAGGGCCTGACTGGCCTGTGCCAACAGCTGCTGAGCGCTGCCCCTCCTCCGCTGTTAAAAAGACATCACAGACTCAAATACACATGATGCAGGCTGATTAATATCCTTCTACACTACATTACAGTACACATACAGCCTGTTACACTGCCTATATAAAGAACAACAATGTAAAACAATGTGCATTAAGTCACTATTATGTTAAGATATATTTAATAGTCACCTGTAAATCATTGCAAATATATACTTGATATAACTTCTGTCTACACATAGGAAAGGCTCATATTTTAAAAATCTATCTTAATGCAATGCAAGTAAACTCCCGCAGGAGGAAAGGAAACACATTTATTGTGTTTACTTTTTGCCTGATGAAGCTCAAGCAAATACATTAATTTTCTGCAAGTAAGTCAGTGTGCGGGAGTTTGCTTGCATTTCTGATGGATTTCTTCCTCTCCTACGCACCTGTCCTATGAAACAGATTTGTAAAGTATCTACTAATAATCTATCTTAAAAAATGACTCATGTGTTGAGGCCCTGCTATGCATTAACTTCAGGCGTAGCATCCTGTGTTGGGGCACATTCTAGTAAAGCCTCCTCAGGTTGCCTTTGGAGGATGCAGTATGTGAGCCCAGTCACCGGGGTCCAAAACTTTCTATGCAGGACAGGGCCCCTTGACAGTGCAGTTGACCCTGTCTTGTAGCACCTGAAGATGTACCTGCTTTTTTGGTACTTCCTCGGATGCAGCAACAGGCGGTGGAGAACCTGCAGGTAAAGCAGCCTGCTTTTGAGCATCCTCAGGTTGCCTTTTGAGGATGCAATAAGTGGGCACCGTCTCTGGTGTCCAAAGCTTTTTGGGCTGTACAGGGTCCACTGTCTGTTTAGTAGCCTAATAAAGCTGCTGTGCTTCAGCAGCTGCGCACTTGGGGGGGGGGGGGGGGGGGGGGGATTTGACATGGTGCTGTCCAAAGCATTTCCTCTTTGACAGGGACTAAAATAAAAATAAGTCTGCTTAATCCCAATTAGATTTTCCCCCAGAGGGAAACAGTACAGGGGTGGTGGGGTCCAAAGCTTTTTATGTTGGACAGGACCCCTTGTTGGCTCTGTAGACCCACAAGCCTGCTGCGGAGCACATGACGGTGTACTGGCCTTTTGCGATACATCCTCAGATGTAATGGCATGCTTCGAAGAATATATTAGTGCATCTGCCAGCTCTGGAGCACATTTGGGTAAAGAAGCTTAATGTGAAGCATCCTCCAGTTGCCTTTTGAGGATGCGATAAGTGGGCACAGTCTCTTATGCTGGTCAGGGCTCCTGGTCTGTTTTGTAGCCTCATTAGCCGGTTGAGTCGTACCTGAAGGTGAACATGCTTTCTGTGGTACACCCGGCTCTGCAGCAGTCTGCAGAGGAGCATCTTCACGTTGCCTTTTGAGGATGTGGTATTTGGAGTGTCAGACTGTTTAACCTGTGGCTCCCCTTTCTCTGCCTGGCCTGCCTGGCTCTGTTTCTGACGGTTTGGGGTCACAGATCATCGGCAGACAGGATTTTCCTGAGCCGACATGGCTGCGTCATTCTGCCTTCACAGATTGGAAGCGTAGATGACTGAAGGCTCCTCTGTTGGCTCGAAGGTTTTCCTAGTTTGTTTTTGCCTTTTTTCACTTTGTTAGTCATCTACTATTAAATGCTTTGGTTTTACATTTGTAGGGGAGATATTTCAAATTCTGATATTTAAAATAAGTCACTTTGTCTTGAAGCAGTAGCTTTATTTCCCCCGATGACAAAGGCACATAAATGAGCTGATCAAAGCTGCCTGTGGAGGCTTTTATCTCATTTTGATAAGATTCAAATGGCATCTAGATAGTGGGAGTAACACATTTTGTATTCTCAGTCAAAACTCAACCTGAAAATTGATTATTACTTAATACTCTAAGATGTTGCCACATAAAATATACATCATGCTGCAGAAGGTTTGACGTGGACAGTACATCTCTAATCTGAGAACCATGCAGACGCACAGATTTTCCTCGGGGAGATTTTAGGTGTGAGGTGAACTTCAGTTAAAAGACCTGAGATTAGAGATGAGTCAGAAGTGATGAGGTCACTTGTCAGGAGGTATGTACCTGCAGCTCAGCACTCCTGGCAGGGGTCATCCTCAGCTCTCTTCTGCTTGGTTCGCTGTCCCTCTCTCCCTCTGAATCCCCCTCCTCCTCCTCCTCCACAGAAGCAGCTTTAGAGTCTGACGAGGCTCCTGTCTGCACAAAGTTGGTTCAAGATCACAGAAAAAAAGATTGTGATTATTTTAAATTCCCTTAATGACCGCAAACTATGAAGACGTAAGTAGACATCGAGGTCTCTAATCCTAATAAGCTTTTCACCCTGTGTTGCAACTTTTCCAGGAAAGTCAAACCCTGTAAGATTTATAAAATCCATCATTAAGTTACAATTTGTTCAAAGTATAAGTGATTTCTTTGTGGTATTTCTGAGGGCATAAACAGGCTGGTGTAGATTTACTTCAGCAAAGAACAAATGCATTGTTACAGTTTTCAGTTTGACTGAAGGCTTTAAACTGTCAGAATGCAGCAGTGAGTCTGAAACAGGCCAGAACACATAAACATCACAGCATGATGCCTGAGCAGGTATGAGATGTTTATTCTGAATCAGTCTGGTCTGAAACAACCATTACGACCAGCAGCACACAGTGATCATGTTGAGCTACCAGGAGAAATGTGAAAGTCAGTTTGTGTTTCATACGTAGACTCAAGGAACCACCTGAGTGATCACAGCTCCACGCAGGAACAGACAGATTTCAAATGATTTCCATCACCCTTGTACTTTACTTTGAGCCTTTGTACGAATTTAATTTCCCCCAATAGGGGATCAATAAAGTTGACCTCATGTTATTGTATTTCATTAGCAACAGTCTGCACAAGCTATTTACAGTTACACATTTTGAAACACTGTAAACTCTTAGTTTCATGAATCAAAAATCTGAATGGTGAGTGGAGGACAGTCTGAAGAAGACGTACAGCAAGTTTAGTGACAAATGTGCAAAACATCTGGGAGGTTTGATACGTTTTACATTTGAGAAAACGGAGTGATCGGCCTCATATCTCCTACCAACTCGCAGCATCCTAACTTTTCTCTTCATTGGGACACTTTTAAATATTTGTTGTAGCGCCACCATCAGGACTATTACCCCAAAATACATTTGAGGGAGTTTGGGATGGGACTGGACCTCTGTGCAAAGGTTGGTTTATTTTCATGTATGGGACGGTAGATCAGAGAAGAAGAAGAAAAAGTTGGCAAAAACAAGAGGGAACCAGCAGCAGCAGAGCTAAATAAGATAACTGAGTGAAGATGTCACATGCTGCCAGTACTGAGACAGAACATCTACAGATATCAGATATCTGAGCAGCTCTCGGATGAGTCAATGAGTCAAGCTTCAAACAACGGATGCAACATAATAAGATGTGTTTTCATTAGTTCTCTCCAGCTTTGTTCCAGGTATGAAATCAAACAGAAAGTTTTATAATAATGTTTATGTTTATAATAAAGTTTGGTGTTTGCTATCAAGTTGATCAGTTATGTTTCAAACTTATTAAAAGGTAGATGCATCAGCAGTGTGTCTTGATTTTATAGGAAGATGTTTTCTATCAAAGATTTTTGTCGTGATCTTCGCCACGTGTTTCGATTGAAAAGATTAAGAGCAAAAAGACATTTTTCCAAGGAATTCTGTTCTCATGTTTCAAATGTATGAAGCTGGTGAAGTAAATATTTGTTCTTCTAAGTTTTTGTTCTGCTTCTACTTCCTATTAGAAATGTACCAGAAGTGTATAATCCAGAACTATGTTTATATTTCTGAAAGAGCATCTGTGCTGCGTACCTGTTTGTGTCCGTCCCACAGAGCACACAGATAAAGAGGATCCTCCTGCACAGCCAGCAGTCTGAGGTACTTTCCCATCAGACTCAGGCAGCGGGCTCTGGACTCCATGTTGTTTGGGGACTGAGACCGGACTGCAGCCAGCTGGCCCAGAGCCACCTGCCCCACGGTGCAGCCAATACTGGACCACTCCTGGAGCAGACACGAGAAGTGAAGTTCAAATGAGGAGAGGGTTCACAAGTGATTTACTCACAGGCACAATCATGTGACAAACAAATACTGAAACACGAGGAAATGCTGTTCAGATGCAGCTTTGTGAGAGGGGAAGGACATTAGTTTAAAATGATCTAAACAAACACTGATCCTGGAGCTGAGAGAGACAGAGAGTGAAGAGTGAGTCAGAGATATTGCTCAGGTTTCACAACACTTGTGCTCAAAGTTTAAAGCCCCTCTCAGCCTTATAATATTAAATAAGCAATTTAAAATTTCTATTTGATGGACTCACAGACATCTTATGATATTTTACAAACATGTGTTGACTGAAGACACAAAGGAGGAAACTCTTCTGTAGAGTCACTTAGATGTGACTGGAGTTATGGGAGTCTTCTTGGGACATTTCTGGATGCTGAAGTGTATTTCTTTATTGTTAGGAACAGTAGATGTTGTATTATATTCTGTAGACGAGCTCTATTTTCTTCATCATTACTTTAGAGAAGAGTCGAGTTGCCGTATGCTAACCTATGAACCTGGGCAGCTTATCCATCACCTTATGAACCCAACTTGTTTTACCTGTCTCCTAAACTCAGAACTCTCATGAGAAGTCCTACAAAAGTATTTGAAATGAAGGTAAAACGCTCCCTGGACAGGTTAAAGCTGTGTTTACATGGGCTCAGGCTGATGGCAAATTGAAAATCATTGTGGTGGACAAAAGCAGGATGGTTACAGACAGAAACTAGTTTTAAATCAAGGCTGCTGTGAACGCCAGCTTTCAGACAGTTTTTTCTACATACTGCAGCAGGCTTCGGAGAGCTGGCCAATCAGAAGGGGCGGGGTCTCTTAAAGGGACAGAGCTGACTGAGTCGTGTCAGGCAGAGGCTGTATGAGGGCCTGCACAGAGCACCAGTGTGAGAAACATGTACTCCACAGGTATCACAGAGTGAAATGTGAAGCTTGAAATGACCATAAAAAAAACACAGGTGATCTGGACATGAAGAAGCTAATAATCTTCTGGCAATAACACACCTTGGAAAAGTAAATAAACAATCTATAATGAGAGTCAAATTAAATAAAAAATTAGGATGACATGATGCAATTTAAATTTTATTCCACATTTCTCATCAGCAAATTATATGTGGTGGATGTAAAGATAAATCAATGACAGTGTTAACCTTTTAAATAAGATACTAAACCCTCATAAAAAAAAAAAAAAGTGATTTAATTCCTATCAAGAACACAACACAACTTCTTACGCTCATTAGTGCTTTAAGGTGAGTAGATCATTACTGTTCGGAATAAGTCTCTCATATGGTTGTGCACGTGTCTCACCTGTTCTAAAGAGTCAGGCTCAGGTGTGCAGCGTGTAAACTCCTCCAGTGCGATCTCAGCCGAGGTCTTCTTCTCCCGGGCCAGAGCTCGGTGTTTCTCCTCAGCACACTGCTCCTCCAGCAAAACCAGACTAAACTCTGTCAGATCCAGCCGCAGGCGCTGCAGCCTCCGCACGGCTGCCAGAGACAGTCCAGGACTCTGGTAACGACCAAAACAATATGTTAATTTAATCAAACAGGGAGAAGAGAAGACACACAAATTAATTATACACACTAAAAATATACAAACTTAAGTTTAAAAGATAAAGAAACAGTGATTACTATTCAAATAATAATTGGAAACAGTCATTCTTAAGTGGTGGGTTACAGTTTGATGAGTTAGACCAACTAAGGTGAGACAGGTGAACAGTTATTTTGGGAGACGGAAGTGAGAAACTTGGGCAATCATGTGAAATGACTAAAAGACAGAAGTGAATATGGAGTAAAGACATAATGATATATAAATGAGCGTGATTCCAGCTGCTGCCTCTTGTTTCATTTCAGGTTGGATGACAGAGCTTTGCAGGGCAGCAGCACCCTCTGCTGAACACTCTGCTACCAAACATCCACAGAGGATTCAATGAAAAAGTCAGTAGAAGAAGAAGAATGTGCAGCAGCTGGGAGAGTTGTTCAATCAATCTTTCTTTCATGATTCCATCAACATGTAAATCAAAGCTGCAGCCGGTGTGACACCAGAGTAAACCCTCTGATAACCTCGTCTGTATGGGAGCGTCGATGCAGCCTGATGAAATATGATTGTGACAGCCATCTGCTGTTTACAAGAAGCAGTAATGGAGGCTTTATCTGTTTGTGTCAGAGCATTATGAAACTGTGCACAACAGAAAACAACAGCAGAAACACACACACACACACACAGAAATATTTATTTTATTATCTGTGTGCTGACCATCAAAGAAAGATCGTCTGTAAATGTTTATTTACTTCTTGCTGCTGCTGGATCACATGGCTGTATTCTCCATTGCGTAATGGACACTGGGCAGTGTATTGATATCTGTGGGCATGATTGTTGGTGCGTCAGGTAGTTATGTTTGAGGATTGTAACACATTTACATCTTAGTTGCGTGTGTGTGAGTGTGTGTCTGTTTCTGCGTGTATTAGAGAAAGATCAGAATGTGCGTGTGAGATGGAGAGCTTGGTGTCTCAGTAGTTTTTCGCCCGTGTGGCTGGAGCAGGAATCTCCCTGAGGTGAAGCAGGTGTGTGTGGAGGCAGCGGTGAGCTTGTCCACATCTTCCTGCACTTCTCAGCAGATCGTTAACAACTATAAAGCAGCCTCATGATTTAAAAAGACAAGGGAAACAAAAGCTTTCTGTCTCACAGTCCTCTGTCCGATAAACGTTATTTCACTGTATCTGCAAAAACACTGCCTTTACCTTATGAGTAGAAGCGCTGCTGTGCGTCCCCGTGTGAGTGACCAGAGACTCACATTGTGCTGCAGCGCTTTGTGCCAGGTGTACAATAGGGCCTGAAATGTCTCCCAAGGTTCCCAAAAGCAGATGAATTTTAAAGGAACGCTTGTATTTACCTCCTCCTGTGAGGGGAGCAGCCTCTGAGCGTTCAGCACCACATGTTCCTGCTCTGCAACAGAGAGCTGCATTTGGGAGAGAGCATCGAGCAGGAAGCGCTGACGGTCCTCTGGAGAGCAAGTGTTGTTGGCCAGGATTCTGTGGAGCAATAATGTTGAGGGAGTGAGAGAACATAGCTGTCACAATACAACTGGATCATTCAAGAACAATTTAGTACTATTCAGGTCTGGTCTGATTCCTGAAGGACTAACCTCAGAGCGTGTGCAGACTCTACATGTGCCTCTGCTGCCTGCTGTCTGTAGCTGAGATTAGTGAAAACACTGGCACACTCTCTGAATGTATCACAGGCAGCCATTAGCCTCTGGACAGTCTTGGTGCAAAGACTTTCTCCAGGTTCACCACCACCAAGGGCACGGACACACTCAATGGCACCTCTGGAACACAAGACAACAGATCCAATTAGATTATCAGGATTACTCGAATGCCTGCTGATGTCAAAGGTTTTTGAAGTGTGTCGGGTTGAAAATGTATAAAATCATATTTAAAGGATGTTTCATAGTTACATGCTGGATGTAGGTCTCATTTGTTAAAGCTAATGCTTTTGACAGTTGATTTTTGTTTACATGCAGGTTAAAGTCAAATCATGATACAATAATGGAAAATTCTGCTATTTTTTATTCTTGGTCTTGATGACTAATAGGTACAAAAAAATGGTTGTAATGTCTGCAATGTACAACAGAGTATTAGGGCCACATTAAGGGAAAAAAAATCTCTAAGATTTCGAGAAAAAAGTAATAATATTACGAGAATAAAGTCATAATATTCATTTTTTTATTACTTTATTCTCGTAATATCACAACTTTATTCTCAAAAAATAACGACTTTATTCTCGTTATTATGACTTTCTTCTCTTTTGACTTTTTTCCTCGTAAAATTTTCTCTAATGTGGCCCTAATACTCGGTCATAGCACTGCGATCCTTGGGTGGGAAATGTGACCGATCAAAGTGCGTCCACTAAAAGTTCTTGTTGTTTCCACTGACAGGCTCAGATTGTTATTCTACGTGTGTGACGACATTACAGAAAGGATCCCTACAGAGATAGACCAGAGATAGATCTGAGTCTGTCAGTTAGTGGACGCACTTTCATCAGGAGCATTTGCCCCTAAGAATTATGTTGCAGACATTACAGCCTGTGTCATGGCTGTTGGCTGAAGCTACCTACTGGAGCAATTCCAAAACTTTTTGCGCCTATTCGTCATTTAGACTCCAATTATGTAAAATAGGGTCCTTGTTTAAAATAAACAGGAATCACCCTTTAAAATATGTATGAAAATCAACCACAGAAGTTTTGTGTTACCTCATCTGTAATGAAGTGATGAAGAATGTGAGCTCTTGGACTCTGTTTATCCGCTGCTCCAGAACCAGCTTCAGAGCTCCACAGCCTTCTTTAATAATCTGATCAACCTGAGAAAGAAGAAAAGGCATGATGGGAAAATTATTCCCTACAAAAATAGTTTTACAGTAGAGGGAGGATAGAAGGTGATGATTGTATACCTTGATGTGTGCATCCTCGTCTCTGTGGCCGACTACAGCTCTGACCTTAGTGAGGGTGAGCTGGTACCAGAACTCCTCATCCCCGCCCAGCTCTGTGGCTTTGTCCAGCAGGATCAGAGCCTGGGCAAAGTTCTGCTCTTCACAAGCCAGAACAGACAGACTGAGAAGACTTCTTGCTACTGCTCGCTGGTCTCCGAGCTCCTGAACAGAAAGAGTTTAAAAAATGGAGATACTATGATTGTGTTTAATATTAGGGGAGCTGTTGAAGTAAATCAATGTAATTGGAATGCAAAAAGAGACAAATCCTGTGATCAATACAGATAATTCTGATTTGATTTTACTATCAGTTTGACAGTGTGATCTTCTTATCCTTCAACTCACCATGGACACAAAGTGGGCCTCAGCCATCAGCTGTCTGGCTGGTTGAAAGAGCCCCATGCTGAGGCACACCTCAGCTTTGTCCAGCCAAATGTCCTGGACACACATAAAAATATAACTTGCATAATGTCATGGCTGATCAGTGTATATCTGAAATATCAATCGCATATAGGAAATACATTTTGCAGGTCAACCAGGGCTGGGCCTGGACCCCTTGGACCTGTGAAGACATCTAATATTATACATGTGCAACAAAAGAAAATCCTTCCTCATGATCTGAGTCACAGTGTTAAAGTTTTGGGGTTGATTAATTTAGATGTTAATTAATAGATTATGGAGAAGGATGCTATAACCATTAATAATTAGCATTAAACCATCTTAATCGTTTCAAATAGGTGAGTTTAAAGTGAACATTAATTCCAGTGACTAATTCGCCTCATATATTAATGTTCCATCCCTCAGTGTTACATTATTAAATAACAGCACACAGTAAATCCACTTCCCCAATAAAAGTCTCCGGTGGGTGCTTGCCAATCATCCTCTCAGATGTAATGATATCATCAGAGTAAAGTTATTAATTTTAATGCTCATTTCTTTAACTCATAACCCCCCGTGAATGTGGAGCCTGTGATGAAACATTTAAAACATGGATTTTGTGAGAAGCCGGCTGACCTGATTGTCGTCTTTGTGAAGGCCTCTCCTCTCCTGTGGAAAAGCAATCTGTCTGCGACAGCTGCAATCACAAAGATCGTTATCACAGGACATTAAAGCAAAATGTGCAAACATGAAATCTTTATAAGCGAGCCGACGTACTCCATCTGCTCCTGCTCAGGCATTCTGCTCAGACTCAGGAGCTGCGGGTGATATGCCGAATGTGCCTCTAAACCCAGCAGACAACACGTCCGCACAATTCTAATACAAGAAAGACAAAAACATCATCTTAATGCTTGAACTCAGTTTGGGCAGTTTGTTAGATAATAACAGACAGTATAGTTTCCCTTTATTTCACTGTTTCTTTGATTATGTTTTACCTGAGTCGGTAGAGATCGGAGAGGCTCCTCATGTCCAAAAGGTCATGAGCAATGGTCTCAGCAAGATGCATTATGGGTAACGTCAGGTGGTCAAGGGAGAGTGAGTGAAGCTCTTTCTCCAGCAGGTTGAGATAAAACAGGCTTTGGGTCTGCAGCCAAACAAACACAAATCAGACATTTGTACCAAAAGAATTCTTCATACATCAGTCATATCCAGCATTAGTATAGGACAGAGCTCATGATGCCGACTGTGCTGGATTTCCAGCCACATTGTTGCATACCATTCTGGTGGTAGATCGATAAATGAAATATAACATATTTAATTCATAATACTGAGGTTTCAAACTCTTCCAACATTTAATTTGGCCCACACACATTAATAAATGCACTTCCTCTAGACAAACATATGGCAAATTCTTAGTGTGACATTAATACCAGATACATTCCCTGCTATGTTGAAAATAGACTGCAGACGGTTCTGACACTGGAAGGTACTGTGTGTGGCCTTGCCTGCTTTGTTATACTGTATGTATTGATACAGTGGGGGTTCCTGTTGGTTCTGAAGATCTGCCGGGCCTGCTCAGGACAGACAAAGCGAGCCCAGTCTTGTGGGGTGGAAGGAAGCTCCTGATCCAGGACGACAGGTTTGGGTCTCTCTTCTGCAGGAGGAGGCTGCCCAAACACATCACACAATGCACAAAGTAACACAATCAATTTAAAATAATACATGTCAATAATACTTTTACTGCCCCAAGTAAATTATACTGTAAATCAATAATGCAGTCAGATCATGTCATGCAGTATCAAAGTAGTACTGTCTGGTAACTTGAAACTTAGTAGCTTATTTTTCATTACAAGACGCTCTTCAAAAGCATTATTTCTTTAAATCTTACAGATAGAAAGGGTGAACAAAGGCTGACAGCTGTTGACAGGTACGTCCAGTAACTTGTTCTGTCCTTTAGTAAAGTACATTTTAAACTGTTCAGTGTTTTGTTTTTGATACTGCCCCCTCTGGGTTATTTATTAGCATTAGCTTTGGAGGAGTGCATTTCCCTCAGAACCAGTGAAGTGTGGTGGAGGTCAGACTGCCTCTTCTTCTCCTGCTGCAATTACCTTACTACATTGTTGCCTTGGACACTTTTTCGTGAGTACGATGTTTTTTTTTGTTTGTTTTTTTAAAGACTATTTTTTTGGCCTTTGGCATTATTTATAGGACAGCTGAAGATAGACGGGAAATGTTGGGAGTCGAACCTGTGATCAGTGAGTCGAGGACTGCAGCCTCTGTACATGGGGCACCCGCTCTACCGACAGAGCCAACCAGCACCCCTGAGTACTATGTTTTTGGCTCCTTTGATGTGTGATTCTTGGGGTTTGGAATTTTAAGAGTAGTCAGTGGGTAGCTGGCAGAGCTGTAAGCTAGCATCACGACTCAGCACTTTGACTGATGCAGATTTGTGGCCTTTGTGCCTTATTGTTTGAAGTTGTTATTTATTAATTACGTATGCAATTTTTGCTTTGCTGCAGTTTTACAAGTGAATTCCTCAATAAATATCAAGAAAAGTTTCGCCTTGTGCTTATTGGAGGACTTACAACTGTAAGCTAACCTTGCTTCCCATCTTATAGTTTTTATGGCTTGTTTTTATTTGACAAGCATGCGTTTATGATGTGCTACTTTGTGTGTAGCTTTGTATTTTAGGTGGGTTCTTTCTTGTGTAACTTTGTTGAAGTCCCCTGAAGTCCTTCCATCATAGAAGGATAATAACTTGTTGTGTAGCAGTTGTGTACTCTCTCTTGCGTTGTGTGATGAACAAGGAATAAACATTCACTGAAGGCTCCAACACTCCGTTTATTCGGACAACAGAAACATATTAAATCTCTCACGGCCACCTTTGTGGGCTCCAAAAAATCCAAATTGAAATAATTTAGCTAACTGTGGGTAAGTGAGCTACACAACGGAGATTGATGATGAAGCTACAATTTAGCTAGCAAAGCATAATAATGTGATGAGCTGAAAATTACAGCAAATAAATATCATCACAAAAGCGTTTGACATTGAATTTGGAGATTCTCTTGGACAAAAAGCACTTTAACCCAGAAGATGAACACATTTAAATGTACTTTAGCAGAGCTTCTTATATATCAAAACAACATGGGGCGCATCCCTTATGTCTGCAGGGGCCCCAGCAGAGGGTGGGTCACAATTTGTTTATAAAGATTTGTTTAGCTCTGACGCCTGTGCCATTGAATACATTTAATTGCCCACTGATTTTCCAATATAATTGCGAATATGACAATATTACGGATATTGATATGAGTCTTACTTATTCAGTTTAATTCTGAGGGACAATGGATTTTAAAAACATTCACGTAAATATGCCTAGGAGATTAGAAGAATAGCCATGATGTTAAGCATAGCAGTTACATGCATGGGCAGCTTTAAAGCATGTAGAGCCTGTAAACAGCTTCTGTTTGGATATCTTAAATTAGGCCTTATGAATGTATCATTTTCTTCTGAAGACATGTGAGACATGCTGATATTATTCAGGTTTTAGAAGCAGTCTTTGGACTTCTTATAAAGCACATTCAGAAAATGAGTCTTAGTTGGATTTTTACTGCAGTTTGTGACACACGGCCTCTTGCCTGAGTCAGCTCTGTGCTATAAACAAACAAAACAGCCAACAGTTTGCAGGGACGGGGTTTATCACAGTATGTACAGCTGCATGTAAGGGGGGATATTAGTGGATTATTCACTCTTATTAGCCATGTTACAGCTGGGTAGGAATATTGAGTTTTTCAGATTGGAGCTGGGATAACTCGTGCATGCAGACATAGTAATTTTAACATTTATTTAAGACTAACAATTCTGTTGTTTCTCTGACTCCGGCTGTCCAGCTGCACACTACCAGTAAGCTGTTTTGTCTTAAGCTTATTTTTCCTTTGGATGTTCACAAATATGGAGTGAAGAAATACTGAGAGGATGGATGATCTGCTTTTTGATTCAGGTGAAGCTAAACCTGAATTCCAATGTCATATTCATAATTAAAATCTTCACATTCCTGTTACTGTATGTTACATGCTTCACTAGAAACAGAATGATTTACTGAAATCGAGCTACACGACTTACATCTTTCACTTTTTTGCCTTTGCTCTTGTCTTTGCCTTTCTTGGATCCAGCAGAGGGAGGAGGCTGGGACGGCTGAGTCTTTGCCGTCTCGCTGGAAATCTCACGACACACTCTCATAGACACCTGAACAGCATATTAGGATGCATGTAACATCTGAGACAAAATTTGCATTTGCAAGAGTAACAAAGTTGAGTGACAGGACAGTGCTGGGGTAAAGATGCTGTACCTGCCACATTTGAAGTACAAAGGTGTAGGCTCTGAGCAGGTTAAGCTGGTGATCAGGTGAAGTCTTGTCTGCCATGACAGCGAGCAAAGTGTGTGCTCGTAGCAGGCTGTCAAGGCGTTGCACCTCCTTCAGATCTGACAAACTGTGTGTAAATAACGAGCCCCGGTCTCCAACTGGGGACTCGCTTTTCACTGACTCGTCCCCTGGAGGAAAGATAGACAATTACTGTGACAAAGAATTTAACAGGAAACAAGGCAGATATGTAGAATTATCTGTAGGTATAATTAAATAGCTTCTTTACTTTTAACAATTAGAAATAAAGCCTATAATAACGACACACATCTTAATTAGTTAATTATCTTGTATTTGTGGGTTCAGTTGGTCTCTCAGGGAGTATTTAATGGGCTTCTCTCGGCAGTCTTTTAAATGGTGTTGTGTTATTCTCAGTTGGTACCCACATGGGAACTTTGTCAGGTCAGTTCTTTTTACTCTGAACAATATTTTCTGGCTTTAATGTCTACACATGCTAACAAGTGAAAAGAAAGTAAAAACATTGAATCTCATTGCTGATGCAACTATTACAAAGCTGTTACATGGCCCTTTTCTAGATCAGACGCACAGATGTGGTTCCACTGAGACTAACACAAAGTAAAACCCATAATAAAAAGCACACAGGCTCATGTTTTCATGTGCAAACACACACAAGAAGTGAAGCCATGAGGCACAGGAACTCTGAGATATCACTGTTCATAAGTACCTTGAAGGGAATTCTCTAAATCTTACCTTTTCCTCTAGATTTTACAGTGTCCAGAAGCATATTTAACAACTATTTATGCACACAACTGTGTCATGACACATGAACAAGCTGTGTTAGTGAGTTCACCTGCTCCTTGCTCACCCTTCCTCTGCAGAAGGATGTCTACGGCCCACTGGACATGGAGTTGGGCGTCAGCTTTAGGGAAGTTGTGACAGTACAGCCACTCACCAAACTCCAGCAGGAGGCCAACTTTCTGCCACCATGTCTCTGCACTCTGTTCACAAATAGCATTACAAACACACAAAAAACATTAAAACATGTACAATAATCAACAGGAAGTAGGGCCTGGAGCTTGGGCTGAAGCCACATTATTGGCTGGTGTTAGAGATGTCATTCATTCTGACTTTCACCATCAGGGTTCCTACAGATTTTATATTTACAAATCTAGGGGGGAATTCACTAAGAGTGAATTGTGGCCGCTGATAGCTCCATAAATTGCGCATCATTTGCCCCCGCTATCTGCTCCGTCTCAAAGTCTGATTCACAAAGCAAACTGAACTGATGATATTCAAGCACAAACACGCCCATAAAGTTTCACAGAGCCGTGCAGTTTGCTCTTGTTTTGTGTCTGATTGTGAAGAGGAGCTGTCTGCACCTCCACTCACTGCTGCGCGGTGCCGCGCTCCCAGGCTGAGCTCCACACTGACGGAGCTCAACTCCATTCACAGATCAATAATGAGCAGGGGGAGGAGGGGGCAGCTCTTTAAACAGGTTACTGTAAAGTCCAGACTTGACAGGTGTTTACTAGTTTAACCGTCTGTAACGCAGCTTATTCTTTAACAGAGCGCGCAGCAGTAGCTCGTCCAGATAATAATCCCTGTCATGTGTAATGGCTCAAGACCGTCTGCCCGTGTCTGTGCTCGTGTTGAGCCTCGCACAGCCCATGACTGATTGATCCATCGATTATAATCATAATAATGACAATATATTATTAACAGATTGTTTTTACAGACAAATACATTTTTTGATCACACAAAAGGTGAAATTGTCATCCTGATCAGAGTAAACTCAGAGCGTGACAGCCCTTATAACACTGCTCTGCAGTTCCCACCAGCTCTCTGCAGATGGTAATATTTTCACTGTACCTGCGCGATGCTGTTAGCGCTGGTGTTAGTGAATTAGGTGCTTTTAGCCACGAGGCTCATTTGCACAGAAAGGGGCCAAATTTGCCCCGAATGAAACATTATAATTCTACCTTGTGGTCTTGTTCATTCACTGTGTCGGTGGAGGAGTCAATAACCGAGAGATGAAGCATGCTGTCATCACACAGAAAGACATGCTGTTTACTTTCTAATGACTAAATCACTGCATGACTGATCATTGTTCAGACAAGCTTAAATGTTGTTTAATAATTCCAACATATTGCAGCATGTTTTTTAATTTGGTAGCAGATGTCTGGGTTTGTTTCAGTTATTAGGCACCTGGAGAATAGTAAAGACATAGAGGCAGCTCTGTGTAGGAGGGTGTGTTCAGTTATAGCCTCTGCTTTGTGTCTCTAGCACAGTGAGTACTGTTATGGCTGCGGCAGCTGGCTGCTCCAAACACCATGAAAAACTCCCACATATAAAAACAGAGTATGAGTAACAATCTGTAAACACAAATATTTTCCCATACTTATCCAGAGCTGAAGTTATATTTAAAAAAAAATATTATTTTCTATTCTTCATGGAAACCACTGGCTTACGAAGAACCCTGTAAACTTAATCTCGCCCCATCAGAGAGGCTGCCCTCTTTTTTCCTGGATGTTGTAAGGTGGACTTGGTAAGTTAGTTGTAATTGCACTCTTGCTCCACATGATGGTGCCAGAGACTTTTCTAGAAAAGCGGTCTGTGCTGATGCAAAAAGATTCAATAGGAAGTAACATATTAAATTGTGTTAATATGACAGATTCCAACATGACCTATCTGATGACTCAGGTTGGGTAATGATATAAAAATAAAACCAGGACAGATATATTACCAACAGAGAGGTGATGGATTTCTGGTAGCAGCTGAGCTGTTGGGTAATAGTGCCCGGACACAGCGCCACCTGGTGCCACATAGATGAACAGCACGGCTCGCCTTCATCTTGTAACTTCTTCATGTCGGGCAGTACACTTTCCCTGAGTCGAGTTTTCACCAGGACTCGCCGCTTCAGCAGAGGTCTGGTAAAACACAACAGGACATGAAGGGTTCTTTTATACTTTCTGTGTGTCCACCTCTCTAGTCCTTCTCATATCTCTCCCTGTGTTACTCACAGCTGGTGTCTTTTGGAGGGCATGTCTCTAATAGCCTGGTCCAGGAGCTTCAGAGCACTTCTCCAGTCTGCTTTGTCAGTGTGGATGTGGAGCAGCAACCTGTAAATGGCTGCTTTCAGGGTCAGCTCCTCTTCACCTGCTCACAGAGGCACAAACAGAAACACAGACAGACATTCATATGTAGATAGTGAAACATCCTAAATCAGGATGCTTCTTTTCTTACAGTATATTTCTAATTACAGAGTACTTTTTCTACTTGAGCATTTTACTTGTTTCAGACTTTACTGTCCTGAATTATCTTAAAAGGAAATTAATACTTTTTACTGAGATTTAATTTCTGGTTCTGTTAAACGTAAAACTTCACACTACAGTTAGCAAAATTACAAAGTGTTTAATCTGAGAAGAATGAAACAGATTTGTCGAAGAGTTTCTTATTTAAACCATCTTCTCCTTTTCATCTCTTATTAAGAACAAATTGAGACTAAATTGAATTCAGCAAAGACAGAACACTTTTAATATCTAAGGAACACACAATGAGTCATTCTGAGTGTTGTAAAATTCTATTACAAGAAGAAGAAGAAGAGGGAAGAAGGCATACTTTATTAATCCCCAAGGGGAAATTCAATAAACATATTAAATCCCCAACATGGTGTTTGACGTGTACATAAGTCAGCAAAGAAATGTATAAACTACTGTGATGACGTACTACTTTCTGGTATCTGTGGGTTCATTGGCACAAAATATTTGTACTTGTTTTAAACTTAGATGATCATGCTCTGTGCAGAGAATTGTGTTTATTTTAAGTAATTTCACAGTTTTTGTTCCTCATTCTTTGAAAGCTTACTATAGTTGAGTTGCCCGAATAGCAAAATGTTGCAGGTCCCAGAGCATACATTTTTATCCTGGACTGAAGATTTTTTCAAGCAGTCTTCCCAGGATATAATGTCTTTTTACAGATTCTACAGAGAAATGCAGAATCTGTAGGCTGGGGTGTGGATTTTTAGTACAGGTAGTATTCTGGTTTCTGTTTGTAGTATGTTTGTAGTCTGAGTAGTAGTCTGTGTGGAGAGCAAATGCAGTGGAATGTATTGGCCGTAATCCCATCAGCGTCATCTGACAACGATTTAGCTCCTTATTAATCTCTACAAACAAACATCTGCAGCAAGTTCAGCAACAATCTGTTCAAGAGCAAAATTTCATCCTGATACAAATTCCCTTGACGCTGTGTCACAAAAGGGTTTAGATTTCCTAACTTCCTTGAATGCATCAGAAATGATGGCTCTGCTCTCCGTTCAAGAAACTTGTCATGTTAAAGTAGTTTTCTTCTCAAAAGGACAGACCTTTTTTATTTTTTATTTTTTTGGCTTTTGCCTTTATTTATAGAACAGCTGAAGATAGGCAGGAAATGTTGGGAGTAGAAAGTGGGGGATGACATGCACCAAATGATCAGCAGACCGGAAGTGGAACCTGAGCTAAACCAGCGCCCCCTCCTCTTGAGGACAGACCTGACAAAGCTTCATGTTGACTTGTTCCTAATCTGCATCATGATGTTGTTATTTCAGCAAACTGAAGAGCCGTTAATTAAAGTCAATCACAAGAAAGTCTGTTTCTGTTTGGGCTTCATCCTGCTGAAGTAAGCCAGAGTGCAGCCTCTGTGTGACTTACTGTTTACAGTGAGACTGAGACTCAGCACAGACAGATGAACGGGCGCTCCTCCGGGGGATGGAACGAACCAAGACATGACAGTGTTTATTTAGCAGACACATCTGGAGGGAGAATTTCACTTTGATCTGAACACACGGTCGCTTCTTGAGCTGCTAACTGGACTGTAAACAATGCAGCGCACGGAGAAGGACACCTGGGCTGGAAGTTGTTCATTGCTAACCGCTGGCTACACCAGACATGCCCAACATGTTCACCGTTGTCCACAGAGGATATATGGTCGTCAGACTATAGCCAATGAGTTCTGAGATTGCAAAGGATACAAGCTTGAACAATTAAAAAGAAAAAGAACCATTCAGGCTCCTTTAATCACTCACCTGTTGCTTCCTGTTTAGAACTCAGAGCTGTGAAGGTCAGCAGGCCTTTCACTTTGCCCTCTTCCTGCAACACAAAGGGAATCACTTAAGTCACTACACGGGTGACAGGAGAGTGTTTCTAGTAGTGCTGGATGCTTTGTGGTCCTTTAAGCTCACTGATGTAAATTGCTGTCTGACCTCGCCCTGTATCCGACCCTGCCCTCCTCTCTGTAAATCCCCTGCCTCTCCCAGAGATCGCAGCATCACAGGGCTTACTTATCCGGTTGATGTAGCTGTTTTGATGTTCACACTTGGACATCTCAAACAGACAAATCCCATGTGTGTGTTATATTCAGTTTAATGGGATTAATATCGATTTTTCCCTCATTGTGTTCAGCGATACTTCAGAGTAACAGCGTCAAGTATGAGGGGATGCCGCAGATGAACATCATTCTGAATTCTCACACAAGCTGCCTTTAATTATAGATTTAAAGTTATTTTGCAGATGAACGCCTGTTTATCCCTCGGGCTGGATGGCTGTCCACAGGCAGCGCTGGGAAGATGTTTTCTCACACTTGAGTACACCCACAAATTCTCCCCTGTAGCACCCTAGAGTAAGTGTTTCATCAATTTATCATCAATTAAAGATAGCAGAGCAAGCTTAAAAGCTGTGCTGCTTTTAAAGTTACCACACTAAAACTGTTAAGAACAGAGATAATAGGACTGAAGAGGAAATTGGAAACTATAAGAGGACATGAAACGCTTTTCTCCTGTCAGCAGGACACTGATGTCGGGAAGTTTATCGAGAAGGTAGTTTTGTCTGTGGTTTTATATTCTTTATTGATCACTCAGCATTGCCTTTATATACAGTACTGTAAAGTATTTCTGTTGATGTTATCTGACATATAACAGTAAGTCCTGACCAAGTAATCCGATTGGATAAGAGGCTTTCCATGAGTGCTGATACAGAGAACAACATCACTGGGACTTTTCACGTATGTATCACTCCGCCTCAGCCAGGTGTTCTGAATACTGTTAACCTTACAGCAGACCATGTTTCTACATTAATGAAGCTGGTACCTCTGAATCACAGCAGACTCTGATTTCACTGGTTGACAATAAATTAAAACAAACAGATAAATGTACATGATAAAAACAGCTGATCTGTGGTCACCAGTAGACACAGAGTGCAGGAGGATGTTTGGGTTGCTAAGCAACAAAAGTCCAGTTTCAGTTAAATTGTGGAATCTGTTGTTGATTGTTACTGTTTACTACTATTTGCCGCTTGCATAACTGTTGTATGAAAGCACTTTCACACTTGAGGGAGTGATGTACTGAAAATCAGCACGGCTGTGATTCGGTCACAGACAACATCAGTCATTCTGGGTGATGACACAATCTCTCTTTAAGGAAATGCAATCAAATTTATGCTGATAATGATGATAAACTTTTCAACTTAATAGGGATGGATCTATTATCCAATTACAGAACTACTTTCTCCCTGTGCAAGTCATGTCACTGTCACTATTTAGATATTGGTCTTATTAAAGACCCCTCCAGTGAAAATCCAGTTTTTACCTTGTCGTCATCTCCATCTCGTGTGCTACAAGACATATCAGGGACAACATCAGCAGTCATCTCCATGGCTGGGCCTGTCTGCTTTTAAACTACAGTGTACCAAGGACAGGCTGAACAACACGTTTTCATGTTGGCAGGTTTGAGACGTCACAAACCTAAGGAGCCAATCCTGTTAATGGACGGGGTGACGCTATACATATCTTTATGTGTAACCTATGGCAACCACTACAGCGATGTCCGAGCCAGCTGTAACCGTCATCGAAACTCACGACTGACTACTAATTACTACATTTCAAGCTAGCTAAGTTTCAACAAGTTGCCACTAAACAATGGCAGAGATGTGTTTTGTTTTCAAGACGGAGGGGGCGGCTGGAAATATGCATAGTGGGCGGGGCCTATGCAGATCGGGGAAATTTTAATGAGGGAGAAGGAGGAGATGCTTTGGGAGGATTTTTACAAGGTACTAAAACGTAATTTGCATATTATTATTATTTCAAGGAGAGAATTTTATATGTGTTAACATGACTGGAGCTGGTCTTTAAACATACAATTTAACCAGGTTTTTATTAGTAATCATCGTCCCTGATATTGAGAGAGATTCAACGTAAGCTAAAGTTAGCAGCAGCGAGTCATGCAGCTCCAGAACCCTGACCGAAGGGTGTCAAAGAAACAGAGATTTTTAGCATGAAACTGCTGTATTTAGATCTTTATTACCTGTCCTAATTACCAGCTGAGTTTGTTTTGGGGATAAGGAGACTGAACATGTTTGGCAGAAAACTTTACCTCATGTTCAAAATACTCTTCAAACTAAGTGCATTATCAAACTTTATATTATTACTGATAATGATAATATATAACAAAGCAACATGATCATATGTTTTTGCAGAATTGGCCTGCACTTCAAAGGAATTAGTTTTGCTTGTGTTGACATCTAAAACCAAAAAGGAAACCTTTTTACTCCTGCTTACACATGACACCAAGATAACACACTGACAGGATTCATACAGATTAAGGTGAATATGTGATTATGGCTGAAGAAGGGTCCAAACACTTGCATGTTTCTTGGTGGTCTGAACCAGAGCAGTCAGGATCTTCTCCAGAGGCTCCTGAAGCTTCTGTCTCTCCTCAGGAGACAGTGTCAGCGGCAGACACGTGTTCCAGTAATGTCTGGCAGCTGCCACACACAATGCTGGACTCTCTGCCTTTTCTGCAGAGCTGTAGACAGGAGAAGATAACAAGGTCACGTAAGGTTAGCGATCAGGAGAGTATTTTTCCTAACTTGTTGCAGCTGCACAAAGCATTGTTAATAATCTGTAAAGAGCACCTGATGGCGGACATGAACACCCTCAGAGCCTCTCTGTAAGTGTGCACATTTCCTCTGGACTCGTGGACTAAACTCAAACCCCTCAAACAGGCAGCACTGCTCAGCATCTCATTGACTGCTGTCGGACCGTACCTGGGGAATATGAGGAAATGTATGAGCTGCCAATCAAAGTCAATCTGTCAATCAATCAAAATATAAACTGACACTCTCTGGAAAACTTTGAATGTAATTCAAACTTTGTGGCAAAACTGGAAAGCAACACTTGCTCAATTACATCACCTGCAACACTCCTGAATATGCACAAGAGGTCACCTGCCCCCCAGAGAGCTGAGCAAGCGCACACCTCAACCACTCTGAACATTTACTTTGTATAGTGTAAGTATATAGTTAAAGAATAACATCAAGAAAAAGATCTATCCTCTTTCTAAAACGATCCTATTGTTTAAAAATGTGTAATCATTCATCTGCACTTACAAAACACAGGGCAGAGTGTTGAGGCTCTTTGATGCTGCCTCCTCCCGCTGCAGAGCGCTCTCGGTGCAGAACAGCACCAGGCTGTGTTCATCGGCATCGTGGCAGAAGGCAGCCAGCTGGCACCACACCTGCAGCTCCACCACAGCGTCAGTCCAGATGCACTCAGACGCCGAGCTCACCAGCTTCAGGTAAGGAGAGAGGGGGGGGGGGGAATGGGAAAAGGAAATGAGGAGAGGAGGGGGTGTCCAAAAAGAGGCAAGGGGGGAGTGAAAGAAAAGACAAGAAGAGGGAGGGTGGGAAAGGAGGGGACCCAAGCGAGGAGAATGAATACATGGAGGAGAAGGGGGAAAATAAGCAATGCCAGCAAGGAATGAGAGTGAGGGGAGGGGAGAGAAATGAGGGAAAGCATTGGTGAGGGAAACAGGGGAGGTAATCAGGGATGGAGCAAAAAAAAAAAGGAAAGAAATGAGGAGGGTGAATGGAGGCACGCAGAAAATGACAGGTTAGAAGAAGGAAGGATTGAGCAGAAATGAGGGGAAAATGGCAAAATGGTTGGAAAGTAGATTTAAAGGCAGAATTAAAAATAATGAGAAGGAGATAGACAGAAAAAATGTGAAGAAAGGAAGGAAGAGAAAAGGGAGGTGAGGATGGATGTGAGAAACAGTGAAAGAAAATAGAGGTGTGGGAAAGGCTACAAGGCCTTTCTGTCAGAGGGGAGTAATTCTCCACAGATACCAGAATTAGAACCTCACAGTGGTATGTCTGTACTAACCAATCAAATTGCAGCTTACATCCATCTGTGTTTTCCATAGAATGACAGATTAATTATGGCCTGGACTAGGACAATCATTTTGTATGTAAAATATTTTAAGTCTCAATCTCAAAGATCTCAGTTTCGTTCTCTTTGGTGGCACATATGGCGAAAAATGGTAACAGCGGGATCACACTTCCCAGATATATTGGCTCCGGTTGTAACTCCTGATTTTCCTGGCTGACGGTCACTTTCCTTTTCAGACTGTTTGCCTTCATCTGAGCGTCAAGTTTGTTTCTTTTTCTTTGGATTTTCACTTATTGCTGAAGTTGTATCTGTAGTCATCCATCTTTTCTCTGTTTGTTCAGCCATAGTAGATTACTGTTTACTCGCAACACTTGCAGAGAGCGGAAAAGCAGCCGCTTAGCTCCTCCTACCCTCTCTGGCAGACCAACCACTGCTGGCTGATGGGAAACGCGTCACTAACTGGGCGCTGCTTCGGATTATTTCCGCAAAAGTCGCCACAGACACCCAGTCTGTAATAATACTATATACTGCAAATGCAAAGGCTTTCATCAGTGGGCCCAATCACTATTGTGTTACCTCATTCGGCGATAGATAGAGACTGAACAGACATTTATTTACATGAAAATGTTTGAGATTATCACTTTAAAGAACACATAATGCTAAAACAAGACAACAGTCTACATTAAACAGGACAGTCGCACAGCAGTCATTTACAGGAGGGACATAATACCATACTTTCTCTAATGTTGCACTTCAGTGTACTAGGTTTGCATGTTGTATTGCAACATGGGGATTCTTGAAAATCACTATCATTTTACAAATTCCCAATTGATCAGCAACTGTAAAGAAAGTGGATAGTTAAATCTGGAGAGAGATATTTGAAGCCATATCTGAAGGTAAAACAACATCTTATACTCAGATATACAACAGCTAACGTCAGCAATATTAGAAATAGAATAACGTTAGAAATATTTACATAGACTTGCCATAAGGAGATCTTTTACAAGTGCTAATAACATTTAAGAATTAATTCACTTTTTCCTATCATATCTTGTAAGACTATCACGCACTAATGTTAGGATGTGCTAGGACGTGGTTTAATTTAACGTTAGCCTGATGTTCCTCACTGATTCTCACTGTCTTCTGTTATTCCAGTTTCTGATCAATAAGGAAGCGACGAATGATAACAGATTGTTTATGACTCGCAGCAAAACCACATGATCCTTTTGATAACAAGCTTGAGCTTCCAATCTTGAGTTTGACGTCAGAAAAAAATACTTGCTGTGTAAATATGGTGAATAGTTTATCTTCACAGTAAAGCTGACTGTTATCCATCTGGGTATTTACATCGTCACTCCATCGTTTAATCCTGTTTAACTTTTGTGTAAAATGATGTTATTATTTAACTCCTGACTTGGATTCAAAAACTTTGATATCAGAGATCACAGTGACCTTTATCTCTGACCACTTAAATCTAATCTATTTATCCATGAGGCCTTGTGGATTGAAGAGGTTACCTTCAGCCAAATATCAAACAGACTGAGAGACGA